>NC_091186.1:35243843-35353902 GCF_040958095.1 Procambarus clarkii | reverse complement strand
TGTTCATACATGGTCCCAAAGTGAGGAATGAGCTGCTTACTACACTGGTGTGTTAGCTAAGCAAGTCCTTCCTCAGGCGACCTAATTGAATATCACGACAGGAATAAAGGTTAAAGAATAAAGAAAATGCTTAGAAATTTTCCGAGCTCAATTCCTTATACGAATTTCATTTATTCCAACCACTTATCTAAGTCACAAAACTCTCACACTGTTGATGAGTCGGTGGTATACATGTCGGACTGTTGATGAGTCAGTGGTATACATGTCGGACTGTTGATGTTACGGCCCTCTCGGGACGCAACGGGGTCCTTACTCTGATGTTGTTAGAGGAAGATATAATGTATCCGTTCCCAAGCCAGTAGTGGCTATCAAGGGATGAGATCCGTGACGCAAGTAACTTAAAGGGAGTAGGGAAAGAAAGCTAAGAACTTAATATTATAATTATTCCCATCACCGTTTAAATATATAAAATAAATGAGTGCACAAAGGGGAGGGGTATTAACACTTGACAAGGGGATTAATCCTCAATCGATGTCTTCTGCTGAAGACGCTGGTGCCATAACTCCCGGTGCCGAGTCCTTGGTGCTCTCTTCGTGGCCTCACAATTAATTCTCCAAAGAAGTTGAGCCTACCCTGGCCACAGGTCAGCCAAAACACGGGTCCACTGGGGGCACCGCCGTGGAGGCCGTCAACCACACGTCCAGCTGGTCTGCTGGCAGGTTCTGAGCCCACAAGGCTGGTACGGCCACTCCACGGACGATAAAAGGGGAACGCCCTAGACAGGAGCTTCGTGTGACACCACAAGTCACTCTCCTGTCTTCAGTACCCCAGTGGATGATCGTCTCCAACAGTCGGTCCCGGGTAAATCCTTTTACTGCCACTCCACTGGCAGGCTAACACACCACAGTGTTCTTCCGGGGGGGACAACGTCACAACAGCTGCAGCAAGGTTCAAGGTATGGAGACTGGCTGCCTCGGCTCCCATCACAGTAGTCCCAGGTCGACTCTGTAAGCAGATACGTCATCAATAACTGGGACACTAAAACACCTCACTTACGGGCTCAGGCGCAAACACCTGACGTATCCAGTCCATAGATGGCGCTGTCGTCGGAGCACCACCTCACCAGAGGTCAGGAGCGGCTGTGTTGTGAGCTGCACAGGACTGGAAACTGGCCCTTGTGGCCGATATTCGCCGTCCTCATCCGGTGTCGTCGTTCGTTTGGCGGGGGTTTCGGGAGCTGACCCACAGATGGCGTAGTCGTTACTACTCCGTGCTTGGATGCTGGATCCGGGTTCGTAACACCTCCCCACCAAAAAGAATTTGGTTTGGGGTTCTATAAAAAGAAACACAAACCAAATTAGTACGGCGACACTGCTCCATATGGACTCACATGCATTATGAACTGGAGTGATGAGGCTGTCTCGCCCACAGAACTGTCCTTCTGGGCAATTCCGGCACAACGGGAACTTGAAGATTGAAGGCGATGTCCTGCCTGGCGTAACCTTCCACGTCTCCACTGCGATGTCAAGCAGGGGCATCATCTCACATGTCTCAAGTAAGGATCTGTGTGGACACGATCTGGGGCGACTCAACACTTCCTTATGTCGTGGCACCGATGATGGCTGGACACAGACGGCATTTCTGGTACCGGTCCGATGGTCCTCAGGGGAGACAGGAACCTGGAATACAGGGGTCTGATAATTCAGAGTGATAGCGACAGCGGGTAAAACAGTACTTACAGCATACTCTACTAGGTCCACACCTAGTCCCAACGGGGCTGTTCGTACGCCGCAGATGGCATTCGCTCTGCCACCGTCAGGTCGACCAACGTTCCGCATAACGCTGTGTTGAGGCTCAGCAGTCACGCGGGGGGTGTCAACCTGTCGGAAACAGTCACTCATATTATCACATGTCGTACCTCCTGTATCAACCATCACCTTCCAGGTCCCTTCTTCAACTGCAACACTTGCAGTACAAATCTCCAATCCCTGGGACCTTTTCACGATGTTCATGGGAGCCATCATTCTTCGGGTCGTCCACTGATCCTCACTGAGAACACAAACGAGAATAAAACAAAATACTGCTAGGAAACATTTGGTCATCTGAGGGATAAGCTTCCTGAACTTGTCATGTCCATAGCCGGCAACATCCACAAGCCTGGCTTGGACCGAAGAGGGCACTAGACCTTTTGAACACACCTCACATACCTCTGACGTCTGGGGAATCTCTGGCTGGTTCACTACATGCTGTAACTTGCCATACCGCAAGCACACATCCGCCTTCGCTCCAGACTCGTTGGTATCCGTGGGTGCCTGCACACAAGGCCTCTCTTCTAGCTCAGTTACTTCTGCCATCGTAACCTCATGTTCCTTGTCGAGAGAATCAGGAGACACTGCTAGAACGTTCTCAATCTGTAGGCGAGAGGACAAATTAAACATAGTTACATCCGGGTCTGTCTTTACCTGGACATTACCATTGCCTGTAGACACCTCAGACTTTGATGTTCTGGCTGACTCGTCCGCTATTTTGGGATGATTGGTGCTCCAATCGGTCACCAAGTCGTTGGCTAGTACCACGTCAATCCCAGCCACAGGGAGGGTATCGACTACTGCCAACTCACATGTGCCGCTGAAATAAGGCGAGTCAAGATGTACTGGCACTAAGGGGGCGATGTACTGCGTCCTAGGAAACCCAACCAGGACAACCTTTTGTCGCCCATCCACACTTACTCCCTCGGGTAACGAGCTCTTCACGATCAGGGACTGGGCTGCTCCACTATCTCTGAGCACTACAATTGATCTACCAGTATGATCACTCGTTACATACCCGGTTGAAGTGTGAGGGGCCAACAAACTTGGTCCTTCCTGCGTCGTCGTAGACTGGTTTCCTACTGGTGGTGTAACACAGCTCATCATCATCACCTCCCTACGTGCGCTGTCACCTCTTCTGCCTCGGCACCTAGCAGCTATATGCCCTTTCTGCCCACAAGTCCAGCACACCATATTCCTCCTCGGGCTCCGGTGTTTCGGACTGCTAGGACTTGTTCTTCGGGGGCTACTTGGGGGCGTCTTCTTAGCACTTTGTGGGACGGGGCTTTCCTCTTCATCATGAGGTCTGTCGAACCGGCGCTGGTAATTCCTCGGGACGTACTTAGCAGACGGCCTATGAGTCAGGATGTACTCTTCAGCCATGGTGGCTGCTGCACTCATGGTCTCTACCTGCTGCTCTTCTAAGTATGTCTTGAGGTCTCCAGACAAACAATCCTTGAAGTCCTCGAGCAGAATCAGCTGCTCGAGGTCTTCCTTGGTCTCCACCTTCCGAGAGGCACACCATTCTTGAAAAAGTCGCTCCTTGATGGTGGCGAATTCGGTGAAAGTGTGCTCTAAGGTCTTCTTCAGGTTTCTGAACTTTTGCCTATATGCCTCAGGTACCAATTGGTACGCCATGAGCACCACTTTCTTCACCATATCGTAATCGCCGGAGTCGTCAAGGGATAACGTAGAGTAGGCGATTTGGGCCTTCCCAGTCAAGACTGACTGTATCATGATGGCCCAATTCTCCCTTGGCCACTCCAAAGAGGCAGCGACTTTCTCGAAGGCTGCGAAGAACTTCGAAACTTCTCTCTCGTTGAATTTGGGGACCATTTTGATATTCCTTACCGGATCGAAACCGCTTACTCCAGTTTGTCTCTGTCCAGCGCCTAATCGTAATACTTCTAGTTCATGTTGTCTCTGTCTTTCTTTTTCTTCTCTTTCTCGTTCTTCTCTCTCTCATTTCTCTTCTCTTTCTCGTTCTTCTCTCTCTCTTTTCTCTTCTCTTTCTCGTTCTTCTCTTCTTTCTTCTCTTTCTAATTCTAAACGCCTCATCGCCAATTCTTTTTCTTTCATCTCCATTTCTTTATCTTGTCTCTCGTTCCATTTCTAATTTCTTCCATTCTATTTCACGATTGATCTCTAGGGCACGCATTTTGACTGTTAGGAAGCTGATATTAAGCTCACCTGCATCACTATCAACGTCGCTGCCCTTATCTTCCTTTTCCGTGGAAGCTATTTCCTCCCCTTCCTTTGTACTAGGAGTCTCGCCTTCCTGTTTCTCTTCTGCCTTCAGGTGCCGGTGAACCTTGGACAAGATCTCCACACGGGAATCACTGGCACGGATCTTGATCTCCAGGTAGGCGCTCACTAGTACAAGTTCCGATTTGCTCAGATACTTTAATCTGGCAAGACAGTCCACTCTGTTCAGAAAAGCCTGAACATCGTCCAGATCATCGATGGTAGCTTTGTCTGCCATTGTCACAGATGGAACCCTTAGCACTTAACACACTGCTTACACGTTAGCACTTAACACCCCGAGCACTGTTCTACGCCAATATTGCACTTTATCGCACCAAACACTGCACTTGCCAATATTGCACGTAATCACTTCGGGCACCGCACTACCCAATATTGCACTGACTCCAAGTGAACGCTTCGCTCTACAATATTGCACTGAATCACTGAGCACCGCACTAGTCAATATTGCACTTAATCGCTTAATCACAGCGAGCACCGCACTGCACAATATCGCACTTAGTCACTCTGAGCACCGCACAGGACGTATAACGTCACAATCGTCACACACTGGGGGAATTATTTACAGGGATTACGCCACTTCACCACCCCTGTCAAACATACTTAACAAGAGGACGGATCCCGCTGGGGATGCCAATTATGTTACGGCCCTCTCGGGACGCAACGGGGTCCTTACTCTGATGTTGTTAGAGGAAGATATAATGTATCCGTTCCCAAGCCAGTAGTGTATACCACTGTATTATACCACTGTATTATACCATGTATACCACTGACTGAGTCAGTGGTATACATGTCGGACTGTTGATGAGTCAGTGGTATACATGTCTGACTGTTAATGAGTCAGTGGAATACATGTCTGACTGTCGATGAGTCAGTAGTATACATGTGGATGAGTCAGTGGTATACATGTCAGGCGGACCAGTGGATAAAGTCAGGTGGAGAATGTTTATTCACACCAAAGAAGACTTCACAGACGAGAAAGTGGAGCTTCAGCAGTAAGTTAGGAGCAGATATAACCTCTTGGTAGATCTTATAATCGTTTTGTCACTTGCAACACCCTTCCTGTCGGTACACACATGAGCAGTGCAGTAATAGCGCCAAGCAACCCGATTGGCCTGTCTCCTCCTGGCTACTCCAAGGAACAAGCAGGAGTCCACCACAGAGCAGAAGTTTTCAGCGATTATACCGCTTTGGTACGACGGCAAGTAGTGAACCACCTGCTCTTAATGCAGAAAGGAAAGAAGCGAGGAATCCCAACATCGTAGGAGAGAGCATAGGAACACATTGTTCCCTACAAAGTCCGCCAGGGCCGATCTTCTAATAACCACCAACCCCCTAAATACTATCGCGTGTCACACAGGATTGCATGCATACGTAAGGATGATGGGAGAGTGTTCACTAATTCCCGTATCAGAGCATGCAGTCACATTGCGGTTAGGAAGACGACCACACCTGTCTATAAGGCGTTCCAGACTAGACGTCCTGCAGTAGAGGCGCCTTGTGACGTGTTCTCCGGGTCACAAGGCGTATAAAGAGAGAAGGAAGTGGTGATGAAGTCAAAAAGAGTGGTTTCAGCCTTCAACATTGGAGTCCCACAGCCGATGGCGAGCATTAAAGTGTCCCCCACATAAAATAAGGTGACCCGTGATGGCTGTCATGTAATGTTGTTACTTATTGTTATATATTGGGGCTTGTTTAAGAATATTAATAATGTCAACTGGGAATACCACTAGTTAGAGTAGTTAGGCAAGACCCGGCCCCTTCCCCGGGAGGGAGCCGGTCGGCCGAGCGGATAGCATCCTGGACTTGTGATCCTGTGGTCCCGGGTTCGATCCCGGGCGCCGGCGAGAAACAATGGGCAGAGTTTCTTTCACCCTATGCCCTTGTTACCTAGCAGTAAAATAGGTACCTAGGTGTTAGTCAGCTGTCACGGGCTGCTTCCTGGGGGTGGAGGCCTGGTCGAGGACCGGGCCGCGGGGACAGTAAAGCCCCGAAATTATCTCAAGATAACCAGGCAACCTTCCCCTGGGAATTAATCCCACAATTCGACGTCAAAAAGTCTGCTGTCTAGGTGCAGATTGCCAAACTCTACACAAAGAAGGAGGTAAACTTTTTTACACTATTATTTACTGAAAACCTCCAAGTAACATTACAATGTTCTGCTTTACGGTAAATATCAGACTTCACATAGGCATGAGACAAGTTGGTAGGCCTACCAGGAAGCTAATGGTAGGCCTACAGTCCCTTAATGGGCAGTTTAAACTTAACCTAAACATAGAAAATACGTGCTCCACTTGCCAGTGGAGGGTTCCAGTTCAAAGGATCCCCGGGTTCCAGCCAGGGTAACACAGATAAACTTTACCAGTAGACCAGGGTGGCACGTTCCTTAACCTTCCGTCTCTTAACTAACGAGAAGGAAGAAGAGCCACACTAGCTCTTACCAGCACATCAACAAGAGCAAAACAGAGAGCTAGACCACGGGCCCGCACCCTTGGCTCTTGGTGCCTGACTTGATAAACTGATCGTCCTGTCAACATTTACTCAAACCTCTTATACAATACTTAATTGCCACCATTCAATTCTGAGTATAAATGTAACATCCTAGCTTTACAATATTCTAGACAACACATCAACGTAGTGTATCTAACTAGCTAGGACCACCAATTACTCTTTGAATTTGATTTGATGTGAGTAAACTGTCTACACTACTTTAACAGATTCTAACACTCCTTTTTTACGAAAGCCTATATAACTCTCTCTGTAGGTCTCTTAATTATAATCTAATAACATTCAAGACCTATCACAGTAACCTGAAATAACCATAAAGGATTCTTACAATCTTTAGGTAAACAAACAGGTACACCACTCTGTAAAATCCTGGATCCAAAAGTTTGGATCATAACACTCACCTACCATAAAATTACCCCCTGTGTTGTAAAACAATGTACGTGGAAGCAAAAAAAAAAAAAAATAATAATAAATAACAGTAACATTAGGGAAGGGTAAGTAAGAGGTGACTCTGACTGAATAAATACCCTTGTGGAAATCAGATTATAGGGTTACCTTACAGAGTGGTACCGGTTGTATATTACTTGACACCCTCGACCAGTACTACCTCTCCAGTATCTACAGCGCAGGCATCTTGCATGGCATTCTCTAGAATCAAAGTCTGGGTGGCACCGATATCTATGAGGATCACCACTTCCTTCCAGGAAAGAAGCATCTTTACCCAATAATTTCCCCTTTAGACAAAACTGAAGTAATGAGGCCTAACTATTTGGAGGTGGGAGTCTTACTCTCGAACACCTCAGAAGTTTGCAATCCTTTATTTACAATAGAAGAATTAGGTCTTTTTTCTGTTTGTAATTATAATATAATTATTGAGGAAGAACAAATTACAAAATATTGTAATTATTTTCTCAGTGTTTTTCTTACAATACCTACAATATCTTTGGGGGGAACGGACATGACTACCTGAGTTTCTCCCTTAGTCACCCTTAGGTGCCATAGGGGTAGACATTTTATCCAGGTTAGTTTTATCTGAAACAGATGGCATAACATTAATGGGGTTATGTTTGGTTGGTCTGGACTGGTTGTGGGTAAAAGGTGTATTAACGTAGGGCATAAAAATTTTTTAATGGTCATTTTGGCCGCCAACTGGTAGTCTTCTGCCAATTTGGCCAAATCGACAAAGTTAGTATGTACCGCCTTCCTCTCTATTAAGTACTGTGACGCTGGTTCTGATATATTTACAATAAATCCCTCGACCAAAATATTATTTTTGAGTGCATCCCAAATGTCAACCTTAGCAGAGCACATCCATTTTTCAAACGCTTCAGTCTGATTATTAGCACATTCAGTTAAAGGTTCGTTGTGGCCAGAATTTAAACTGTGATATGACTGGTTGTGGGATATTTGGGCTTGATTCTGATTAATTAATAATTAAAGTAGTAAATTAAATTACGAAGGACCCCCCGCTTTTAGAGTAAAGAGGAAAACTGAGAATTTCAGATCATTAAATAAATTTCTAGAGAAAACCAGTGACTATGGATATGACTAGAAAGTATGATCATAAGAATAATTAATGGGCTGTATTATTAAAGAAACAAACCTCAAACACCTACATTGGGGGGTTATTACTGGAGGTAAGTACGTCCAGGAATCAGTGTGGTTCGTTCACTAATTCAATTAATAATAATCTAATCCTACAAATAATGCTGAATATAATATCATTCATATAAAGAAGAACATGAATATGAGCATAGTAATGAGTTACAGTAAATCACACATTATCATCAAAACATTCTGAATATATCAAATTGCAAAGAAATGGATAAAAAGAAATAAGCCTTAGCTTGTAGTAGATTCCTTTAGATAACCATGGAAGTCCTCTTAATCTCCAAGTCTGGTACACTGACGAATGGTACGGTTAACATGGAGAAGACAGCATGAGGAATTCGTCTCTCGAGCTGCAAGATAAATAACTACCAGTAGCAATTGATTTAACTACTCAATTCATATTCAAGATTATTAATATCTACAGATGGAATTCTAATCACCTGTTATTAGGTGTTATCCCGCTGCGTGACGAACAATCACCCCGCTATTATTAAACCTGTAAATGATGCATCAAATAAAGGGTACTTAGCTGTGGGCACTGTATAAGTATTAAGATTGCCGTAATTTCGCATCCCAGGCTCCGGTGAACCTATCCTGGATTGTGATGCGTTTCAAGCTGGCTGATCACGTGTCGTCAGGAACCAAGTCTAGGGGTCCCTCATTTAACACCAGCACTAGTTGAAGATATTATCTGCAAGGTCGTTCACGCCTCACAGTGGCGGCTTTCATCTGAGGATGAATAACACCTGCCCGATTTGCTGGGCAATGGCGTCTTTTATGAGTACGGTAAGCACAGTTCTGCCTCCTTTCGGCTCTGCACGTGTCCGCGTACTGAGGATGGATGGCGTCCCTCCAACCCACGCCGAGTCGACGTTCATAACACAAATTATTGTCACGAACTTAATATTTCTCGCATTCGCGCTTGAAACTCTAAAGACTGGACGGGTTTATTATTTAGAGGAACGAAATATTATTATTTACCGATTTAAGAATAGTAAATATATAAGGGAGAGGAATTAATGTCTCCCCATGGCATTCATTGATGACGTTAACACTGTCGCGAGGTAGACGCTATGATTCTAACGCTCTATTCGGCTTTTAGTTAGAGAACAATTCGTCTGCAATCAGTTGTCATACAGAATGCTTTAATTATGGAGAATCGTATTTAATTCTCACACAAATTGTATATAATGTGTTTTACTGTAAAGAAATCTGACGCAATACTGGCGTCAGGTGACGTGAGAATTCTAGCCTAATGCACAGATGAATTATTAGTACATGAGAATTCTACGAGTTGTTAATTTTACTTACTACAATATTAAGTATGGTTAGTAATAAGTAATGAGAATACAACAATGTTGTATTCGGTGTTGGAAATATCCAACACTGGTAGTGAGGTTCACGGGTAATCACATATGGCTGCATCCACATTCCCCTCTCTCAAGACCTCACCACTCTCTCAGCCAGACCGTTTGTAAAAGGATTATAGGGTACAGGTGTTACATGTTTAATTTCATTCTTTCTAAAAAAAATCCTCCATTTCCCCAGACACAAAATAAAGGGCCATATCAAGTATATTATGTTAGTAATATACTTGCTCAATATTCTCATTGGCTTATGTGCAGATAATGAGATGGATCTGTTAATTCTACTTGGTAAGAATTATTTCCTAGGGGAAAAATGACTATATCATACACAGTTCAATTCTCAATTGATAAGGTTATAAACTACGAGGAAATATAATTACAACATTCACAATTCTCAGGGGAATTGATATGGTAGATAAATCAATTACAATTATTAATTGTAATTGATAATTGTATTAATTAGAATGAATACCTCTTCCCAAGTGTACAACTAAATATAGTTAATAAACAAATCCTCAAGGGCCGTGATGAGGGTTCCAACTTACGTCCAGGATGATCCCAGACTCACCCTAGTCGATTGCACCACGTCATGGAAAAGAATTGCAACCGGGAGTGCTACTGCTCTCACACTGATCCTGCAGTCTCTCTGAGACACAAACCTGGGTTTTACATAATTACCCCCATGCACCGGAGTGTGGGACATTTGGGGCTTGACTCTATTTATTTAATTATTAAAGTAATGAAATCAATTACGAAGGACCACCCGCTTTTATAGTAAAGAGGGAAACTAATAAAAAGTGATAATTAGAAATTCCTGGAAGAACCAGTGTCTATTCCTGGAAGAACCAGTGTCTATGGCTAAATATTAGGAAGTATAATCACTTAAAAATTAATGGGCTGTATAGATAATTAACTTGAATCAAAGCCTCAAACACCTACATTGGGGGGTTATTGCTAGAACTTCATATACGTCTAGGAACTAGTGTGGTTCGTGCACCAGTTCATTGTGTAATAACTTAATCTTATGACCAATTAAAGAAATCTATAGAAATTTTATCACCAGTAAATATATGAATCATTAACATCAGAAATTAATCCTTCTAATAAACACGTATTATCTCCAGTGTACACAGTATTCAATTAAATGATAGGATAAAATAATAAGAATTTGAATAATTAAATGAATACGAAAAGTCTTAGCTTTAAGACGATTTCAATGACATCAGTTACGAATCCTCCTCGGGATCTCCGGAATTCCTCGTAGAACACTGGGAGATGAATAACATGGGTAAAGTAACAGCTCGTGGACTCCTCACACGCGAGCTGTAATTTAAGGGATATTACGTAGCATTGCACTAGGCTACTAAAATATCTATGTTCATGAAAATAGGAAATGAATTAGTTAGAATACTAACATGGGTTTTGTTGAGGTTGCTCAATGTAACGACAAGCTGCCCCGACATATACAATCTCTAATGATGCATCAAAAGGGAATTATATATACTTAGCTAAGGGGTACAGATTAAGTTGAGGCTTGCCGAAACCGCGTCCCAAGCTCCACTCTCACAATGGCGAACACGTGGTTGATAGCTTGGCTTGAGTAACGTGTCCCAGACTCTGACACCAAGACTTGTTGCTCAATTCCACAACAAGTGACTTCACGCCGCACTCAGGAGTCTTGTCCTCCTCAAACCACAAATCACAATGGCGTCTCCCTCCCTGCTCGCGTCTCGCATTCGCCACAGAAATTATTTATCACGAATAATATTATTTCGCGCAGTTGTGGCTAAAATGCTTTAATAAAGACTGGGTTGTAATTCTAGGGAGTTAAAAATTATTACTTTCTCGTCTTATGGTAGTAAACAAGAAATGGAGAAGATTTTAGTTTTCTCCATGGCATTCACGCGTGACGGTAAATTTATTACTTGATAACAATTGTAACTAAAAACTCTCGATTTGGAATTATTTGGGAGTTATGTTATCCGTAAATAATTATCACACGGAATACTGATGATTTTAGAGAATCACACTCAATTCTCTAACACACTGGACATAAATGTGTTTAACTAGGTAGAATCTGACGCAATACTGGTGCTTGGTTTCGTAAGACTTCCAGTATTCTTATACAGATATAATTATTAGTTCATGTGAACCCTACTGTTAGTAAATTTTAGTAACTACAGTAATTAGTATAATTTAATACTAATTTATAATAATACAATAATATTGTATTAGTGTTGGAAATTTCCAACACCCGAGCTCTGTCAACAAGTTCGAACCCTCATCACGGCCTTTGTGGATTTGTTCATTTGATGTATCAAGCTATTGTGATTTCTGTGTGTAAATATAGTTAATACTTCTTCTCAACGTGCTAGAGGGTGCTCAGTTGAGGTGAGGACTGGTAATATAAGCATTCGACAGCGAGTCATCAAGATCACATACAGCCCCACTCCTGTGCCAGGTAAGTCTACTACGGGCTCACCATAGCCTGTGCTACTTGGTACTTTTTGGTTGGTGTTATAAATTTAGTTGCTGTTATGGGGGGTATGGAGTACTAATGGGAAGGGCCAACAGCTAGAATCAAGATGTATCAAAATTAGTGGCATAAATAGGCCCGGCCCCCAAGGAACATAGGTTCCTGTTTATGCTTTAAGGTTTTAGAAACAGATCTGTCGTCTGGAATACAATCACCTACACCACTACAGTAGGATTAATGGATACACCTCAAAACTAACTTATTTATTAACCTCTCTTAACAACCCCCCATATACATTAACAACAATAACAATAACTACTTTACCACACTATCTTACTTTAAAAGCCTTGGTCCACATAGGCAGGATACAAGGTTTTACAATTAGGACAAGCTAGAGTAAAGTCAACTAGGCAAGGGACACTAGCAAGGACTCTAGGTAGCTTAATGGTACCACTTGAGCACACATGATTCCACTGAGACCCCTTAGAGTAACTTAGCAATATAAACACTAGCGTAGCCTATACACATTACTACACACTTATGCCAGAAAACGTACATGCTACACGGTACTTAGCTTTGTAAACTAGACACAGGATAAGGTAAGGGAAGAGGAGAAAGAGGAGGAGGAGGCAGAGCCACACAGGGAAGATGTTTCCACAACACAGCCAGAACAGAGAAGAATGACCCTGCCTCCCACTCACTTGCTGCCAGAGGATCTTCAGCTGATCGTACGGCAAACATCAACCCAAGTTTACTCAGACCTTCCTTACTATTTCCCTTAAACATTCTAAGAATATCTGATAATTAATCAATAACAAGCTCAAGAGTCTGAATGCTCTATGAGAAACAAGATTCATCTTATGTCTGGCAAGGAAGATAGGAATAAGGCATACTCCCGGATTTTAAGGAGCCCTGATATAAATATTATTGTCATTAAATATCCCTCTCACATGATCCAATTCTATGAATTAATGTAAAGTAATTATTTAGAGCTCAACTTGACCTCTGGTTTCCAACTAAGGAACCCAGAGTCATAACAGTCGGAGTGGCCGAGTCCAAAACAACAACAACAATGAGTCATCATCAGTCTAGTTGCATGAGTGGTTTAGTAGAGATGCTTGAGAGATACGGCACGTCTTCAACATTCACCAGCAACATTGCAACACTCGATGTGTGCAGTTCCTATCCTCACAAGACAGCCTCCACACAGCACACAGCCAGACTCCGGCCGCATCAAACTTCCACGCGCTCGGCCCCACTCGACTCCGCTCACATTCAGAGCGCCACAGTCTACACTCTCACCCGGCATCCGAGCTCTCCACCCCAGCCTCACTCAGCTCTCTGCCCTGCTCCAGGCTTCGTATCAACTACTACCACACTTCACTACACTGCCGACAAGCCGACTGCTGAAACCAAGACTATACTAAATTAAAATAAAAACCACTAAACTCTTTGTGTCTATTCTATTGGGCTGTGCAGAGAAAGAAGGACAACAAACCCCCTTAACAAGGCAACCATCCCGGCCAACTTAAACAATATTCGTGTTTCTCCGTCTGGAAGCTCTGGGGTCCAGGGCAGCGGTGCTGCCCTCCCCTCCACCCCTTTGAGCAAGGGAGCAGAGACATCTCAACCCTCTCCTATGGACATGCTAGCATCCCACTATAAGCAACTCAAGCGAGCTTCCGGTCCCTCACCGGAATTCTATAACTGGGCCGAGAATCAGTGGTTCAAAAAGTTGTGCCTAGTCCTCGAGTCTCAAAATGCTATCATCTTGAGTCTTCTTAATGAGAATCTAGCGATCCGCGCTAATCTCCAACAACAACAACAAGAAATAACCCTCCTCCGCGAGGAAATTAGAAACTGCAAGGCAAGCCAAGACCAACTACAGCATGATTTAAATGATCTCCGTGAGGAAAGCAACCTTCTGAAAACTGATGAAGCCATTAAAAAACAGGAGGAAGCTCTCAACAAAATGACTGCATGTATCAGTACATTTTCAGCCCAGCGTTCTGTCTCCCAGGATGAACAAGACCAGCAAAAGCTGCTAGACTCTGTTATAGTGTCGTCCCAAGATATACCTGTGGAACATGATGGTGAAAACTGTGTCGAAATAGCTCTGGATCTCTTAAAAGACAAATTGCAGCTCATTCTAAACAAATCTGACGTTATTGCTGCCTACAGAGTAGGCAAAAAGAATCCATCAAGTCAAAACCAACGGAAAATTCGCCTGAAGCTGTCTTCCCAGTTCACGAAATCCAATCTAGTCCGGACAGCTGTAGCCCAACGGACGGGATTATACATCAACGAGTGCTTGACTAGGAACAGACAGCACCTCCTCTACCGCCTGCGTCAAATCCGTCAAAAAAACCCAGATGCGATTCATCAGTGCTTCGTTAGAGATGGACTGATAAAGGTGAGAAAAACCGCAGAGGGCAAAATGTTCACTATTACTAAAGAAGAGAACCTCAACGCTTTCCTCTCCCAATGTGGTCTGTCTCAGCTCATTATCACTCCCAGTGAATTAACTTAATTAACCCCCTGTCAACTAGTGGGGCTAGGTTTCCTAAGTCTCATTGTTTCATTTTCTGACTTAATTTTTAACTTACTCTTAACTAGTCATTTACTGAAATTTTTTAATTGAGTGCATAAATAGTTCTTCAGGTCTTATTAATTATACAGTCATAACTGAACTATTTATAATTAATAATCATTAGCTTAAATTTGCCTATGCTTATTATTCAACTTTTCTTTGATTCCATTTATTACCTAGGTTGCCTAGCCTCGCCATGCTCCCTTACTCCATTGTACCCCTGGCTTTGCCTGTATCTCAAATTGCAAATTGTTACTTACAGTGTACCTGAGAGTACTTGTAAGCAATCTACCTCATTTTTCATTTTTGCTCAATTTGTTTTTGTATTGCTTAGTCTTGTTTATATTTTTGTTTTGTATTTCTATATCTTGTGTTTTGTATAGTCCATGTTTATATGTTTTTTCGTTAATCTCATTTATTACCTAGGTTGCCTAGCCTAGCCATACTCCCTTACTCCATTGTACCCCTGTAAGCCCCTTTTGAGTTTGCTTTGTTCTGTATTGTGTACATCTTTTTCCCTATTTTATAGCTTATTTCTACCTTGTTATTTGCCTTTCTTCCCTTGTTTTTCCTGCAATCAGCTTTTTTTATGCAGACAAGTATAGACCCTGAACTTAACCTCTTATCCACTATCTATGACAATTATCACTTTAATGATCTAAATTGCAGATATTTTGCAGCACATGATGTAAACAATGTATTATTAACTCATAATCACAATATCTCTGTAATCAATTTGAACGTTAGATCCCTAGGTAAACACTTCGATGATGTTAGTGCCTTGATTGAAGCTATTGACAACAAATTCTCTTTTATTATACTTACTGAAACATGGTTGAAAGAGGATACTACTCAGCTCTTTAACATGCCTAACTACTCAGCAATTCACAACTGTCGTCAAATTCAGAGAGGTGGTGGCACTGCTCTTTACTACCACCAAGAACTAACATGCTTAAAAGAAATTAGAACCATAGACTGCTATGGGGAGTATATCTTCGCCAGCTTCAGAGTCAAGGGTGCCGAGTCTGTCCTGACTGTGGGTGCAGTTTATAGAATTCCTAACACTGATGTGTCCGAATTCAACTCAAACCTTAGAAATCTAATACTTGATAACAGACTGAACAAAAACCACCTAATTATCGCAGGGGACTTTAATATTGACCTCTGCGAGCCTGAACACCCCACTGCTGTTAGCTTCCTCAACTGTATGAATTCCTGCTTCCTCATACCCTTAATCACTAGACCTACTAGAATCACTGATAGCACTGCCACGACGCTCGATCACATCTGGACAAACATAACCTCTCCGCTTACTTCAGGTATAATCACCGATAGCACTACAGATCATTACCCCACATTTCTCTTAACTAACATTAGCAAACCACCTCTTGAGTCAAGAGTGATACGTTTTAGACTGCACAATGAAACTGCTATAGACAATTTTATAACTGCTGCTGATAATGTCAACTGGGAGTCCGAGTTAGGTAACATAGTGGACATCAACCTTGCAGTACAATCTTTTCTTCAAAAAACTCTTAGCCTTTATAATACCCACTGTCCTATGCTTACAAAACAAGTCACAACCAAAAGGCTTAACAATCCCTGGCTTACAAAGGGAATACTTAAATCTATTAATAAAAAACATGACCTTGAGAAGAAGTATAGGTTAGGAATTGTCTCCAAAGAATTCTCAAAGAATTACTCATTATTGCTGTCTAAGATAATTAGACGAGCCAAAACTAAATACTACGAAGATAAATTTACCCAAATAAAGAGCAACATTAAACAAACTTGGAGAACAATTTCTCAAATATTGGGATCAAAGAAGTCTTTAAATAACAAACCGACTCTCCTGTCTAATAACGATGGTCAGCTTTCAGCCTCTGATTCTGCTACTGAGTTCAATAGGTTCTTCTCTTCCATTGGATCATCCCTTGCAAATGATATTCCATCTTCCAGTACAGACATTAATGACTATCTTTCAGGTAACTATCCACAGTCTCTGTACCTAAAGCCTATTAATTCCACTGACGTCAATGAGATAATCCTTTCCCTTAAAACCAAGTCTGGTGCCCTTGAGGAGATACCAACTTTAATTTACAAAAAAGCCTCCAGATCTTTAGCCCCTGCTATTGCTTTGCTCTTCAACAAGTCACTTGAACTCCAAACCTTCCCAGATATTCTAAAAAAAGCGAG
This sequence comes from Procambarus clarkii, assembly GCF_040958095.1. Classification (NCBI taxonomy): domain Eukaryota; kingdom Metazoa; phylum Arthropoda; class Malacostraca; order Decapoda; family Cambaridae; genus Procambarus; species Procambarus clarkii. The sequence continues at coordinate 35,337,084 of NC_091186.1, read as the reverse complement.
AGTAACGCCTGTCCACAAATGTGGTAATCTCACAGATGTTAACAACTACAGACCTATATCTATCCTGCCAAACTTGTCAAAAAATTTTGAAAAACTAATCTATAAGCAGCTTTACTTATATCTAGCCAAACTCAATATACTTAGCCCTTGCCAATATGGCTTCAGACCCAAAAAAAGCACTAACGATGCACTTATTAGTATGCTTAACTCGATTCATACAGCTCTTGATAAAAATGAGTTCTCTGTTGGGTTGTTTGTGGACCTGCGTAAAGCTTTTGACACTGTCAACCACCAAAACCTTCTTCTTAAATTACATCATTATGGAGTCAGAGGACACTCCCTACAATACCTCAAATCCTACCTTACTGACAGGCTCCAATATGTTTCTGTGAATAATACAATTTCTCCCACCCTACCCATCAACATTGGTGTTCCCCAGGGCAGCATACTTGGCCCTCTCCTCTTTCTCATCTACATTAATGACCTTCCAAATGCCTCCCAACACCTCAAACCAATTCTATTTGCTGACGACACAACCTTCATTTACTCCAGTCCTGATCCCCTTGCTCTAAATGCCACAGTAAATACTGAGCTAAATAAAGTCCATCTGTGGCTAACTGCCAACAAACTCACCCTTAACATTGACAAAACCTTTTATATTCTGTTTGGCAATAAATCCTCTAATCAAATAAATCTCAAAATAAACAATACCCAAATTTGTAACAAATTAGATGGCAAATTCCTTGGCATTCTCATTGACCACAAGCTTAATTTCCAGGGACACATTCTAAACATATCAAAAAAAGTTTCAAAAACTGTGGGCATTCTTTCTAAGATCAGATATTATGTACCACGCCCTGCCCTGGTGACTCTCTATTACTCCCTTATCTATCCATATCTCAACTATGGTATTTGTGCTTGGGGCTCTACTACCCAAAATCACTTACGTCCTCTAATTACTCAACACAAAGCTGCTATTAGGACAATATCCAATTCTGGCCCCAGACACCACTCGGTACCCCTACTTAAATCTCTGAATATGTTAGACATTAAGTCACTGCACATTCTCTCATGTGTATTATACATATATAAAACGCTAAACTATAATGCCAATCCTGATCTCAAAAGCTTCATAGAAGGTTGTATCAGAACCCATGAGCATCACACCAGAAATAAATACAGTTTTGATATTCCTAGAGTACGACTTAATCAAACTAGAAATGCTCTACAAATCAAGGGGCCCAGAATGTGGAATGACCTTCCCAACCATGTTAAAGACTGTACCTCTCTCAACCAGTTTAAGTTAAAAGCGAAGCTATACCTAATAAATTCCCTGTAACCTACCTTACCCTTCTATTGTCAACCAATGTCTGTGTTTTTCTTTAAAGAGCGCTGTTTGTCGACATAATTGTATTTGTGCTGCTTTTTCATCTATGTTTTCATTTCTTGTTTTCATTCTACTCATTATGCTCAATTAGTATTAAGCTTGTCATTTAAGTTTATCATGCCCGAAACGCTTTGCGTAATAGTGGCTTTAGGCATTGTATGTACTAGCTATACCTATAAGTTAAACAATCCTTGTAAATATTTCTTGTATGTATGTACCTTACCTAAATAAAATTGTATTGTATTGTATTGTTGTATTCAACCAAATATGTACATGAAAATATACGCAACAGGGCATTATCTGAAACCAACATGTCTGGCAATCCAAAATTTCAAAATGTTTTCCTCAGCAGTTCACAAGTTACAGATGATGTGGTGGAACTACACACAGTAACATTCATTAATTTTGTGTATGAATCCACCACCACCAGGTAATATTTGTATCCATAGGTCCAGCATAATCTATATGAAGTCTAGACCAGGGTTTCCCAGTGCATGGCCAGGAAAGTACTGGGGCCTGGGGTTTCCCAGTGCATGGCCAGGAAAGTACTGGGGCCGGGGGTTTCCCAGTGCATGGCCAGGAAAGTACTGGGGCCTGGGGTTTCCCAGTGCATGGCCAGGAAAGTACTGGGGCCTGGGGTTTCCCAGTGCATGGCCAGGAAAGTACTGGGGCCTGGGGTTTCCCAGTGCATGGCCAGGAAAGTACTGGGGCCGGGGGTTTCCCAGTGCATGGCCAGGAAAGTACTGGGGCCTGGGGTTTCCCAGTGCATGGCCAGGAAAGTACTGGGGCCTGGGGTTTCCCAGTGCATGGTCAGGAAAGTACTGGGGCCTGGGGTTTCCCAGTGCATGGCCAGGAAAGTACTGGGGCCTGGGGTTTCCCAGTGCATGGCCAGGAAAGTACTGGGGCCTGGGGTTTCCCAGTGCATGGCCAGGAAAGTACTGGGGCCTGGGGTTTCCCAGTGCATGGCCAGGAAAGTACTGGTGCCGGGGGTTTCCCAGTGCATGGCCAGGAAAGTACTGGGGCCTGGGGTTTCCCAGTGCATGGCCAGGAAAGTACTGGGGCCTGGGGTTTCCCAGTGCATGGCCAGGAAAGTACTGGGGCCGGGGGTTTCCCAGTGCATGGCCAGGAAAGTACTGGGGCCTGGGGTTTCCCAGTGCATGGCCAGGAAAGTACTGGGGCCTGGGGTTTCCCAGTGCATGGCCAGGAAAGTACTGGGGCCTGGGGTTTCCCAGTGCATGGCCAGGAAAGTACTGGGGCCTGGGGTTTCCCAGTGCATGGCCAGGAAAGTACTGGGGCCTGGGGTTTCCCAGTGCATGGCCAGGAAAGTACTGGGGCCTGGGGTTTCCCAGTGCATGGCCAGGAAAGTACTGGTGCCGGGGGTTTCCCAGTGCATGGCCAGGAAAGTACTGGGGCCTGGGGTTTCCCAGTGCATGGCCAGGAAAGTACTGGGGCCTGGGGTTTCCCAGTGCATGGCCAGGAAAGTACTGGGGCCTGGGGTTTCCCAGTGCATGGCCAGGAAAGTACTGGGGCCTGGGGTTTCCCAGTGCATGGCCAGGAAAGTACTGGGGCCTGTGGTTTCCCAGTGCATGGCCAGGAAAGTACTGGGGCCTGGGGTTTCCCAGTGCATGGCCAGGAAAGTACTGGGGCCGGGGGTTTCCCAGTGCATGGCCAGGAAAGTACTGGGGCCTGGGGTTTCCCAGTGCATGGCCAGGAAAGTACTGGGGCCTGGGGTTTCCCAGTGCATGGCCAGGAAAGTACTGGGGCCTGGGGTTTCCCAGTGCATGGCCAGGAAAGTACTGGGGCCTGGGGTTTCCCAGTGCATGGCCAGGAAAGTACTGGGGCCTGGGGTTTCCCAGTGCATGGCCAGGAAAGTACTGGGGCCTGGGGTTTCCCAGTGCATGGCCAGGAAAGTACTGGGGCCTGGGGTTTCCCAGTGCATGGCCAGGAAAGTACTGGGGCCTGGGGTTTCCCAGTGCATGGCCAGGAAAGTACTGGGGCCGGGGGTTTCCCAGTGCATGGCCAGGAAAGTACTGGGGCCGGGGGTTTCCCAGTGCATGGCCAGGAAAGTACTGGGGCCTGGGGTTTCCCAGTGCATGGCCAGGAAAGTACTGGGGCCTGGGGTTTCTGATAATTCTTTAAGCAAATGTGATAATTCTTTGTTACTGCAGCAATATCTTGGTCCATTTTTGCCCACCAAACCCAACTTCTAGCTTCTGCTTTCATAACATTTATACTATTTTGGCCACCATGCCATAATGGTATAAATGTTCCAAAATCTTCTACATCTATTACGTCTCCAAATAGAAGATGAATGAAATAATTTAGGAATGAGGAAAATTAAAATAAATGGCGTGGCTATAACGCCTACCCTGTCTTCAAAATCCATAATCATGGATATATATCTTCAGAGACATATGCTAGGTTGGCAACACAAGAACTTCTCATAGAAATTTGTGTAAGGATTCATTCAGAACCTTGTATACCACATATGTCAGACCAATCCTGGAGTATGTGGCTCCATCATGGAGTTCATGCCGAGTCAATCACAAGACGAAGTTAGAGAAAATTCAGATGTATGCCACCAGACTAGTCCCAAAAACTATAGATGAGTTATGATGAAAGAATGCAGGAATTAAAGCCTCACATCACTGGAAGACGGAAGAGTTAGGGGAAATATGATTACAACATACACAAGTCTCAGGGGAATTGATAAGGTAGATAAAGCCAGATAATTTAGCACAGGAAGAACTCACACGAGGGGACACAGGTGGGAACTGAGTAGTTTGTCTTGTCTCTGTGTCCCACAGAGACAAGTTAACAGAAAGAATGCGTTCAGTGACAGGGAAGTTAATAAATCGAATGCCCTTACATTGAATTACGAATGAATTACGTAAATTTATAATTTATATCGCTGCCATTGGCAAGGTTGCATTAAAAACATTATATTATTGAGTGCTATTATCCATTCAGTGATGGCATAATAACATTATCTAGTAATAGTTAAATAAATAAGTCACAAATTCTTAAATAAGGACGTGGAGAAATTCATTACATCAATAATAATAGAATCATAAAAACTAGCTGGGCAGCACTTAGAAGGGCGGCCAGGCGTCGCTGGCCTGGTCAGGCGTTGCTGGCCCAGCCAGGCGTCGCTGGCCCGGCCAGGCGTCACAGACCCAACCAGGCGTCGCTGGCCCGGCCAGGCGTCGCAGGCCCGGCCAGGCGTCGCTGGCCCGGCCAGGCGTCCCAGACCCGGCCAGGCGTCGCAGGCCCGGCCAGGCGTCGCAGGCCCGGCCAGGCGTCGCTGGCCCGGCCAGGCGTCGCTGGCCCGGCCAGGCATCGATGGCTCAGCCAGTCGTCCTGGCCTGCCCAGTCGTGCTGGAAACAGACTGTACGCCAAGTTTTCTTTGACTGAACCACTGTTCAAGACGCTATCCAATTCTCGTTTGATGTTGACTGGTCAACATATTTTTCGATGTGATCAGAGGTGAAGACAACCCTTGGGCTTGGTTATTCATCTGAAGATATGGCTGCGTGGTGAGACCAAGTATGGTCGTTGAATGAACCGGTCAGCTTATTGTCCCTCAAGCCCGAGTCCGCCATTAAATTTTTTAAATTTTGCCCCGAGGGGCGAGTTTATTGGGCAGCGCCACTCATCTTGTGAGTGAACATACCGCCATAGCAGAATGTACAACACTCCCCAATAGGAAGAAAACCCGCTGGGTTGTTCATCCTGTCACTTGTACCCAGACACAGCTGGGACTTGCTTAACTGTCTCAAGTGAACAGCTCCTCAAACAAGAAGATTAACATTTATCAACCCTTAAAAGCTGACGTTATCTTGCGGGTGCAAAATGGGGAAATCTTTTAAGAACAGTATCAACATTTGACAAAAAGTGTTTTCCTAACTCAAACAATGTGGGGTTTATTATTCTACAGTTATTCCTAATGTCTCTCAGGTGTTCACATTCACGTAGATAGTGGTCAAGGCGGTGTCCATCACTCTCACCACAGATTCTGCAACTTCGCTGATCAACTGTTGTTTCCATTCCAAATCTCCATGGATATTTGTATCCAAGACGGATTCTCGCTATTACAGATTCTCTCCCTCGTCGTCCTCCTCTTCGGCCATACTGATTGGGATTGCCAGCTGCAACCATGTTGTACCATCGTACAGATTCACTGGTTTGTGCTTCTATCCTCCTTTCCTCAGTTACCTTGTCACGGTGATGTTGCCTGATAATACCTCTAATTTGTAGTAGAGTCTTGGGTATGAAGTATTCAATATGGTCTCCTTCAGCGCCTTCAGCAGCCAGCACATCTGCTCGTTCATTGCCATATATTCCAACATGGGAGGGGATCCACAGAAACTTGATGACTCTTCCCTGGTTGGTAAGTACTCTCACAGCTCTCGTGATTTCAGCGACTATTGCAAGATTTTCTGCCTGATTTTTACTTAGGCTTTGCAGTGCTGCTTTTGAATCGGTGCAAATCACTGCACCATTAGTGTTCCGTTCAAGAAACCTTAACGCCATAACAATGGCAGTTAGCTCTGCTTGCGTTGAAGAAGCATAGTTCTCAATACGTGCTTTTTCTTCATTTCTGCGTTGGAAGGTATTATCCTTGATTGCCGTGTATGCTGCACCAGCCCTGCCAGTGATAGGATTAGATGACCCGTCAGTGTAGATTTGATCTAATTCATCTCCGGCTTCTTTATAAATGTCCTCGAGATACTTGTGCCTCATTTCTTGTGGTATCATGTTGGATTTTTTCATTGCCATTTCATTGATGATGATCTTGCACGAGTCATCCTCCCAGGGAGGTAACCTCTCTACAGGCAGGAGCTCACGGGCTTGCTCAAGCAGGTGAAGCTCTTCAAGGTAGCAGACTGCTCTGTGATGCCATTTTTTGCTTCTCCTGTTTCCCCCTGAAAGTAGCACAGAGCTCAGTTTTTTCTTGGCAATATCATTGTAATGGGGATCTCTAGCTATCCTAATTGCAAGCTTAGCATTCAGCTCCTGAATTCTGCTTTTAATACTGGGAAGGGACAACTCCTCTCGTAGATTAGACGTTTTGGCAGTTCTTGGGACTCCAAGAATGATTGTCATGGCTTCATTTTGAATGCTTTCAAGCCTTTTCATATCGCTTTGGGAGTAGGTGCACAGTACTGGTGCGGCATAGTCTATGACGGAGCGCACATAGGCTGTGTACATCATTTTGAGCACGGCAATAGAGGCTCCATGTCCATTCCAGGTCATAGCTTTCAGTGCCCTGAGTCGACTTTTGCATGCTCCTATGAGTTGATTGAGCTCCTCTTTCTTTCCCTTGTTAGAGCCGACAGTGACGCCAAGGTACCAAGGTACCAAGGTACCAAGGTCAACCCATTCAAGTGTTACACCATTAATTTGCAGTTCTTCATTTGCTCTCCGCTTGTGATGGGAGTATGCCTCGTCTTGTTTGTGGAGAGAGTGAAACCGAGCTCAATACATTTCCTTCCGAGGAGTTCAATGGACTGTTCAATTTTTCCCAAGGTGGGAGCTTGTATTAGGACATCATCTGCATATCCCACTTGTTGTGTTCCTTCCGGAAAATCAATATTTGCAATGGCGTTCATAAGTACATTGAACAGTGTAGGGCTTAAGACTCCGCCTTGGGGGGTCCCGAGTTCCATATTCATTGTTCTGGAGACTGCTCCATTGAAGCAAACCTTGGCTTTCCTTCCTGTGAGGTAGTCTTCAACCCATTTCATGAGTCTCCCTTGACACCCATGCATGCAAGCTCGTCCAGGATCGCAATCCCCTGTGCTTTGTCGAAGTCTCCTTTGATGTCAACAAATACAGAGTACCTTGCCGTGTCATTTGCCAAGTAATTAACTATACAATTTTCTGTGCTCCGTCCTTTAACAAATCCATTGACCCCCTCCCCTAACCTGCCTATTTTGTGCAACAGTCGGTTTAGGATGATCCTTTCAAGCATCTTGCAAATGCATGACACGAGGCTGATAGGTCTGTAATTACCAGGGTCATTAGGCTTCGGTATGGGAATAATTATTGCGTGTTTCCATTGTGTGGGCAACACTCCACTTAGGAATGACTTGTTAAACAGGTGGAGTAGTGGATTCCCAGACACTTCACACAGTGCATTGAGTATGTCGTAGGTGACGCCATCTTCACCAGGTGCTGTACTTTTACCCTTTTTCATAGCGCCCCTTACTTCTTGGGCTGTGATTGGTTCCCCATATTCGTCATCACTAGACAGCGCTCTTGTTATCCTAATTCTTCTGTCATCATGTCGCAGGAGCTGTTCCCTGCTGATTTCTGCAGGGAGGGAGGAGGAGGATGCTGCATCACTCCACTTGTGAATTAGTTCCTCAGCCTTACCCTGGGGGTCTTTGTGAGCCGCAGGCCGGGCTCTGCCCCCCTTAGCTATCTTAATTTTTGCCCACACTTGTCTTGCAGATGTTTCCCGTCCAATAGAGCAAGTGAACTCAAGCCATTGTCTTTCCCGCTCTTTAATCTTCTCTTTCCTGGCTACTTGACACACAGTTTTAAACAACTCTTGGTTACTTTCAGTGGGATGTCTCCGGTACTCTCTACTCATGTCTCGCACATTTGCGTTAAGCATCTTTATGTAATCATTCTCATACCATTTTATTTTCTTCCTCTGAGGGTTACTTCGCCCAGGCGTACGGCGCGGAACTCTTAGACAGCTCTCAATGTGGTGGTTAAGGTCATCAACAAATGTGTTAATGTCTTCTGGGATTTGGTATTCCGTGAACCAGTCACTCATCCTGTTCATGAAGTGCGGCCTCATATCTGGTCCGAGTGATAACCTTTTTCTTTTATTTGTCTCTTTCCTTCTCTTGCTCATGTCGACGGTGGTAATCAGTGCCCAATGGTCACTACATAAACTGTGCACAATGTGTGTACTGGGAGAGCATAATCTAATCTTCCTCCTCTGAGGTGAGTTGGCTGTTCATCACCCAGGACCCTAAGGTTTTCACTTCCCCTGACAAAGAGTGACAGTTTCCGTCCATTGACATTGGGCTGATGACAGTTGGCACCAAAGTGTGGGTGTCTGGCATTCAGGTCACCGACCAGCAGGGTAGGTTCTTCATTAACAAACTCAGGCAGTGCGTCAAGGTCAAGTTTACTCTGTGGCACATATAGGTTGATTATATGTAGGGCATTATTGTTTAAGTAAAGGGTTACTCCCAGTGATTCAAACTCATCCCCCATGTGCAGGTCATCAATAATCTGTGCGGGAATGTTGTTATTTACAAAAGTGTTGAGACCCCGTTTTCTTTCCCCATGGGGCATGGAGAACTTGCGATAACCGCTGAACCTTGGGTTGAAGTCATCACCTACCATTGTCTCCTGTAGCACTATGACGTCAGTTTGGTGTTCACGAGCGTATTGTATGATGTCATTAATTCTATTGCGAACGCCATTGCAGTTCCATTGTAGGATAGTGAGACTTTCTTCAGCGTGGTTATCCATTGTGGAGGTGTTGGTCATCAGATGTACTGTGTGCGGTGTTGTTGCTGGTGAGAGTGTGTTCACTGGTGGTGTTGTATGTGGTGTTGCACCACCGTCATGTGCTGGTGGTACTGTTTGTATGGGTGCCAGTGGTCAATGGTGTTGTGTTCACTGGTGGTGGTGTGTTCACTGGTGGTGTTGTGTTCACTGGTGGTGGTGTGTTCACTGGTGGTTGTGTGTTCACTGGTGGTGGTGTGTTCACTGGTGGTGGTGTGTTCACTGGTGGTGGTGTGTTCACTGGTGGTGGTGTGTTCACTGGTGGTGGTGTGTTCACTGGTGGTGGTGTGTTCACTGGTGGTGGTGTGTTCACTGGTGGACTAAGCTTTCTAAGCTTTCCGCCATTGTTACCCAGTTCTGTAAACAAAATATTAGCTCCAGTCTGGTCACCGAGGACTGTTGTGTGGCGTCAACATACACGACGCGCTTTATTTATTTATTTATTTAATGATTATATCTACACGCGTTCTTACATTCTTGCAGCCACTAGCACGCATATATTGCGTTTCGGGCAAGTCCTCAAACCTAATTTCCCCCGGAATACGACCCGCCAAATCGTTTAACAACACGGTACCCATTTTACTGCTGGGTGAACAGAGGCTACAGTTTAGGATTGGCGCCTGGTCAATCTTCCCCGGCCAGGATACGAACCTAAGTCAAAGTTGGACAACCTGTCCTCTTAAAAAGAACGTCGCTTTTGGCCGTTTACCAGTATGGCCGAATTTGGACGTAATTTGAAAATGAAAAAAAATTGAAAATAAATTTGGGATATTTTTTTTCAAAAACAGTAAGTTAAGGGTCCTCTGATAGGTTAAGTGGGCAGGAAATTCTCATAAAGTTTCAAAACGTTATGAAAAACGTTAATTGAAAGTTCCTCTTCTAAGCTGCCCGAGGAGGGCCTGACGACTCAAACAGAAAACGGGACAGTACGGCACTTTTGTGAGTCGATTTCATATCAAATTACGTCCAAATTTAGCCATATCGCGAATACGAGCGAAAAGTGACGTTATTTTTAAGAGGACGGGTTGCACGAAGCGCCGGGCGAGTGTCTTACCACTGCGCCACGGGGACTGCATAATCGAGAAATCGCTTTCCTCAGAATCAGATAAGTTATCTTTCCTCCTAATTTTGCAATAATAAGTGACGACATTCTCGAGTGAAGTTGGGAAAAGATTAAGCTGATAAGATTGGCCGTTATAAAGGCTGACAACAACACCAACACAAGTTGATCTTCTTAGTGAATAACGTTTTCCCTTGAGTTTGTCGCTGCAGTAAACATGCATAATATATTAATCAATTAATCCTCCTAACAGTAAATAAAACGTGCAATTCATTTAACTATAATTTGTTGATGAGGTGAACCTTTACAGGTGCTGGGAAAACAGCTTCCTTCTACAATCCAAGATTAATTTATTACACATTTATTGATTATCAACAACTCTAGTGTCATTTCCACTGATCGCTCAACTCAAGACCTGAGAGCTTAGTAACTGTAATTTCTTCAGCTTCAACACGACAATAATTAATTACAAAATTTAATTTTGGTTAATATTTTAGATGTTTCCATATTATTGGAGTCCAATCCCCTTCTAGTCATAATAAATCTCTGACGGAGGATTTTTCCACAGAGGCAGACGCCATATACAATTAAATACGTATGTATGATAGAACTCAACATGCATAGAATCTGTACAGCATTTGATTGGCAGATGAAAGGTGGGATCAACGAGCCGAAGCTGAACCCAGACAGGGAAACCTAGGTATATACACAATCTCCACCACTACCCTGCCCACATACAATCTCTCACCACCTCCCCACCCACACACACTCTCACCATCCCACCCACACACTCTGTCCCCCACCACCTCCCCACCCACACACATACACTCTCACCACCCCACCCACACACACTGTCCCCCACCACCTCCTCAACCCACATACAATCCCCCACCATCTCCCTGTCCACACACAATCTGTCACGACCTCCCCGCCCACACACAATCCCCCGCCACCTCCCCGCCCACACACAATCCCCCACGACCTCCCCGCCCACACACAAGAGATGACTATTCCAGGCTGCGAGGGGGTTCAGAGACTTCATAACAGGCATCATGACGATGGGAGAATCAAGAGTAGTAGTAGTAGCAGTGATATATGACCCACCACCAAATGACAGAAGACCCAGGGCAAGAGTGCGACAGAAACAACATGACGGTTAACACTATAATTGAGAGAGCAGCCGCTGCTGCTGCAGCAATCGATCACATCTACTCATCACGAGGGACTTCAATCACGGAAGGATAGACTGGGAAAACAAGGAACTGCGTGAAGGTGAGTAAACATGGGGAGCTAAACTGTTGGAAATGGCGACAAGAAACTTTTTAAGCCAGCATGTCAGAGAAGCCACAAGAATGAGAGGCAATGATGAACCAGCGAGACTCGACCTAGTATTCACTCTGAACGACTCAGACATATCAAACCGTCAGACGAAACCGACTCAATCGGTTTCGAAGCCCCCGTGGGTATGCGTGATCACAGTGTACTGATGTTTGAGTACCTGGTCGAAGTAGGGATAAGGTACTCAAGGAAAGGCCCGCAAAACACAAGGCTGGCATTCCGGAAGGGAAACTTTGAGGAGATAAGGAAACTTCTAACAGATATAGCTTGGGAAACAGAGCTTAGAGGAAAGACGGCTCAAGACATGATGGACTACTTCACTCAGAAGTGTAAGGAGGCAACAGACAAGTTTGTCCCAGTCCAAAAGGAAAAAAAATGCAGACAAGAAACCCATGGTTTAATCAAAGATGTAAGCAAGCAAAACAATTAAGTAAAAGGATGTGGAGAAGCTATAGAAATAACAGGGCATTAGAGAGCAGCGAAAGATACCAGAGTGCTCAGAATAAATACGTCAGGGTGAGATGAGAGACAGAGCAACAATATAAAAACGACATAGCGAGCAAGCCAAAGGCTCAACCTAAGTTGCTGCACAGCCACATCAGGAGAAAAACAACAGCGAAGGAACAGGTAATGAAATTGAGGGTTGGGGCAGACAGATTCACTACAAACGACAAGGAGGTATGCAAAGAACTCAATAAGAAGTTCCAGTAGGTCTTCATAGTAGAGCAAGGAGAAGTCCCAGAGATAGGAGAGGGAATATGTAACCAGACACCACTAGAGGAGTTTGTGATTACCAGTGGGGAGGTGAGGAAGCATCTGCTAGAACTGGATGTGACAAAGGCTGTAGGCCTGGATGGAATCTCACCATGGATACTAAAGGAAGGAGCAGAAGCTCTGTGCCTGCCACTATCCATGGTGTACAACAAATCACTGGTAACAGGTGAACTGCCAAAAATTTGGAAGATGGCTAATGTAGTCCCAGTATTCAAGGATCACAGGCAGGAGGCACTGAACTACAGACCAGTGTCCCTAACTTGCATACCATGCAAGATGATGGAGAAGATTGTGCGAAACACCTAGTGGAACATCTGGAGCGAAAGAACTTTGTAACACAACAGCAGCATGGTTTCAGGGATGGTAAATCATGCCTCACAGGATTAACTGAACTCTATGACCAGGCATCACATATCAGGCCAGATAAGGGAGGCCTGGGCAGACTGCATTTTTCTGGATTGCCAGAAAGCCTTTGTCACAGTACCACATAAGACTAGTGCACAAGCTGGAGATGCAGGCGGGAGCTGTGAACGTGAACGTCAAGAAAAGGAAGGAGGGAATTAGATTCCCATTCAACTTTGAAATAGATAGAAGGCGCCAGATTGTTAAGAGAGGAGAGGAAAGGCTGGAAAAGACTAAGGTCATGAGGCTATAAAGCCAAAATGTCATCAACATAGCGAAGCCAGAGAGAGAGGGACGAGTATCAATATAAGGAAGGAGAACAGTTTCGAAGTATTCCATGTAGAAATTGACAAGAACAGGGGAGAGAGGGGAACCCATAGCGACATAGGTTCAACACTTCGGGTTCTCCTTTTCCTGAACATGCGCGTCTTCTTCTTCAAGAACTTATTCATGCCACCTCCTTACAAGTTGACGAGGCTTTTCTAATAGTACGTCAACATCAACGCTTTCTGTCATCTTCTCTTCCCAGTGATCTATGCAATATCCTATTTCCCATTGCATTTGACACTGCTCACCTCTCCTCTTCCTGCCACTCCTCCACACTACACAACAAACTTCAACTCCTGATTTCCAACAGTCCTTGGGCCAAATACTCTTTCTCTGACTGTATTACCAACCTTTCATCTTCCCCTCTTTCTAAACACCAGCAAGAACTTCTTGGCCTTGGTCTTTCTTTTGCTACTTCCCCTGGCCCGCGCTGCGGCATTGACCTCATTAGTTCCTTTAACAGGTTTGTCAATTCTAACTCTAATACTCTTTCGGACCTGTCTGCCTTTATAGGGGCCCTTATACCCGTTCTTGACAACTTGTTTTCTAAAAATAACCACCTTCCTCGTCGCTTCCAGCTTGCCCTTGCCTCCCTGAAATCTAACAACTTTATTCTTATCCTTCCTTCCGACAAAGGCAATTCGGTGGTTGTCCTTGACCGTGAGGACTACCTCCGAAAAGCGGATGTCTTGCTCTTTGACTCCCGCACATATGCCCCTCTGACTTCTAACCCTTTGGATCGGCTTAAAACTTCCTTTAATCACAAACTAAGACAGCTCTCTAGTCTTTGTCCTCCTGACTTCGATCTCAGTAAACGTTTACGTGTCATCTGCCCTTCTCTTCCTTATTTCTATGGTCTACCTAAGACTCATAAACCTGGTGTTCCTCTTCGTCCTATCGTTTCTTCACGGGGCTCTGTTGGCTATCCTCTGTCCTGCTGGCTCGTTAAAACTCTGACGCCTTACCTTGGGACTTTTTCTCCTGCCCACCTTCGTCACTCTCAGGACTTCACAGAAAGACTGCACCTGCAGCCCTCCTGTAAGATGCTTAGTCTTGATGTCGACTCTCTGTTCACTAATGTTCCCCTCGATGACGTTCTCTCTTTCCTTAGACAGAGGGTGACTCCCGCTTCCCACTGACGTTTTTCTCGAACTCATTAGAATCTGTGTTGACTCTAACTCTTTCTCTTTCAATTGTAAATATTACACTCAAACTTTCGGTGTCGCTATGGGTTCCACTCTCTCCCCTTGGAGAGAGCGGTCCTAAATCCTAAACCCAATCCTAAACTGTAGGATTGGAGTTCTGATGAGATGGAAATTCCGGGCTGAGATAAGTTCAGAGATTACATAACAGGAACTATGACAATGGGAGGACCTAAGATAATAGCAGCAGTCATTTACAACCCTCCACTAAATAACAGAAGACCCAGACAGGAGTTTGATAAGAACAACATGGCATCCAATAATATAATAGAGAGAGCAGCTTCAGTTGCCTGCAGGAATGGCTCAAGACTCTTAATCTTGGGCGATTTCAACCATGCAAAGATAGACTGGGAGAATGGGTACCCACATGGAGAGCTAAACTCTTGGAAGTGGCAGGAAGGAACTTTCTGAGCGAACATGTCAGGGAACCCACAAGAATGAGAAGCAATGACAAACCAGCTTGACTCTACCTGATATTCACCTTGAATGAGTCAGAAATGAGGTAAGTCAGATTTGAAGCCCCCATAAGAATGAGTGAATGAGTGTATTGACATTTGAGTATCTGGTAGAGATAGGGATAACGTATCCAAGGATGGGATTGGAAGGGAAAACACTAAATTACCAAAGAGGAAAATATGACGAGATGAGGAACTTGCTAATGGGAATACCATGGGAAACCAATACCATGGTTTTCTCAGAGAGAAAACTGTACAGGGTATAATGGACTATGTTACCCAGAAGTGTCTGGAAGCTGCAGGCAGGGCTATCCCGGCCCAAAAGGAAAAAAACCGAAAAGCAACAGAAGAATCCATGGTTCAATCAGGAATGTAAGGTAACGAAGCAATTGAGTACAAGAACATGGAGAAACTACAAGAATGACAGAACACCAGAGAGCAGGGAGAGATACCAGAGAGCAAGAAAGGAGTATATCAGAGTAAGAGAAGCAGAGAGACAGTATGAAAATGACATTGCGAGTAAAGCTAAGACCCAACCAAAACTGCTCTATAGCCACATCAAGAGGAAAGCAACAGTGAAGGAAAAAGTGATGAAACTGAGAAAAGGGGAGAACAGATACACAGAGAATGATAAGGAGTTGTGTGAAGAAATTAACAAGAGATTCCAGGAGGTCTTCACAATAGAACAAGAACCCCCCTGCACTAAATGAGGACAAGGCAAACCAAGCAACCTTGGAGGAATTTGACCTCACTAATGATGAGGTCAAAAGAAATCTGTTGGAGCTGAATGTGAAAAAGGTTGTTGGGCTTGACAGAATCTCACCGTGGGAACTAAAAGAAGTTGCAGAAACACCTTGTGTGCCATTCTCTATGATGTATAACAGGTCACTGGAAACAGTAGACCTATCGGAAAGCTGGAAGACAGCTAATGTAGTCCCAATATACAAAAAGGGTGACAGGGAAGAGGCACTGAACTACAGGTCAGTTTCCCTAACTTGTATACTATGCAAGGTGATGGAGAAGATCGTGAGGAAAAGGCTTGTAGAGCATCTGGAGGGAAATAGCTTTGTAACACACCACCAGCATGGGTTCAGAGATGGTAAATCGTGCCTCACAGGTTTAATAGAATTCTATGACCAAGCAAAACAAATAGGCAAGAAAGAGAAGGTGGGTAGACTGCATTTATCAGAAAGTCTTTGACACAGTACCACATAAAAGGCTGTTACAAAACTTGGAGCAACTGGCTGGAGTAAAAGGTAAGGTGCTCCAGTGGATAAGGGTGTATCTAAGCAACAGGTAACAGCGAGTAACTGTGAGGGGGAAGACATCAGAGTGGCGAGACGTCACTATCAGAGTCACACAGGACTCTGTACTTGGACCCATCCTGTTTCTAATATATGTAAACGATCTTCCAGAGGGTATAGACTCATTCCTCTCAATGTTTGCTGATGATGCAAAAATTATGAGAAGAATAAAGACAGATGAAGATAGACAAAGACTACAGGACGACCTGGACAAACTGGTGGAATGGTCTAGAAAATGGCTACTAACGTTCAACTCATGAAAGTGTAAAGTAATGAAATTAGGCGAAGGGAGCAGAAGGCTGAACACAAGGTACCATCTGGGAGGTGAAATCCTGCAAGAGTTAAATAGAGAGAAAGATCTGGGGGTTGCTATCACACAGATCCTGTCCTCAGAGGCCCACATCAAAAGGATATCATCAGCGGCATATGCTAGATTGGCCAACACAAGAACTGACTTTAGAAACTTGTCTAAGGAATCGTTCAGAACCCTGCATAGAACTTTTGTCAGACCAATCCTGGAATATGCAGCTCCAGCCTGGAGTCCAAACCTAGTTAAACACAAGACGAAGTTAGAGAAGATTCAGAGGTATTCCTGGTTGAAGACCTGGCCGCGGGGACGCTAAGCCCCGAAACCATCTCAAAGTAACCTCAAGGTATGCCACCCGACTCGTCCCGGAACTGAGAGGTATGAGCTACGAGGAAAGGCTAAGGGAGTTGTACCTCACGTCCCTGGAAAACAGAAGAGTAAGGGGAGACACGATAACCACCTACAAACCTCTCAGGGAAATTGACAGGGTGAACAAAGACAAACTCTTCAGCACGGGTAGAACATAAACAAGGGGACACAGGTTGAAAATTAGGACCCAAATGAGCCACAGAGACGTTAGAAAGACTGTTTTCAGTGTCAGAGAAGTTAACAATTGGAATGCATTAAGCAGTGATGTGGTGGAGGCAGACTTCATACACATTTTCAAATGTAGATTTGATAAGAGCCCAGTAGGCTCAGGAATCTGTACATCAGTTGATTGACAGTTGAGAGACAGGACCAAAGAGCCAAAGATCAACCCCCGTAATTACAACTAGGTGAGAACAATCCCCCACCACATCCCCGCCCATACAAAATCCATCACCTCCCTACCCACACACAATCCACCCAGTACTATCTCCCTGCCTTGGTTACCTTAATTACTGTGGCTTGAAGGATATATATTTCCACGCCCCACTCACTGATAACGGCCCAATATATCCTCCACACAGTCACCCCCCTCCCCATACCCCACATCACCCCCACCATCCACTAGTACACAGCACAATCATGGTGCAACAACAACAGCAGCGTTGCCAAACCACAGATCTATAGCTCTCGTCAACTCAGGAACACAATTTATAAAAAATTAACTTAATACAAATAAATGTCTTAACCATTATTAACTCTTAAATATTTAGTCAGTTACAAACTGTTATATTGACCTATACACTGGGAGGACATCAAGATGTGGCACCTGCGAGGCCCTCCACATATAACACAGGGGACGATGCTTCTCTCAGTCTCCAGGATTACGACGGAGTGAGCGGTCAAAGAGCGGTCCTCGTCCTTGCTAGCGTGAGTATGATCAGGAGGCTATTGGAGTCATTATTATGTACACCATACTCTTCCTGTGAGTAATAGTGGCCACCATACTCTTCCTGTGAGTAATAGTGCTCACCATACTCTTCCTGTGAGTAATAGTGGTCACCATACTCTTCCTGTGAGCAATAGTGGTCACCATACTCTTCCTGTGAGTAATAGTGCTCACCACACTCTTCCTGTGAGTAATAGTGGTCACCATACTCTTCCTGTGAGTAATAGTGGTCACCATACTCTTCCTGTGAGTAACAGTGGTCACCATACTCTTCCTGTGAGTAATAGTGGTCACCATACTCTTCCTGTGAGTAATAGTGGTCACCATACTCTTCCTGTGAGTAACAGTGGTCACCATACTCTTCCTGTGAGTAATAGTGGTCACCATACTCTTCCTGTGAGTAATAGTGGTTACCATACTCTTCCTGTGAGTAATAGTGGTCACCATACTCTTCCTGTGAGTAATAGTGGTCACCATACTCTTCCTGTGAGTAATAGTGGTCACCATACTCTTCCTGTGAGTAATAGTGGTCACCATACTCTTCCTGTGAGTAATAGTGGTCACCATACTCTTCCTGTGAGTAATAGTACTCACCATACTCTTCATGTGAGTAATAGTAGTCACCATACTCTTCCTGTGAGTAATAGTAGTCACCATACTCTTCCTGTGAGTAATAGTGGTCACCATACTCTTCATGTGAGTAATAGTAGTCACCATACTCTTTACTGTGAGTAATAGTGGTCACCATACTCTTCCTGTGAGTAATAGTAGTCACCATACTCTTCCTGTGAGTAATAGTAGTCACCATACTCTTCCTGTGAGTAATAGTGCTCACCATACTCTTCCTGTGAGTAATAGTAGTCACCATACTCTTTACTGTGAGTAATAGTGGTCACCATACTCTTCCTGTGAGTAATAGTGCTCACCACACTCTTCCTGTGAGTAATAGTGGTCACCATACTCTTCATGTGAGTAATAGTGGTGACTATACTCTTCCTGTGAGTAATAGTGCTCACCATACTCTTCCTGTGAGTAATAGTAGTCACCATACTCTTTACTGTGAGTAATAGTGGTCACCATACTCTTCCTGTGAGTAATAGTGCTCACCACACTCTTCCTGTGAGTAATAGTGGTCACCATACTCTTCATGTGAGTAATAGTGGTGACTATACTCTTCCTGTGAGTAATAGTGCTCACCATACTCTTCCTGTGAGTAATAGTGGCCACCATACTCTTCCTGTGAGTAATAGTGGTCACCATACTCTTCCTGTGAGTAATAGTAGTCACCATACCCATCCTGTGAGCAATAGTGGTCACCATACTCTTCGTGTGAGTAATAGTGGTCACCATACCCATTCTGTGAGTAATAGTGGTCACCATACTCTTCCTGTGAGTAATAGTGGTCACCATATTCTTCTTGTGAGTAATAGTGGTCACCATACTCATCCTGTGAGTAATAGTGGTCACCATACTCATCCTGTGAGTAATAGTGGTCACCATACTCTTCCTGTGAGTAATAGTAGTCACAATACCCATCCTGTGAGTAATAGTGGTCACCATAACCATCCTGTGAGTAATAGTGGTCACCATACTCATTCCGTGAGTAATAGTGGTCACCATATCCATCCTGTGAATAATAGTGAACACCTTACCGATCCTGAGGATAATAGTGATCAATATTCCCATCCTGTCTGTGAGTAAAAGTGGTCACCATACCCATCCTAAGGGTAATAGTGATCAACATACCCATCCTGAGGGTAATAGTGATCAACATACTCATCCTGTGAGTAATAGTGGTCACCATACTCTTCCTGTGTGTAAATGTGGTCACCATACTCTTCCTGCGAGTAATAGTGGTCACCATACTCTTCTTGTGAGTAATAGTACTCACCATACTCATCCCGTGCATAATAGTGGTCACCATACCCATCCTGAGGGTAATAGTGATCAACATACCCATCCTGAGGGTAATAGTGATCAACATACTCATCCTGTGAGTAATAGTGGTCACCATACTCTTCCTGTGTGTAAATGTGGTCACCATACTCTTCCTGCGAGTAATAGTGGTCACCATACTCTTCTTGTGAGTAATAGTGGTCACCATATTCATCCTGTGAGTAATAGTAGTCATCATACCCATCTTGTGAATAATTGTGGTCACTTAACTCATCCTGTGAGTAATAGTGGTCACAATACTCATCCTGTAATAGTGGTCACCATACCCATCTTGTGAGTAATAGTAGTCACCATACCCATTTCCTGTGAGTAATAGTGGTCACCATACCCATCCTAAGGGTAATAGTGATCAACATATCCATCCTGAGGGTAATAGTGATCAACATACCCATCCTGTGAGTAATAGTGGTCACCATGCTCTTCCTTTGAGTAATAGTGGTCACCATATTCTTGCTGGGAGTAATAGTCGTCTCCATACACATTCTGTGAATAATAGTGGTCACCATACTCATCCTGTGAGTAATAGTTGTCATTATACCCATCTTGTGAGTAATAGTGGTCATAATACTCATCCTGTGAGTAATAGTGGTCATCATACCCATCTTGTGTGTAATAATAGTCACCATACCTATTTCCTGAGAGTAATAGTGAACACTGTACCCATCCTGAGGGTAAAAGTGATCAACATACCCATCCTGTGAGTAATAGTGATCACAATACTCATCCTGTGAGTAATAGTGATCACCATATCCATCCTGAGGGTAACAGTGATCAACATACCAATCCTATGAGTAATACTGGTCACCATACTCTTCCTGTGAGTAATAGTGATCACCATACTCATCCTGTGAGTAATATTGGTCACCATACTCTTCTTGTGAGTAATAGTAGTCACCATACCCATTTCCTGTGAGAAATAGTGAACACCTTACCCATCCTGAGGGTAATAGTGATCAACATACTCATTCTGTGAGTAATAGTGGTCACCATACTCTTCTTGTTAGTAATAGTGGTCACCATACTCTTCATGTGAGTAATAGTGGTCACAATACTCTTCTTGTGAGTAATAGTGGTCACCATACACTTCCTGTGAGTAATAGTGGTCACCATACTCTTCCTGTGAATAATAGTGGTCAACATACTCTTCCTGTGAGTAATAGTGGTCACCATACTCTTCTTGTGAGTAATAGTAGTCACCATACTCATCCTGTGAGTAATAGTTGTCATCATACTCTTCCTGTGAGTAATAGTGGTCACCATACCCATCCTGTGAGTAATAGTGGTCACCATACTGTTCCTGTGAGTAATAGTAGTCACCATACTGTTCCTGTGAGTAACAGTAGTCACCATACCCAACCTGTGAGTAATAGTGGTCTATTTGTTGCCTTGCGAGGTTGAATGTAGACACAGTAGGCACTTCTGTATATTTATTGACTGAGACAACAAGGTGTATATCTGGCCAGCCGAGGTCCACCTACTCTGAGTCTGTCGGGAGAACTGAGGCTGCTGGGAGCATGGCTGGTGTCTGTCTGTCTGGCATGACGTCAGAGGCCTACTCGCCTGTGATTGGTTATGTCTCAACGGACATTCAAATTGAGTATAACACCGCTCGGACACGCTACCAAGTCGACGTCCCTTGTCGACAAGCTGTGGCTAGCTATATAGTTACAATGATACTGAAAGGACCTCGGTGGCATTCAATAATGGCTTACATGTGAAATTTGCATAATAAACATTGAAAGAAGATCAGGTGTACGTAATACTTACACCTCGGCATATGCACCAAAAAAAAATTTATCATAATAGGTGAAAATCATCGTAACAATACTTTAATTAAACCAGAGTATTAAGAACATGTGTATGTGTTACGGACCCGGATTCAGCGTCCGAGCCTGGAGCAGTGACAAACACGCCATCTGTGGGTCAGCTCCCGAAACCCCCGCCAAACGAACGACGACACCTAGTGAGGACAGCGTGTACTGGCCTCGAGGACCAGTTTCCAGTCTGGTTCAGCGCTCAACACCGCCGCTCCTGACCTCTGGTGAGGTGGTGCTCCGACGACAGCGCCATCTATGGAGTGGATACGTCAGGTATTAGTATCTGAGCCTGTGAGTGTGGTGTATTAGTGTCCCAGTTATTGATGACGTGTCTGCTTACAGAGCCGACCTGGGACCACTGTGTTGAAGGTGGAGTCAGTCTACCCGAGGCAGCCAGTCTCCATACAGTGAAGTTTGCTGCAGCTGTCGTGACGTCGTCCCCCCCGGAAGAACACTGTGGTGTGTTAAGCCTGCCAGTGGAGTGGCAGTGGAAGGATTTACCCGGGACCGACGGTTGGAGACGATAATCCACTGGGGTATCGAGGACAGGAGGGTGATTGGTGATATCACACGAGACTCCTGTCTAGGGCGTACCCCTTTTATCGCTCGTGGAGTGGCCGTACCAGCCTTGGTGGCTCAGTACCTGCCAGCAGACCTGCTGGACGTGTGGTTGACGGCCTCCACGACGGTGCCCCCAGTGGACCTGTGTTGTGGCTGACCTGTGGCCAGGGTAGACTCGGCGTTCTCAGAGGACACGTCTTGAGGCCACGAAGAAAGCACCGCGGACTCAGCACCTAGCTTCGAGGATCCATAGTCTCCAGCAGAAGACTACAGTGTTGATTCCCTTGTAAAGTGTTAATACCCCTCCCCCTTGTGTACTCTTTTATTATATATATTTAAACGGTGAAGGTGAATATTATATTATATTAAGTTCTTACCTTTCTTTCCCTACTCCCTTTAAGTTACTTGCGTCACGGATCGCATCCCTTGATAGCCTCTACTGGCTTGGGGCCGGATATATATCTTCCTCTAACTACATCAGAGTAAGAACCCCGTTGCGTCCCGAGAGGGCCGTAACAGTATGTCTACTTGTCAGATATGAACAATACAACTCAAGGTATTGCTTAAACAAAATTATTAACATGTGTCAATGGCATGTGCTTGAAAACCATACAAAATTAAACAATTATTACATTAATGAAACAAAGTTCTGACCTAACAACCACAAATGAATTTTAAGATTAGATAATGATTTTTTTTTCAATGTACAATATATTTACAAAACCAATGTACAATATATTTAATGTTCAATATATTTACAAGCTATATACAAGACCTGGATCAAGAAGACTAACATCTGCGTGATAGCAGTCAGGATTCACTGGCCACAATGTGGTTGCTAGAGCATTAATGAACTCTTATGACAAGCACCGTAAAAATACAAATGGCAGTAGACTTAACAATGGCATCTAATTTATAACACAAAATAAAATTGATAAAAAGCTTCATCATACTAATATATATATATATATATATATATATATATATATATGCGAACAAGCCTGAATGGTCCCCAGGACAATATGCAACTGAAAACTCACAACCCAGAAGTGACTCGAACCCATACTCCCAGAAGCAACGCAACTGGTATGTACAAGACGCCTTAATCCACTTGACCATCACGACCGGACATAATGAGGTGATAGCCGAGGCTATTTGAACCACCCCACCGCCGGCACTCGGATAGTAATCTTGGGCATAGCATTTTACCAAATCACCTCATTCTTTGGGGCACACGTGAGGAACACAAATGCGAACAAGCCTGAATGGTCCTCAGGACAATGGTCCCCATATTGTCCTGGGGACCATTCAGGCTTGTTCGCATTTGTGTTCCTCACGTGTGCCCCAAAGAATGAGGTGATTTGGTAAAATGCTATGCCCAAGATTACTAGCCGAGTGCCGGCGGTGGGGTGGTTCAAATAGCCTCGGCTATCACCTCATTATGTCCGGTCGTGATGGTCAAGTGGATTAAGGCGTCTTGTACATACCAGTTGTGTTGCTTCTGGGAGTATGGGTTCGAGTCACTTCTGGGGTGTGAGTTTTCAGTTATATATATATATAACATTATATATAACTGATATAATATGATATAATATAGTTATATATTATATATATATATAATATCACTCATACAAACATCTAAAGATTTAAAATGTAGAATATCGCAACATAAATACTCTGTAAGACATGGCCAATTATCTAATGCTGTGTTTGTGCATTTGTCAGAAAAAGCTCACCAAATTGATTGGGAGAGTGCGTCTTCAATAACAAATTGTAAAAGCACCTATAACAGAAACATAATTGAATCCGCTTTGATACAGATCACCAAAGAAAGTAATTTGAATATTAGCAGTGGTCTATATAACTTAGATCCATTTCTAATAGATCAGCTAAAGGGCGATTTAAGTAGAATCATTGAAAAACATTTGTCTCACTAATTTATTGTATATATTTACCTCTTTATGTTATAATTACCTATGTATTATGCTTGTATGTCTGCTGTATCAGATGGGCCATTGGGCTACATCGGATGGGCCAATTGGGTGCATCTGATGGGCCAATGGGCCTTCTGCGTTGTCCAAGTATTGTACCTCACCTTACTTCACCACTCTCTCCTGCCTATTTATACCCATCACTCGATCTGTAAAATGACCTTCTGAAGATGTATTTAATATACGAAAGTGCTTAAGGAAATTTCCTGTTTCATTTTTCCTTCGTGGTCTGACATTGTCATATATATATATATATATAATATATATATATATATATATATATATATATATAATAGTGGTCACCATTCTCATTATTACCCTCAGGATATATATATATATATATATATATATATATATATATATATATATATATATATATTAAGACCCGAGAGCTGCAAGCTTTCTTTTCCAGCGCCTCAGTGTGGCGATACAGAGGGGAAATGCGCACTGCATCCAGGGTTCCTGCCCGCCATCTGAGCAGCTGGAGGAACTCGACAACCTATGACAACCATCTTTGTGACCCATATGTAACTCCTTTTTTGTAACAAAGTTCAAATAAAGTAAATATATATGTGTACATGCAAAAGAATGGGGGTGGTAGGAGAAGATAATATTAGTGTTCAGTGAGAGACCACAAGGTCTCCTCTGAATACTTTTTATTTTCTTCTCCGAGGCTATGGGTCCCCACATTGGCACCAGAGGTGGTACCCTCACAAACTTCTTTATATATATATATATATATATATATATATATATATATATATAAAGTATATTTTGGTAGCAGTCTTTCCTGTAGACATATATTATTAAATATGACCGAAAAAGTAAGATTAATAATTCTAACACGAATTTTCTCAATCTTTCGTACATTTCTTTTCACTGTTGGAGGTAAATAACAAATCAATTCACCAAAATTCATTTTTATTTCTAGTCTGACGCGACACGAGCGCGTTTCGTAAAACTTATTACATTTTCAAAGACTTTAGTTTACAAATACACAACAGAATAGAACTTACGCATCTCCGATTTTATATCTACATTTGAGTGAGGTGGATGGGGTGAGGTGGCATTAATAGGGTATTAATTTCATCAACACAAGACAGAACAAGAGGTGGCATTAATAGGGTATTAATTTCATCAACACAAGACAGAACACGAAACAATGGGTATTGAATAGAAGTCTTTGTAGAAAGCCTATTGGTCCATATTTCTTGATGCTTCTATATTGGAGCGGAGTCTTGAGGTGGGTAGAATATAGTTGTGCATTAATTGGCTGTTGATTGCTGGTGTTGACTTCTCGATGTGTAGTGCCTCGCAAACGTCAAGCCGCCTGCTATCGCTGTATCTATCGATGATTTCTGTGTTGTTTACTAGGATTTCTCAGGCAATGGTTTGGTTGTGGGAAGAGATTATATGTTCCTTAATGGAGCCCTGCTGCTTATGCATCGTTAAACGCCTAGAAAGAGATGTTGTTGTCTTGCCTATATACTGGGTTTTTTGGGGCTTACAGTCCCCAAGAGGGCATTTGAAGGCATAGACGACGTTAGTCTCTTTTAAAGCGTTCTGTTTTGTGTCTGGAGAGTTTCTCATGAGTAGGCTGGCCGTTTTTCTGTTTTTATAGTAAATCGTCAGTTGTATCCTCTGATTTTTGTCTGTAGGGATAACGTTTCTATTAACAATATCTTTCAGGACCCTTTCCTCCGTTTTATGAGCTGTGGAAAAGAAGTTCCTGTAAAATAGTCTAATAGGGGGTATAGGTGTTGTGTTGGTTGTCTCTTCAGAGGTTGCATGGCATTTCACTTTCCTTCTTATGATGTCTTCGACGAAACCATTGGAGAAGCCGTTGTTGACTAGGATCTGCCTTACCCTACAGAGTTCTTCGTCGACTTGCTTCCATTCTGAGCTGTGGCTGAGAGCACGGTCGACATAAGCGTTAACAACACTCCTCTTGTACCTGTCTGGGCAGTCGCTGTTGGCATTTAGGCACATTCCTATGTTCGTTTCCTTAGTGTAGACTGCAGTGTGGAAACCTCCGCTCTTTTCCATGACTGTTACATCTAGAAAGGGCAGCTTCCCATCCTTTTCCATCTCGTAAGTGAAACGCAGCACGGAACTCTGCTCAAATGCCTCCTTCAGCTCCTGCAGATGTCTGACATCAGGTACCTGTGTAAAAATGTCGTCAACATACCTGCAGTATATGGCCGGTTTCAAGTTCATTTCGACTAAGACTTTTTGCTCGATGGTACCCATGTAGAAGTTTGCAAACAGGACACCTAGGGGGGAACCCATGGCGACCGCATCTACTTGCTTATACATGTGCCCATCCGGGCTCGAGAAGGGTGCCTCTTTAGTACAAGCTTGGAGTAGTTTCCTCAGAATGTTTTCTGGTATGTCAAGAGGAGTGCAGGCCGGATCACGATACACTCTGTCGGCTATCATCCCGATTGTCTCGTCCACTGGTACGTTGGTAAACAGGGATTCTACGTCCAACGAGGCTCTTATCCCTGTGGCCCGTGTGCCCTGCAGTAAGTCAGCAAATTCCTTTGGAGACTTCAGGCTGAAGGCGCAAGGGACATAAGGAGTCAGCAGGCCGTTGAGTCTCTTCGCCAGTCTGTACGTGGGTGTGGGTATCTGGCTAATGATTGGCCGAAGTGGGTTTCCAGGCTTGTGTGTCTTGACATTTCCATACGCATATCCAGGTTTATATTCCCCAATAACGTTTGGCAGGTGGAGTTCGGATTTCTTGGCATTCACAGTTTCGATCAGTTTGTTGACCTTTGCTTTCAATTCGGTTGTTGTGTCCTTCGTTACCCTTTGGAATTTAGTTTGGTCAGAGAGTATGAGGTTCATTTTCGCCAGATATTCGTCTTTTTTAAGAATGACGTATATTGGCGACTTGTCACCTCTCCTGACAACTATCTCCTTGTTCTCACGAAGGCCCAGAAAGTGGAGTTGGAAATTCTGTTGGACGACATATTCGACCTCGAGACACAAAAGAAGGTCACTACCAAAGATACCTTACAAGCAGAACTTATTGCAGAAGGAGGAAAGAATCGAGGCAACTACAGAAGCACCATACTGTCCCCCGAGCTCAAAGCGGCAGCTAAGAGCCTTCGTGAGAACAAGGAGACAGTTGTCAGGAGAGGTGACAAGTCGCCAATATACGTCATTCTTAAAAAAGACGAATATCTGGCGAAAATGAACCTCATACTCTCTGACCAAACTAAATTCCAAAGGGTAACGAAGGACACAACAACCGAATTGAAAGCAAAGGTCAACAAACTGATCGAAACTGTGAATGCCAAGAAATCCGGACTCCACCTGCCAAAAGTTATTGGGGAATATAAACCTGGATATGCGTATGGAAATGTCAAGACACACAAGCCTGGAAACCCACTTCAGCCAATCATTAGCCAGATACCCACACCCACGTACAGACTGGCGAAGCGACTCAACAGCCTGCTGACTCCTTATGTCCCTTTCGCCTTCAGCCTGAAGTCTCCAAAGGAATTTGTTGACTTACTGCGGGGCACACGGGCCACAGGGATAAGAGCCTCGTTGGACGTAGAATCCCTGTTTACCAACGTACCAGTGGACGAGACAATCGGGATGATAGCCGACAGAGTGTATCGTGATCCGGCCTGCACTCCTCTTGACATACCAGAAAACATTCTGAGGAAACTACTCCAAGCTTGTACTAAAGAGGCACCCTTCTTAAGCCCGGATGGGCACATGTATAAGCAAGTAGATGGGGTCGCCATGGGTTCCCCCCTAGGTGTCCTGTTTGCAAACTTCTACATGGGTACCATCGAGCAAAAAGTCTTAGTCGAAATGAACTTGAAACCGGCCATATACTGCAGGTATGTTGACGACATTTTAACACAGGTACCTGATGTCAGACATCTATCTGCAGGAGCTGAAGGAGGCATTTGAGCAGAGTTCCGTGCTGCGTTTCACTTACGAGATGGAAAAGGATGGGAAGCTGCCCTTTCTAGATGTAACAGTCATGGAAAAGAGCGGAGGTTTCCACACTGCAGTCTACACTAAGGAAACGAACATAGGAATGTGCCTAAATGCCAACAGCGACTGCCCAGACAGGTACAAGAGGAGTGTTGTTAACGCTTATGTCGACCGTGCTCTCAGCCACAGCTCAGAATGGAAGCAAGTCGACAAAGAACTCTGTAGGGTAAGGCAGGTCCTAGTCAACAACGGCTTCTCCAATGGTTTCGTCGAAGACATCATAAGAAGGAAAGTGAAACGCCATGCAACCTCTGAAGAGACAACCAACACAACACCTATACCCCCTATTAGACTATTTTACAGGAACTTCTTTTCCACAGCTCATAAAACGGAGGAAAGAGTCCTGAAAGATATTGTTAATAGAAACGTTATCCCTACAGACAAAAATCAGAGGATACAACTGACGATTTACTATAAAACCAGAAAAACGGCCAGCCTACTCATGAGAAACTCTCCAGACACAAAGCAGAACGCTTTAAAAAGAGACCAACGTCGTCTATGCCTTCAAATGCCCTCTTGGGGACTGTAAACTCCAAAAAATCCAGTATATAGGCAAGACAACAACATCTCTTTCTAGGCGTTTAACGATGCATAAGCAACAGGGCTCCATTAAGGAACATATAATCTCTTCCCACAACCAAACCATCGCCAGAGAAATCCTAGTAAACAACACAGAAATCATCGATAGATACAGCGATAGCAGGCGGCTTGACGTCTGCGAGGCTCAACACATCAAGAAGTCAACACCAGCAATCAACAGCCAATTAATGCACAACTATATTCTACCCACCTCAAGACTCTGCTCCAATATAGAAGCATCAAGAAATATGGACCAATAGGCTTTCTACAAATCACTTCCATTCAATACCCATTGTTTCGTGTTCTGTCTTGTGTTTAGGAATTTAATACCCTATTAATACCACCTCACCCCATCCACCTCACTCAAATGTAGATATAAACAAATCGAAGATGTGTAAGTTCTATTCAGTTGTGTATGTGTAAGCTAAAGTCTTTGAAAATGTAATAAGTTTTACGAAACGCGCTCAAGTGTCTCGTCAGACTAGAAATAAAAATGAATTTTGGAGAATTGATTTTTGAATTACCACCAGCAGTGAAAAGAAACGTACGAAAGATCGAGAAAATTCGTGTTAGAATTATTAATCTTACTTTTTCGGTCATATTTAATAATATATGTCTACAGGAAAGACTGCTACCAAAATATACTAATATATATATATATATATATATATATATATATATATATATATATATATATATATATATATATATATATATATATATATATATATATATATATATATATATATATATATATATATATATATATATATATATATATATATATATATATATATATATATATATATATATATATATATATATATATATATATATATATATATATATATATATATATATATATATATATATATATATATATATATATATATATATATATATATATATATATATATATATATATATATATATATATATATATATATATATATATATATATATATATATATATATATATATATATATATATATATATATATATATATATATATGTCGTACCTAGTAGCCAGAACTCACTTTTTGGCCTACTATTCAAGGCCCGAATTGCCTAATAAGCCAAGTTTTCATGAATTAATTGTTTTTCGACTACCTAACCTACCTAACCTAACCTAACCTAACTTTTTCGGCTACCTAACCAAACCTAACCTATAAAGATAGGTTAGGTTAGGTTAGGTAGGGTTGGTTAGGTTCGGTCATATATCTACGTTAATTTTAACTCCAATAAAAAAAAATGACCTCATACATAATGAAATGGGTAGCTTTATCATTTCATAAGAAAAAAATTAGAAAAAATTTATTAATTCAGGAAAACTTGGCTTATTAGGCAAATCGGGCCTTGAATAGTAGGCCAAAAAGTGAGTTCTGGCTACTAGGTACGACATATATATATATGTCGTACCTAGTAGCCAGAACGCACTTCTCGGCCTACTATTCAAGGCCCGATTTGCCTAATAAGCCAAGTTTTCCTGAATTAATATATTTTCTCTAATTTTTTCGTATGAAATGATGAAGCTACCCATTTCATTATGTATGAGGTCAATTTTTTTTTATTGGAGTTAAAATTAACGTAGATATATGACCGAACCTAACCAACCCTACCTAACCTAACCTAACCTATCTTTATAGGTAAGGTTGGGTTAGGTAGCCGAAAAAGTTAGGTTAGGTTAGGTTAGGTAGGTTAGATAGTCGAAAAACAATTAATTCATGAAAACTTAGCTTATTAGGCAAATCGGGCCTTGCATAGTAGGCTGAGAAGTGAGTTCTGGCTACTAGGTACGACATATATATATATATATATATATATATATATATATATATATATATATATATATATATATATATATATATATATATATATATATATATTCCTTTCGTTATTCGAAGAGGAATTTGAAGAAGTGTTTGACTTGCAACAATCATCGAACCCATCTGTGACATTCATCAATGTTTCCCATTGTCGTGTTTTTCAAGAGATCCATAACCTTTAAGCACCTTTTTGTATTATTATTTTTGTATCAACCCATGTATATCTTGTAACCATCAAACACATAATAAAGCACAAAAAATAAAAAAAGGAAGGGGGTGGTAGGAGAAAAGCACACAGAAACTGTATTGGAGGGGATCTAAACATTCCCTCTAATGCGTTATCCGTGGTTTCCTCCGAGGCTATGGGTCCCCCTTCTTCCAGCTAGAGGTGGTACTCTTTATATTAAAAAAAATTATATATTTTTCTCAATATTTCTTATGTTTCTTTTCACTGTCGATGGTAATTCAAAAATCAATTCTTCAAAATTCATTTTTATTTCTAGTCTGATGCGACACTTGAACGCGTTTCGTAATAACTTATTACATTTTCAAAGACTTTAGTTTACACACACACAACTATAACCTGCAAACACTAAACAGCTTTCATTTTATATACCTGCATTTGGGTCAGGTGATATGTTACAACAGTTTTGGATGAGGTGAAAACAAACTTTCTTCACACGATATAACACGAAATAATGGGTATAATATTGGGTAAGTTAAAGGGAAGAATGGAAGTAACTGCAAAATGCCTATTGGCCCATATTTCTTGATGCTTCTATATTGGTGCGGAGTCTTGAAGTGGGTAGAATATAGTTGTGCATTAATTGGCTGTTGATTGCTGGTGTTGACTTCTTGATGTGTAGTGCCTCGCAGATATCAAGCCGCCTGCTATCGCTGTATCTATCGATGATTTCTGTGTTTTTTGTTAAGACTTCTCTGGTGATGGTCTGGTTGTGGGAAAAGATTTTATGTTCCTTAATGGAGCCCTTTTGCTTATGCATCGTTAATCGCCTGGAAAGAGATTTTTTTGTCTTGCCTATATACTGAGTTCTTTGAGGCTTACAGTCCCCAAGTGGGCATTTGAAGGCATAGACGACATTGGTCTCTTTTAAAGCGTTCTACTTTGTGTCTGGAGAGTTTCTCATGAGTAGGTTGGCCGTTTTTCTGGTTTTATAGTAAATCGTCAATTGTATCTTCTGATTTTTGTCTGTAGGGATAACGTTCCTGTTAACAATATCTTTCAGGACCCTTTCCTCTGTTTTATGAGCTGTGGAAAAGAAGTTCCTGTAAAATAGTCTAATAGGGGGTACAGGTGTTGTGTTAGTTGTCTCTTCAGAGGTTGCATGGCGTTTCACCTTCCTTCTTATGATGTCTTCAACGAAACCATTGGAAAAGCCGTTGTTGAGTAGGACCTGCCTTACCCTACAGAGTTCTTCATCGACTTGCTTCCATTCTGAGCTGTGGCTGAGAGCACGGTCGACATATGCGTTAACAACACTCCTCTTGTACCTGTCTGGGCAGTCACTGTTGGCATTGAGGCACATTCCTATGTTTGTTTCCCTAGTGTAGACTGCAGTGTGGAAACCTCCGCTCCTTTCCATGACTGTTACATCTAGAAAGGGCAGCTTCCCATCCTTCTCCATCTCGTAAGTGAAACGCAACACAGAATTCTGCTCAAATGCCTCCTTCAGCTTCTACAGATGTCTAACATCAGGTACCTGTGTAAAAATGTCGTCAACATACCTGCAGTATATGGCCGGTTTCAAGTTCATGTCGACTAAGACCTTTTGTTCGATGATACCTATGTAGAGGTTCGCAAAAAGGACACCTAGAGGAGATCCCATGGCGACCTCATCTACTTGCTTATACATGTGCCCATCCAGGCTCAAGAAGGGTGCCTCTTTAGTACAAGCTTGGAGTTGTTTCCTCAGAATGTTTTCTGGTATGTCAAGAGGAGTACAGGTCGGATCACGATACACTCTGTCCGCTATCATCCCGATTGTTTCATCCACAGGCACGTTGGTAAACAGTGATTCTACATCCAACGAGGCTCTTATTCCTGTGGCCCGTGTTCCCCGCAGTAAGTCAACAAATTTCTTTGGAGACTTCAGGCTAAAGGCGCAAGGGACATAAGGAGTCAGCAAGCCATTGAGTCGCTTCACCAGTCTGTACGTGGGTGTGGGTATCTGGCTGATGATTGGCCGAAGTGGGTTTCCAGGCTTGTGTGTCTTGGCCAGGCTTGTGTGTCTTGGATACGTGTATGGAAATGTCAAGACATTTGACATTTCCATCATATGTCAAATGTCTTGACATTTGATGGAAATCTAATCGCCCCTTGACCATCACGACCATAAGTCCGGTCATGATGGTCAAGCAGATTAAGGCGTCCTGTAAATACCAGTTGCATTGCTCCTGGCAGTATGGGTTCGAGTCACTTCTGGGGTGTGAGTTTTCAGTCGAATATAGTCCTGGGGACCATTCAGGCTTATTCGCATTTGTGTTCCTCACGTGTGCCCCAAAGAATGAGGTGATTTGATAAAATGCTATGCCCAATATTACCATCTGAGTGCTGGCGGGAAAGTGGTTTAAATAGCTTCGGCTATCACTTCTTTATGTCCGGTCGTGATGGTCAAGCGGATTAAGGCATCCTGTAGAGACCAGTTGCGTTGCTCCTGGCAGTATGGGTTCGAGTCACATCTGGGGTGTGAGTTTTCAGTCGCATATAGTCCTGGGGACCATATATATATATATTTATCATTTGTATGCGGAAAATCCACTGAGAAATGGGAGAGAGAGATGAACGTTTCGGCCGATCTGGGCCTTTGTCAACACCGGACTGAAAGAAATCACAAAGGAAGAGATGAGGCAGACACTAGATCCTGACCACCATCTCCTTTGGAAAGAATTAGCCAGAAAAAGGTATAGATTAGCTTAGAGTGGTCAGAAGGATTTAAGCGGTAAGAATAAAAGATTAAAGAAAAAGCCTCATTGAACCTACATAAAATATTAATATAATATTGTTATGAGACAATGTAACTATTATAGTTTTTTCTTAAACTGTTGTACAATATTGTAACTTAAAACTGGGTCAAGTTTGTACATACCAGTACTAACATTGAGAAGATTTGGACATTGTCTAATTAGGGCAGACTCAATTAAATTCCGTTCCACAAAGCCATTGCAATTGGTAATGCTTTTCGCCCCATCTGAATTAATAGTGTGACCACACAAACTTGTATGTAGATACAAAGCATTAGACGTTTGGGCAGTTCTTATACTATAAGCATGTTGGGACATACGTAATTGTAAGGATTTTCCTGTTTGTTCAAGTTACACAGACTCACAATCATTACAGGAAATCGAATACACACAACCTGCTGTACTAGGGGATTTTTTTTTATTAAATTAGACTTGATTCCCTGCAATGATTGTGAGTCTATAACGGACAGAGATAACGGAGGGTGCTCTGATGTACCTCGCTGCCTTTTATGCCATGGCCATCACAAGGTTATGTCCAAGAGTTGCCCGGTATATCTTGAGGCCCTCCAGTTGGACATCGATCATAAAACAACGGGGACCCCTTGACATGAGCTGTTCCAGAGGTTGCGCACTCTCAATCAGCCTATCGCTTCTTCTTGCCTCCAGATTCCCCCTGGTCGGTCCTCTTCACAAGTAGGAACTAGCAGACACTCTTGCCTGTCCCAGTCACATGCCTCATTCGCCCAGGTTGCTAATCGATTTTCCCTCCTGGGTAGCCTTGACATGGACGGAAACTCATCTACGGATAAAGACATGGACGCTCTGTCTCGGCCGGAGCCTGGCACTTGTCACCCTCCTGCCTCTCCTCAAAGAAGCCAACACTGGCGTGGTCGACACACCCATCGATCAGGAGGTACTGCTCCAACAGATAGCCCTGATGATTCTCTGGTCCCCCAGGCGCTTTCCCAGGGGATTGTGACACTGGTGGAACATGAGGCCCAGAGCGAAGCATCCACCAGTAGCAGGCACCGTCAAGAGAGTTTGCTAGCCGATCACTGCTTCCGTCAGGCAGAGAGAAGCATTTGTCAACAGCCCTTGAACTGGCTGTCAATGATACCACACATTTTACTTACTTTGTATGAGGATTTTATGGCTTTTTCTAGTGGTTCCCCTTTTGTAGACACTTGTGCACAGGTGGTCAAAAAGTTAGCTGTTGTATTTCATGGTTAATGGCGCCCCATCCTGAGAATACTGTGGGGTTTTGGAATGCCCGCTCCTTTTTTAAGAAGATGCAAATTCTACGCAATTTTATCGCCAGTGCACCACCATTGATTGTGGGACTGTAAAACTTGGCTTACAGACGACCTTTCCTTCATGGTGCATGGTGCCGGGGTATTCGGTCTATAGACAAGGTCGGCAAGTACGGGGTGGAGGGGGACTTGAACTCTTGGTCAGGAACTCACTTCCCAGCTCCTTGCTCCAGATTCACTCCTACCGGGGGGGGGGGGGTGGCATTTAGAGTTCATGGCAGTGAAGGCAGCCGTCTCCCATGGGTGGGGCACCTTTGGAGTACTGTATAACCCCTGTCTACCGGTAACGAAGAAAGAACTAGAACACTATTTTGGTTAGATCACAGACACCTGCCTCGTCATGGGTGACTTTAACACTCGGCACTCATCATGGCAACCTATGCAATCGGGTCACCACCACAACATGGCTGGCCGAGCCCTGTTTCAGTTTCTTGACTCTCCAGACCTCTCCTTACTGACGCCGCCAGCTTTGGGAACCCGGATAGCCCCGCTCAATGGCCATAATTCAACGCTCGATCTTTGCATTGGAAGAGGCCCCTTCACGATGGCACAGATATGGACCGGGCCGTACCTGGGTAGTGATCACCTGCCCATCGTCATCTCCTTCGGGTGTACTGTTCGTCCTGCTCTGATCACCCGAAGATCCAAGAGGATCTTCTAAGAGGAGGGGTGGCTTGGCTCCCAGGTGGATGACTGGTCGACCCTTTCCCCAGTTACTGCAGATCGCCATGGGTCAGCAGATGCTCTCTCCGAGTCCCTCTTCAGTGTAGGCTCTCGGGATTTCAGAAGGACTAGTGGGCCAGATCACCAATCCTTCCCACCGTAGGGCACCATGGTGGACCCCTGAATGTGGGCAGGCAGTACTGGACCGGCGACGTGCTTGGAATTCGTGGCGGCGACACCCTACTCCATTGCAGCGACAGTCCTTCCACAGAGCGGACGCCAAGTGTAGACGAACAGTCCTCCTTGCCAAACGCAAGGCCTGGGCTGATTACTGTGCCTCTCTCTGATTTGACTTCTCCTCTGCGGAATCCTGGGGCTTTGTTCGCAAGATGACAGGTAAGTACTCCCAGCCCTCCATCCCACTCAGAGACCCCAGTGGTAATGAGGGCCTGGGGGAAGTACAAATAGCCGAACTTTTAGCTGACCACTTTGAGAATGTTTACCGTTCCTCACTTCTTTCTGTGAGTTCCATAGAACAGAGCTCCCGACAGGGTATAGGACTAGCTCAGGACTTGGATCGTCCATTTACATCTGTTGAGCTGGAGGACGCACTATCACTCTCTAGGTTGGGGACTATGCTAGGGATAGACAACGTTCCATATGAATTTGTTCGGAGGACGCCCAGGATACTTCAGTCCCAATTCCTTCACTTCTATAATGTCTGCTGGTCCTCTTGTGTCTTCCCTGATCCATGAAAACACGCTTCTACCATTCGCCAAGTCATGGAAGGATCCGTGTGTCTCGAGTTCATATCGGTCCATAAGTCTGCGTCCATGTCTCGGAAAACTGATGGAAAGTCTTGTTCACACCCGGCTATAATGGGTGGTGAAACCTTAGGTCTCCTACCTAAGGGCATCACTGGAATTTCGGCCGGGAAGAAGCACGATAGACTGCCTCCTCTCCTTGGAACATCGAATAATGAACACTTATCACCGGAGAAGAATGCTCCTTGCAGCATTCTTCGACATCAAGAGTGCAGTTGACTCTGCGCCTCATTCTGCTGTCCTCCAGAGTCTGGCTCGACTAGGTCTCTCGGGTACGGCGCTGAGGTGGTTCCAAAACTACCTACATGGCCGCTCATTCAAAGTGGCGGTTGGTGGAGTCGTTTCCACGTCCCGCCCTCTCTTGCGTGGTGTCCCTCCCCAGGGAGTGATTCTCAGCCCGCTATTATTCTCTATTCTTCTGTCTGATCTCCCGGTATTCCGGGGGTTCAGGTTTTAGCCTGTGCCGATGTCGTAACCCTCGTGGTGGATGGTACCACTCTCCTGGAGGCACAAGGCTCCCTGCAAAACACCGTGACTGTGTTCTCTGCAATTGTGCTGGGGAAGGGGCTCACCATTAACCCGGTGAAATGTTGTATCATGAGCTTCTCCTGGACCTGCTTGCTAGACAAGCCAGTGGTGACCGTGGAGGGCCTTCGTTTCCCGATCGCTACGGAACACAGGTGGCTGGGGGTCGTTCTAGATGGCCCTCGGCTGATGTGGAGTCATCATGTGGATTACCTTCGGGCCTCATGCCTTTGTCGCATGAACATCATGAAACGGCTCTCTGGTGTGGCATGGGGGGGCTTCACGGGAGTCGCTCCTAGCTCTCTATAAGGCCTTCATTAGTAGACAAATCATGTATGTGAATGAAGTCTATGGCTCAGCAGCATCATCGGTCTTGGCAAGACTTGATCCCATTCAAAATGGTGCCCTTCGCTCAGCGTTAGGAGCTATACCCTCCTCGCCACTTCTCTTTCTCTTCATGTCGAGTCAGGGTTAGGGCCCCTGCCCTCTGAACGTCTCCTCACCCTCTGTCGCCGGCTTCAACGGATAGTGCATCTCCCTGCTACCCATCCACTTACTCGCCTGCAGCTTGAGGCTAACTGGTGGAATGTGCAAGCTGGACACTCCAGACGCCGCCAGTTGCCTTTCGTCGTCCGGGCCTTGGATGTATATTTACAGTTTTTTCTTCCCGTCCCTGTACTCATCCCTGGCTCGATCATCTCATCGGTGCCTCCTTGGGCAGAAGAGCTCATCCGGGTTTCTGTGGACTTTTCCAAGCCTCCTCGTCGGAAAAGTGATTTAGAGGGTCTGGCCCCTTTAATTTTTGCAGACCTACGAGCTTCCTTATAATCTGGATACTTGCAGGTTTACACAGATGGGTCCCACAGAGATCAGCCGCCATTCACATCTGCGGCAGCATACTTTGCTCTTTTTTCCTTCTGTCAGACGTGGAAACTCTCCCCTGCTCATTTGTGCCTGGCCGGGGGAACTGTTTGCAATCTTACTAACCTTACGACTACTTCGACAAGTTTCAGGGCCCTCTGTGGTCGTTATCTACTTGGACTCAGTTACAGCCCTACATCTGATATCATCTCGGCATCCACGAGTCCATCGTCATACTGTATCACAGATCCATAGCGAACTGCTATCACACTCTGGTACTCCGGGTTGGTCGATCTATCTCCAATGGGTCCTGTCACATGTCGGTATTAATGACAATGAGGTGGCCGACGGAGCAGCAGGGATGGCGCATGCTCTCCATGACTCTATAAATGGGCCTCTGGACCTTTCCGAAATTCTCCTGCAACTCCGGGCGGCTTGCCTCGCGAGTTGGGAGGCAATGATGGAGCCAGCACTCAGGTCCTCCTCTCTGGCAGGTCTCCGGGATGGCTCCTCCCCGTGTCCACGGACTCGTCATCATTCTCGACTCCTTGACACTGCCATCACTCGTCTCCGGATTGGGCACACCTGCCTGGCCACACATCTCCATCGTCTACGGCTGATAGATTCCCCATACTGCCAGTGGTGTCCGACCCAGGAGGATACAGTGGAACACAATCTTCTTCACTGCCCTCGATTTCATAGCGCTCGCGTCAGACTACAGAGTGCCGTTCGTAGGCTGAATATTCCCCGCCTCACAGTTCCCGTTCTCTTTGACGGGGCAGGTGCGAGAGACAAAGACGTCCGTCATGACATCCTTCGCCATACTTTCCGCTTTATCCGTCATGTCCGTGGCCTGAAGAGACTATAAAATATGTGGTCTGAGGAGATTGTAGGGTCTATGGCCTGAAGAGACTATAGAGACCCCATCCCTCTGCTATTTCCCGGTATCGGGTAGCCGAGGCACATCCGATCCCACGATCGTCGTCGCCCCCTGAATCAACACAACAACAACACTTCTTACATTTTCAAAGACAATTTTACATACTCTGTTTAATGCCAATATTCGTTTTAGGGTGAGGTGATATGAAAAATGTTTTGGGTGAAGTGAGAGGACAGAAATCAATAGGTAAAGATAATTTTACATACTCAGAATATGAATCAATGGGTACATTGCATGTTTTCTCTTCTTGCTTTCTTGTTTGTTCAGGGTCTTGAAATGAGTAGAATGTAAGTATGTGTTAATTGGCTGTTGTTTGCTGGTGTTGACTTTTGATGCGTGAGGCCTAGTTGATGTCGAGTCTCCTGTTGTTGCTGTATCTATTGATAATTTCTGTGTTGCTTGTTAAGATTTCTCTGGTGATGGTGATGGAGTAGAGTTCGAGATTCTATTGGACGACATATTTGACCTCGAGACGCAAAAGAAGGATACCACTAACGACACCTTGTAAGCGGAACTTATTGCAGAAGGAGGAAAGTTTTGAGGTAACTACAGAAACACCATACTGTCCCCTGAGCTCAAAGCGGTATCTAAGGGTCGCGGTGAGAAGGAGATAGTCGTCAAGAGAGGTAACAAGTCGCCAATATACGTCATTCCTAAAAAAGATGAATGTCTGGCAAAAATAAACCTCATCCTCTCTGACCAAACTAAATTTCAAAGGGCAACGAGGGACACTACAACCGAACTGAAAACGTAGGTAAACAGATTAATTGAAACTGTGAACGCCAAGAAATCCGGACTCCACCTGCCAAAGGTTATCGGGGTATACAAACCTGGTTACACATATGGGAATGTCAAGGCTCACAAGCTTGGAAACCCATTTCGGCCAAAGGTCCTGTCAAGAGTGTTGCTTCTACGACGTCGCTGATCAATTTTTTTTACTGCAAGCCGCTGCAAAGTTTTGGCTGGTTGATATTTTGCAACATGATAATTGGCACGACGATTTTCAACTGCAGTACGTGCGGTGGTATCCCTGGCAGATCGAGTGAATTCAAAAATTCTGTTGGATAATTAACCGCTTCATCTGCTTCCACAACAGTGTCGACGGACTTGTATGTGACGCCTGCTTTCAATGTTAGGCTTATTAATATTGTTTAGTTCGTAGACGTCTTTGTTCTTGGCCTCAAGAATAGCTCGTTCACTTAGCCAATCGTGATTCTTATAATTGATTTGAATTTTGTGAAATATTTTTTCAATCAATTCTCCTTTTGACATCACTAAATTACAGAAGTTATGAAACAATAAAATTCGTCCTGAGGTCAGATCAACCGGCACGTTTCCGTTCCCAATTTCCAGCAATTGATGTGAGAATATCTCAGCTGATGGATCATTTTGCAGCTGGACACGCATATTTGTAGTTAATTTTAACGTCTTTACGTGGCGCCACAAAGTAGAGTATTTCAGGCACGCATTTATTTCGTCCGCTGGTGTCGATCGCGTAATTACAGGTAATGTTTGCCTGAAATCTCCTGCAAGCAATATTTATGCATTCCCAAATGGTCTGATGTTTCCACGCAAATCTTGCAATGATCAATCAAGAGCCTCGAGCGATTTTTTGTGGGCCATTGTGCATTCATCCCAAACAATGAGTTTGCATTTCTGCAATACTTTTCCCATGCTCGACGCTTTCGAAATGTTACACGTGGGAGTTTCAATGAATTGCATGTTCAATGGAAATTTCAAAGCCGAATGAGCAGCTCTTCCACATGGTAGCAATGTTGCAGCTATTTCGGACGACACAAGAGCTAAGGCTATGCCATTTGGAGATCGAATTGCTTCAAGATTCAATGTAATTAGGAAGGTTTTACCAGTTCCTCCTGGCGCATCTAAGAAGATTTCTCCAAGCCCAGTATAGACAGTTTCAATTATTCGATCGTAAATGCTTTTTTGCTTAAGCGTTAGCTATGGCATATTTGAATGCACATAAGACAACAGTTCACCCGTGTTGTAACTTTGTTCACGACGCAATTCTACATCAAACGAAGCAGCAGCCGATCGATTCGGTGATGGCATTCCCAAATAATTGAGAACTTTGTTCGCGATTTCTAAGCACAAATCTTCAATCATTATCAACTCTTCGTTGTAGATTTCTGCTGTGAAATCCATGTTCATATTTGAATTTTCCTTTCGTATTCGATGGACAATGTCTTCAGCCATGTGCGATTTATATTTCTCCCATACCTGTATTGGAGATGAAGGAGAGCAGGCAGTTGATATGATTGCAAACAATGCACGAATTTGATTTGGATGTGACGTGTTGGACGCGTCATTAATGCATACATCCCATTGTCGGTCGTTCTCCAATAAATTCCGATCTTGACATGCACTACGGAAATTGGCACGTGTAACGCTGTTGACAAATCTCAATTGCTGGAAAGTGTAATGAGTTGTATTTCCTGATGTTTGATAGGAAATGCTTTGATTCGTCGGTATATCCAGCAAGCAAAGTTTGTAATGGCTCTGGCGGTTCTGCAAGTTAAGGCAGTTTAATTTTTCCAGCGGCGCAACACATTCCTTTCGTTTCTCCATTAAATTTGAAAGCCTTGCAATAAGGACACACTTCAGTTATAGTGCCGATGAGAACATGCCGACTCATATTATAATCATCAGCTGGGTTGTACTGGTATGCATGGCGATTGTAATCGCATGATTGGTGAGCACGGAGTCGTGTTTGAAGGTGATCTGCTGTTTCTTGCTGATATGTTTCAGCCACTCTCAATCTGTCGCGTTCATTCTGTTGAGAACGAAGCAGATCTGAAGCTGCAGAATGCCATAGCCGTGCTCGTAACCGTGCATCCTTAAGTCTGGCTGCACGTCGCTCTGCTGCTTCCTCGGCACGTATTTGAGCCATTCTTTCTCTGTTTCGCTCGTTTGCTGATGGCCGTTCATCCTCAGTTTGAGTTGCAATTACTCGTCGGACTATATATATAGTCGACTATATATATATATATATATATATATATATATATATATATATATATATATATATATATATATATATATATATATATATATATATGCATATATATATAAATAAACTTTAGACACACACACCTGCCAGGGAACATGAACCCTGGCCATCTAGATGGCAGGTACACTTATACCCACTACAACATACTCAGAGCCCTTAAAATAAATGGGAATTCTGGGATATTTAACTCCCTGACAACCCATCCTCCTCCAGGCAATGGTACAGTGAGCGATCATTGACGTTTTCTGTGAAGCCCTGTTATATGTGAGAGAACACGTAGTCCATGCTTAATGTACACACTTGCTTAAACACCTTTTTAAGGGCTCTGAGTATGGTGTAGTGGGTATAAGTGTGTACCTGCCATCTTGATGGCCAGGGTTCAAGTCTCGTGGTGGGTGTGTGTGTCTAAAGTTTCTATACTTCTAACATGCGTGTTTAATCAAGTGTGTGCATTAAGCATGGACTACGTGTTCTCCCACATATAACAGGGCTTGATAGAAAACGTCAATGATCCCTCACTGTACCATTGCCTGGAAGAGGATGGGTGGTCTGGGAGTTAAATACCTCAGAATTCCCACTTCTTTTAAGGGCTCTGAGCATGGTGTAGTGGGTATAAGTGCGTACCTGCCATCTTGATGGCCAGGGTTCAAGTCCCCTGGTGGGTGTGTGTGTTCTATACTTGTAACTTGCGTGTTTAAGCAAGTGTATGCTATATATATATATATATATATATATATATATATATATATATATATATTTATATATATATATTGTCGAATATGACTGAAAGGGTAAGATTAATAATTCCAACATGAATCTTCTCAATATTTCTTACGTTCTTCTTCACTGTCGAGGGTAATTGATAAATTAACTCTCCCAAATTCATTCTTTATTTTTAGTCTGTCGCCTGAACGCATTTCATAATGCTTATTACATTTTCAAAGACTTAGTTTACACATAAAATGCATCATATTTATACTCGTTTTGGGTGAGGTTATATGGCACAAAAGTTTTGGGTGAGGTGACAGAGCATATGCCAGAAGACGAATCAATGGGTATAAATTGGGTATGAAAACATAAGAACGGAAGTAACTGCAGAAGGCTTATTGGCCTATACTTCCTCTTGCTTCTTCTATGTTGGTTTATGGTTTTGAAGTGGGTAGAATATAGTTGTGCATTAATTGGTGGTTGATTGCTGGTGTTGACTTTTGATGTGTAGTGCCTTGCTGATGTCGAGTCTCCTGCTATTCCTGTATTTATCGATGATTTCTGTCTTGCTTGTTAAGATTTCTCTGGTGATGGTCTGGTTGTGAGAAGAAATTATATGTTCCTTGATGGAGCCCTGTTGTTTGTGCATAGTTAATTGCCTAGAAAGAGATGTTGTTGTCTTACCTATATACTGAGTTTTTTGGGGCTTACAGTCCCCAAGCAGGCATGTGAAGGCATAGACGACGATGGTTTCCTTCAGGGCATTCTGTTTGGTGTCTGGGGAGTTTTTTATGAGTAAGTTGGCCGTTTTTTTTGTTTTTGTAATAAATTGTCAATTGTATCTTCTGATTTTTGTCTGTAGAGATAACATTCCTATCAATAATGTTTTACAGGACCCTATTCTCCGTTCTATGAGCCGTCGAGAAGAAGTTCCTGAAAAAACAGTCTAATAGGGGGGTACAAGTTATGTGTTAGTTGACTCTTGAGAGGTTGCAAGACGTTTCACCTTTCATTTTATGACGTCTTCAACAAAACCGTTAGAGAAGCCGTTGTTGACTAGGCCCTGCCTTACCCTACAGAGTTCTTCATCGACTTGCTTCCATCCTGAGCTGTGACTGAGAGCCCGGTCGACGTAACCGTTGACAACACTCCTCTTGTACCTGTCTGGGCAGTCACTGTTGGCATTGAGGCACATTCCTATGTTTGTTTCCTTAGTGTAGACTGCAGTGTGGAAGCCTCCTTTCCTTTCCATGGTTTTTACATCTAGAAAGGGCAGCTTCCCATCATTCTACATCTCGTCCGTGAAACTCAACAGAGAATTCTGCTCGAATGCCTGCTACAACTGCTGCAGACGTCTGACATCAGGTACCTGCATGAAAATGTGGTCAACATACCAGCAGTATATGGCGGGTTTCAAGACCATGTCAACTAAGACCCTCTTATGGACTTGACATGACATGGACTTGAAACCCGCCATATACTGCAGGTATGTTGACGATACTTTTATGCAGGTACCTAATGTCAGACGTCTGTAGCAGCTGAAGGAGGCATTTGAGCAGAATTTTGTGTTGAGTTTCACGTACGAGATGTAGAATGATGGGAAGCTGCCCTTTCTAGATGTAACAGTCATATAACAGTCAAATCATGAACTTACATAATCTCCTCACATCAACAACAAATCATACAAGCTGTTTGAATATATTTTAACACAAGCATCTAACTTCATCAAGTAATTTAAGTATTTTTCTACATCACTGCTACTTGAATGTTTCACTACACGAGCAATAATTTTAATGAATACTACAACAGGTTAAAACCATGAACCTAGAGTATGGAATTTATATAATACTGCATAGTTATGATCTAGTGAAATTACTGGGTTATAACATTCACCCATAACAAACACTGTTTGACCTCAATGCTCGAGATATTTCATTCCATATGTGCTTTGCTTCTATTTTGTCAAAGTTTGGTGGCCTGTATATACCTCCTATTATCTTCTTCTTCTTCTTCTTCTTCTTCTTCTTCTTCTTCTTCTTATTATTATTATTATTATTATTATTATTATTATTATTATTATTATTATTATTATTATTATTATTATTATTATTATTTAATTCTAACCAAATAGGTTGGTCTTCAAGATACATGGATCAATTACACTATAATCCTAAGAATAAAATTAAAGTTATAATCTAGTCATATAATTTACAGACAAGTTGAGCAAGATGGAGGACGCCGAACTGAAGAAGAACTTCATTGAGAACTTCTGCGTGAAAGTGAAAGACGAGGAAGGACTCATAACCTACGAGATCAACACTGAAGTTATTCACAAGGATGAAGATGGCAAGATACAGGTCATGTCCATTGGACCTGTGAATAAGGGCCCCATCAAGTTGGTTCTCCTGCTGGGAGAGACAGGCGCCGGCAAGACCAGAGTCCTCAACACCATGATCAACCATCTGTTAGGTGTCAACTTTGACGATAATTTTAGGTTTCAGTTGAAAGATTATGTTGAAAGTGATGATCTCCTCCAAGTGGAAAGCCAGACAGAATATATCACTGCTTACATTGTCTGCCATCAACTTGGAATGCCTATTGAGTGTAATTATATGTTGATTGACACACCTGGGTTTGGTGACACCAGAATGAACCACGATAAAGTCCCAATAGAGCGACTAACAATTTTCCTGACAAATGAATGTGGGATAGATGACCTTAATTGTGTTGCCTTAGTTGCTAAGGCAAACCAAAACAGAATAACATCATACCAGATACAAATGCTAGAAGACTTTACTTCAGTCCTGGGAAGTAATATTGGTGATATAACGCAGCTTCTGGCAACATTTGCAACTGATGAC
Source organism: Procambarus clarkii (assembly GCF_040958095.1). Taxonomy (NCBI): domain Eukaryota; kingdom Metazoa; phylum Arthropoda; class Malacostraca; order Decapoda; family Cambaridae; genus Procambarus; species Procambarus clarkii. The sequence continues at coordinate 35,292,226 of NC_091186.1, read as the reverse complement.
ACTTCGGCAGTTGTTGATGTGGTGAAACATGCTGGAGTCCAGTTTGTCAACTTGTACCAATTTGACAACGGGCTTCTATATGATCCACTCTGTGATGGTCTTCTCCAGAATCACAAACATGCATACCTTACATATAGATGGAACAGGATGCAAGCAGAGTATAAAAGATTTTTTGAAGATTTACAAATTTCTGCTCCAGTAAACCTTAAAAGAACTGGGGACCTTTTGCTGGAGGAAAAATTACTCGAAGAAACAAAAACTGAATTGATAAAAACGGTAGCAAGTATGGTCCATATAACCAACACAAATAATAATAAGCATAGGGAAATAGAGAAAATTAAAGCGCAGGCTGATAGAATCAACGTAACTAAAAAGATAATGGTAAAATTTAAATCTTCAGTAACCATTGGATATCACTTCCTCAACTGTGACATTTGCAGACAAACTTGTATGGAGTGTGAAGACCCAAAAAATTTTCTTGCTGGATTTGCAGGAACTGGTACTGGGGTTGGCACGGCAGTTTTTACGGGAATTGGTACTTCAGTAACTTCTGGAGCAGTGATGGGGGCAGAAGTGGGTATCTTTGGTGGTCCAGTAGGAGTTGCAATTGGTGCAAGCATTGGAACTGTCCTTGGTTTAACTGCTGGTCTCACTACAGGACTTTTAATGAGAAAAACAAAGGCAGATTGTCTCAATAATATAAATGGACCATGCAGCAGTCGTGAATGCTCTCATGATATGATGGACCATAAAACTGAGACACAAAACTATGTCACGGAAGAAAGAGAAATAATTGATGATATTGAGAAAGCCAAGTATGATGCATTTATGAACACCATAACGCAGTTAAAGACAAAGGTTAGAGACAATAATATTGCAATGGATGATCTACGTAAAGATATGCAAGATATTGCTAAAGCTTTGTTGCAACACACTAATAAAATAGTTGAACTGAGCCTGGGACATAAAAGCTTAAATACAAACTCTGTAATAGATGAAATAATCTTGAATGAAAGAGAGAACTGGCAACACGTTGAACTCTTACAGGAGTTCAGGAGGACAGTAATGCTAATACAAGCTCAAGAGCTCAGTGATGCAGGGGTTGATGTCAATATTATTGGACAAGACGTTCATAGTGATAGCTCTGTCCCTTGGTATTGATGCTATTGATATATAAAATACAGTCTCAGTTATTTCTCTTTCATGGATAGGGGGAAGGAGGGGAGGGAGGTGTAAGCTTTTCAACACTGCTTCTAGAGGTGTCAGTTTGTTTCAAGAATTACCACATTTTGTTTTTTACATTATTGAGTAAGTAATATTTTTATTATATTGTTCAGGAAAACTGTTCTTTACTGCTAATATTTTGAATGAATGCTATTTCATATCATAATTTTTTTCGTGACGAATTGGAGAATATGATCAAATATAATCCAGAAAGCGTGTAGCACAATCCATACAGTCCATCCACAATAGTTAACACCCAACACATAATTAATGAAAGCCCAGTTCCCTTGAGTCGTGGATTATGATTGACTCTTCAAACAGATTGTTGTTTGAAGATCAAACAGCAATTATGTTTATGTCGTTATTATACTGTTCTAATAATATCATGTCTGGCCCTGGTAGCCGTGGAGTGAGGACGTCTTGCCGACCCTCCCTGGTTGTTGGGGTTGTTTGCCATTTTGGTCGCCAGGTGGTGTGGACGTCTCTGCCCTCCCAGTTTTGTTGCTGCCTGGCTACGTGTTGATGTGGCAGTTCTGACATGGGAGGCCATCTTCCCCCTGTTGTGCATGTGAACTCTGTGGGCCTGGAGTTCACTTGTAAGGCTGGATATACGAACATCGAGATGGTTATGTGTGACATGCTTCATATCCCAGTGGAGGCTATCTACGGTGTTGAGCTTGTTACAGCCTACCGGGTTGTTCTCAAGTTTGTGAGGGAGGAGGAGTACCAGGACTTCCTTCGTCGGTATGAGGGGCGTACGTTGCCGTTGCCGGGTGATGCTGGCTCTTTAGCGATTTCGTATCGTAGTGGTGCCCTGACTTATGTCAGTGTCCATGGGGCGCCCCTGGAGTTCCCTGAAGACCTCCTTCGGCGTTACTTCGGGAGGTATGATGCTATTGTCAGCATGCGGGTGAACATACTCTCCTCAGGGGAGGTATGCTGGAAGGCGGACAAACATTCGTACCTTGGGAATGCGCCTGCGGTCGGATATACCGTCTTCTGTCCGGCTGATGGGTTACTATGTCTGGGTGTATTATGCACGGCAGCCCCGTACCTGTTTTCGGTGTGGCGTGTTGGAGCATCAGGCTGCCGGGTGCTCTGAGGCCCCAGCTGCTCCTGTCAACTTGTTCTGGGAAGAGGATTTCTCGCCGCTCCCTCTGGGCGAGGATTCCGGGGATGCGGAGGTGCGCGTCCTGTTAGCTGCTGAGGCCCCCCCCCCCCTGCGTCGCCTGACGTGCCTCCGGTTGTTGCTGTCCCTCCTCTGGGTATTGCAGTGCAGTCGGATGGTCTTCCTGCTCCCGCCACTGTCCTCGCTGCTCCCGAGGGCCTTCCTGGTGCTCCCTGTGAGGCGGCACCGTGTTCTCCCACGTCTTTGGCTGCTACGCCTGGCCCTGTGTCCGTGCCTCGGGTCCCGGATGTGCTGAGTGCTGGGGTGGATCCGGCGCTTCCTCCTGTCCCTGGCCTGGTGCCCCATGTGGTTGAGGATGCTGCCGTTCTGCGACGTGCATCAGTTCAGCCGGCTTGTGTTGCGCGTGTCTCTGAGTCAGCCTGCGGGTCTGATGATGTGCAACCAGAGCCTAAGCATTCCCGGCGTTCTTCTCAAGCATGGGCCGACGTTGGCAAATTCGCCGATTGTGGATCTTCCGGCGACGGAGGGGTGGCTCCGGGTGTGTTGCAAACTACGGTGGTGGCGGAGGTGCATTTGCCTGAGGATGACGGTGCCAGTGTTTCGGCCTCCACTGATATGGTGTCTGAAGGTCCTGCTTCGGGTGTGTCGCCTACGTCGGATGGCTCCAATTCTTTGTGGGGGGTGGTTCCCCCTGCTGAGGTTGGTGGTGAGTGGGGTGGCCTGGTGGTGGTATTGAAGAAGGCTGCTTGCTCTGGGAGTTCTGTTGCCCCCTCCTCGTTCCCCGTTTCCTCGGCAGCGGTCTCAACGCCTCTTCTGTCTTCAGTGTCTCCTGCGTCCCCTGCTCCTGTGCGTATGGCGGCGCGGCTGTCTCGGCAGCCCTTGTACGCTTCTTCGTTATCATCTGCTTCCTCGAAGGGCGTGGTTTGCGCTCCCTGGCCTCGTTATGCACTTGCGTCAGTGAGCTTCAGGTTTGGCCGATGCCGCCTGATCTAGAGATTCCTGAGTTTATGCAGGCCCCGCGGCAATATCTGATTTGGGAAGCCTATAAGAGGAAGTATTCTTGGGATTTATTCCTGAGAAACATGCTCCTGACTCTGAGTCCTGTGCTCCTCGCCTATGATATTTCTTTTTTTTTATATTGTGTGTTGTGGGTTGTTTCCATTTGTGTGCATGGTTGTTGGGTGTGGGTGGGGTGTGCGTGTGTGGGTGTGCGTGTGTTTTATGTTTCCCGGTTCCTGCGTGCTCCGGTTTGATTTTGTGGGTTTTCTTTGTATGGCTTGTGTGTGTGTGTGTGTATATGGTTCCTGTGTGGTCCGGGGTTTGGTTCCGTGTGTGTGTCTGGTTGTGGATGTCATGTTTTTATTGTTCTGTTTTTTGTGGTTGTATGTTTGTATGGTGCTGTTTGTGCACTTGATTGTGTCGTGTTGAGTGCCCTTCAGGCTGTTGGTGTGACCCGGTCTAGGTTTATGCTCTTTGTCGTGTTTTGCCTTTAGTTTGTTATGCATTTTATGTTTCCTTTCTTGTTATTTTTATTATTGTTATTATTATTATTGTTATCACTTTGTAGTATGTTCCCTGTTTATCTGTTCCTATGATTATGTTGTACTTTGTGCCCCTCTGGCTATATTGTTTGTTCTATTGTGTTCTGTGCTTGTGCCTCTCCTTTTGTTTATTGCGAGGCCGGTAGTTAGTTGTGTGTGTTCTTGTTTACTGTTTGTGTTGTTATTGTGCCCTGTGCAGCTTGTGTTTCTTTTTCTTGGCTTGTTGTATATTTGATTTTCTTGTTATATTTTATGTTGTTATCTTTATGCCTTACCTGTACGTTGTGATGACAATGTTTGTTTTGTTTCATGTGTTATTATGTTTTGTGTATTGCTAGCCTGTTTATATTGCTTTCTCTTGTATTCTGTTTTGTCTTGATGATTGCTGTTTTTTCTTGTTGTTTGTACTGTGCTGTCGGTCCTTCTGGCCGATAGCTTTTTGTTTTTGCTTGTTAACATGTCTGTTAACATCTTCTGTTATTTTTATTGTATTTACCTTGCATGCTTGCATGTAAAAAAAAATTGTTTCAAGAATTACCACATTTTGTTTTTTACCGTATCGATTAAGTAATATTTTTATTATATAGTTGAGGAAAACTGTTCCTTACTGCTAATATTTTGAGTGTATGCTATTTGATATCATAATTTTTTTTCATGACGAATTGGATAATATGATCAAATATAATCCAGAAAGCGTGTAGCACAAACCATACAGACCATCCACAATAGTTAACACCCAACACATAATTAATGAAAGCCCAGTTCCCTTGAGTCGTGGATTATGATTGACTCTTCAAACAGATTGCTGTTTGAAAATCAAACAGCAATTATGTTTGTGTCGTTATTATACTGTTCTAATAATATCACCAGTTATATAAGTACTATTTATTTAATTATGCAACTGCAGCCTAGTACTGCAATTACATACCAATACGATTTTTTAATGTGAATGTCTTAATTTGTATTTGTCATTGAGCTCAATAATACGGATTATTATTGAGCAATAGTACGGATTATTATTAAGCAATAATAAGGATTATTACTGAGCAATAATATGGATTATTATACCCTGGAAACACAAACCGAAACTGTTTATTTTCTGCTTGTTACAACTTGTAATAAAGTTGTTACATCTTGGCATAACGTGTTTATGACATATTAGATCGTTGTTACAACTTGCTATATTGGTTGTTATAACTGGTTAGGAGTTAAAACTTGTTCGAACGTTGTACCAACGTCGTAGTTTCGGTGTGTGTTTGGGGGGATCCCAGCAAACACAAAACGTATACAAAACGTTCATCTAACTCCTCCCATGGGTGTAGGAATAACTTGCATTGAGAATGGTGCAGGAGAGCATTTGAGAAACTTTTAACCCAAAAATCCAATCACATAGGTTTTATAATAAATGTTTTTTCTAGAACTATTTTGTTCCTAATGTATTACAAATGGTTTTTACATGTTTACAAATAAATTTTATGGTGTTTTTTGTAAAATTCATTATTAAATTGTGAATGATATTTAATGGCTGAATGAAACCTTCAAAATACATTTAGTTATTCTATGATCAAAGAAAGTAGTTTCCCAAATTTTCTAAAAATCACTATTTTTAACACAGTTTGACTCCTTATGCATTCCACTAAACACTAATATCATGTTTAAATATAAAATTTATGTATTATTCCTTAAAATAATTTATATAAATTGTAAATGTTGCTTGAGAGTGGTGTGAAAGAATCTGAAAACGTTTTGTTGTCTTATATATTGGCGTGTTCTTATTAACTATTAAATATATATCAAGTGCATAGTTTATCAAACAAGAAGATTAACATTCGTCAATCCTTAAAATCTTATATGTTATCTTGCAGGTGCAAAATGGGGGAATCTTTAAGAACAGTATCTATATGATAAATGGTGTTTTCCCTAACTCAAACAATGTTGGGTTTATTATTTTACACATATTTCTAATGACTCTTAGATGTTTACATTCTCTGAAGTATAGTTGTCAAGGCTGTGTCCATCACTCTCACCACAGATTCTTAAACTCCTCTGCATGTTCAACTATAACTGTTTCCATTTTGATTCTCTATGGACATTTGTATCCAAAAGGAAACCAATGGGTTTCCTTCAGCTCCTTCAGAAGTCAGTACATTTGCTCATTCATTTCCACAGATTCCAACATGGTAGGGGATTCACAGAAATTTGGCTATTCGTATTGTTATCTATTATGCATGAATTTCCATGTTATATGACAAATACATGAGTTTATGATAAATTCGTTTTCTGTGATATAACATTGGTATGCTGATTTTTCTTTAAACCCCAAACTGAACTAAATCACAAGATTATATATTGTTTATTAAGAAGTGCCACCACTGACCGCCAATTAAGTGCTCACATCAATTATACCTCAGTAAGAGAAGGGTGAAGAGGAGAGGTAAGAGAAGGGGAAGAGGGGAGGGGAAAGAGAAGGGGGAAGGGGTAGGAGAAGGGGGATAAGGAGGGGAAGAGGTAAGAAAAGGCGTGATGAGGAGGAAGGGTGAAGGGGGAAGAGAAGGGGGTAAGGAGGGGGAGAGGTAAGAGAAGGGGGGATGAGAAGGAAGGGGGATGAGCAGGGAGAAGGGAAGTTGAGAAGGAAGGGGGAAGGGGTAAGAGAAAGGGGGGTAAGGAGATGGAGGGGTAAGAGAAGGGGGGATGAGGAGGAAGGGGTAAGAGAAGAGGGGGTAAGGAAGGGGAAGGGTAAGAGAAGGGGGTAATGAGGGGAAGGGGTAAGAGAATGGGGGGTGAGAAGGAAGGTTGATAAAGAGGAGGGGGAAGGGGTAAGAAGAGGAGGAGGGGTAAGAGAAGGGGGATGAGCAGGAAGGTGGAAGAGAAGGGGAAAGAGATGGGGGGATGAGGAGAGGGAAGGGGTAAGAGATAGGGGGGTAAGGAGGGGAGGGGTAAGAGAAGGGGAGATGAGGAGGGGGAAAGGGGTAAGAGAAGGGGAGATAAGGAGGGGGAAGAGGTAAGAGAAGGGGGGATGAGGAGGAGGGGGGATAAGGAGGGGGAGGGGTAAGAGAAGGGGAGATGAGGAGGGGGAAGGGGTAAGAGAAGGGGGGATGAGGAGGAGGGGGGATAAGGAGGGGGAGGGGTAAGAGAAGGAGGGATGAGGAGGAAGGGGGGAGAGGAGGGGAAAGAGAAGGGGGAAGGGGTATGAGAAAGGGGGTTAAGGAGTGGGAGGGGGAAAGAGGTGGGGGGAAGAGGATAAGGGCGGTGTAGTCAGGACCGTAACAGTCGTCGCGGTGGGTGACCGTGTCCAAACACTCGCGACAGCTTTAAAATTATGAAACGAAATGTAGTAAATATAAATAAATGTCGTTAATATGCAGCAAGAAAATAAGACATATCAATGCATTAATATTATTACGGGTTTAAAAACTAAAAAATTGATGGAAATATTTCTGAATTCAGATGCTACAATGTTGAGGCATAGTTTGAGAATTCGAACACCGCCACTACCCCCCAGAGGCCGCAGACTGCCTGTAGGCCTAATTCTGTGAACACATGATCGCTGCTCCTACTACACCACGCCACTACACAACCCTACACGCCACTATACCAGGCTACTACACCATGCCACTATACCATACCACGCCACTACACAACCCTACACACCACTATACCAGGCTACTACACCATGCCACTATACCAGGCTACTACACCACACCACTATACCAGGCTACTACACCACACCACAATACCAGGCTACTACACCACACCACAATACCACACCACTACACTACACCACACAACTATACCAGGCTACTACACCACACCACTATACAAGGCTACTACACCACACCACAATACCACACCACTACACTACACCACACAACTATACCAGGCTACTACACCACACCACTATACAAGGCTACTACACCACACCACAATACCACACCACTACACTACACCACACAACTATACCAGGCTACTACACCACACCACACAACTATACCAGGCTACTACACCACAACACTACACCAGCCTACTACATCACACCATGCCACTATACCAGGCTACTACACCACACCACTACACCACACCACACAACTATACCAGGCTACTACACCACACCACACAACTATACCAGGCTACTACACCACAACACTACACCAGCCTACTACATCACACCATGCCACTATACCAGGCTACTACACCACACCACTACACCACACCACTACTCCAGGCTACTACACCACACCACTATACCAGGCTACTACACCACACTACTATACCAGGCTACTACACCACACCACTACTCCAGGCTACTACACCACACCACTATAACTGGCTACTTCACCACACCAATATACCAGGCTACTACACCACACCACTATACCAGGCTACTACACCACACCACTATACCAGGCTACTACACCACACCACTACACCAGGCTACTACACCACACCACTATACCAGGCTACTACACCACACCACTATACCAGGCTACTACACCACACCACTATACCAGGCTACTACACCACACCACTATACCAGGCTACTACACCACACCACTATACCAGGCTACTACACCACACCAATATACCAGGCTACTACACCACACCACTATACCAGGCTACTACACCACACCACTATACCAGGCTACTGCACGCACCACTACTCCAGGCTACTACACCACACCACTATAACTGGCTACTTCACCACACCAATATACCAGGCTACTACACCACACCACTATACCAGGCTACTACACCACACCACTACACCATGCCACTATACCAGGCTACAACACCACACCACTATTCCAGGCTACTACGCAATGCCACTACACCAGGCTACTACAACACACCACTATACCAGGCTACTACACCACACCAATATAACAGGCTACTAGCCCACACCACTATACCAGGCTACAGCACAACACTACTATACAAGGTTACTACACCACACCACTATACCAGGCTACTACACCACACCACTACACCACACCACTATACCAGGCTACAACACCACACCACTATACCAGGCTACTACGCAATGCCACTACACCAGGCTACTACACCACACCACTATACCAGGCTACAACACCACACTACTATACCAGGCTACTACACCACACAACTTTTTTTTTTTTTTGAGATATATACAAGAGTTGTTACATTCTTGTACAGCCACTAGTATGCGTAGCGTTTCGGGCAAGTCCTTAATCCTATGGTCCCTGGAATACGATCCCCTGCCGCGAAGAATCGTTTTTTCATCCAAGTACACATTTTACTGTTGCGTTAAACAGAGGCTACAGTTAAGGAATTGCGCCCAGTAAATCCTCCCCGGCCAGGATACGAACCCATGACATAGCGCTCGCGGAACGCCAGGCGAGTGTCTCACCACTACACCACGGAGACTGCATACCAGGCTACTACACCACACCACTACACCATACCACTATACCAGGCTACTACACCACACCACTATACCAGGCTACAGCACAACACTACTATACAAGGTTACTACACCACACCCCACCACTATACCACACCACACCACAATACCAGGCTCCTACACCACACCACTATACCAGGTTACTATACCACACCACTAAACGAGGCTACTACACCACACCACTACACCAGGCTACTTCACCATGCCACTACACCACACCTCTATACCAGGCTACTATACCACACTACTATACCAGGCTACTGCATCACACTACTATACCAGGTTACTACATCACGCCACTATACCAGGCTACTACATCACACCACTACACCAGACTACTATACCACACTACACCACTATACCAGGCTACTTCACCACACCACTATACCAGGCTACAACACCATTCCACTACACCAGGCTACTACACCATTTCTCTATACCAGGCTACTCCACACCACTATACCATTCTACTCCACCATTTCACTATACCAGGCTACTACACACCACCATACCAGGCTACTACACCACACCACTATACCAGGCTACTACACCACACCACTATACCAGGCTACAACACCATGCCACTACACCAGGCTACTACACCATTTCACTATACCAGGCTACTACACCACACCACTATACCAGGCTACTACACCATTCCACTATACCAGGCTACTACACCACACACCTATAACAGGCTACTACACCACACCACTATACCAGGCTACTACACTACACCACTACACCATGCCACTATACCAGGATACTACACCACACACCTATAACAGGCTACTACACCACACCACTATACCAGGCTACTACACCACACCACTATACCAGGCTACTACACCACACCACATACACCACACCACTATACCAGGCTACTACACCACACCACTAAACGAGGCTACTACACCACACCACTACACCATGCCACTATACCAGGATACTACACCACACTACTATACCAGGCTACTACACCACACCACTATACCAGGCTACTACACCACACCACATACACCACACCACTATATACCAGTCAGAGGACACTCCCTGCAATACCTCAAATCTTACCTTACTGACAGGCTTCAGTATGTTTCTGTGAATAATACAATTTCTCCCACCCTACCCATCAACATTGGTGTTCCTCAGGGCAGCATACTTGGCCCTCTCCTCTTTCTCATCTACATGAATGACCTTCCAAATGCCTCCCAACACCTCAAACCAATTCTATTTGCTGACGACACAACCTTCATTTACTCCAGTCCTGACCCTCTTGCTCTAAATGCCACAGTAAATACTGAGCTAGAGAAAGTCCATCTTTGGCTAACTGCCAACAAACTCACCCTTAACATTGACAAAACGTTTTATATTCTGTTTGGCAATAAATCCTCTAATCAGATAAATCTCAAAATAAACAATACCCAAATTTGTAACAAATTAGATGGCAAATTCCTTGGCGTTCTCATCGACCACAAGCTGAATTTCCAGGGACACATTCTAAATATATCAAAAAAAGTTTCAAAAACTGTTGGCATTCTTTCTAAGATCAGATATTATGTACCCCGCCCTGCCCTGGTTACTCTCTATTACTCCCTCATCTATCCATACCTCAACTATGGTATTTGTGCTTGGGGTTCTACTACCCAAAATCATTTACGTCCTCTAATTACTCAACACAAAGCAGCTATTAGGACAATATCCAACTCTGGCCCCAGACATCACTCGGTACCCTTACTCAAATCTCTGAATATGTTAGATATTAAGTCACTGCACATTCTCTCTTGTGTATTATACATATATAAAACGCTGAACTGTAATGCCAATCCTGACCTCAAAAGCTTCATTGAAGGTTGTAACAGAACCCATGAGCACCACACCAGAAATAAATACAGTTTTGATATTCCTAGAGTACGACTTAATCAAACTAGAAATGCTCTACAAATCAAGGGACCCAGAATGTGGAATGACCTTCCCAACCATGTTAAAGACTGTACCTCTCTCAACCAGTTTAAGATAAAAACTAAACACTACCTAATAAATTCCCTGTAACCTACCTCACTCCTCTATTGTCAACCCATGTCTGTTATTTTTTTTTTTAATCAACACTGTTTGTCAACCTATTGTATTTGTGCTGCTTTTTCAGTCATGTTCCCCCTTTTTTTTATCTTTATTTGTATTTGTTCTCAACACTTTTTATTCTTTATGCTCTATTAGTATTAAGTTCTAGATATTAATGTTTTTCTTGCCCGAAACGCATTGCGTAATAGTGGCATTAGGCATTGTATGTACTAGCTCTATCTATATATTGCTCTATCTATATATTGATCCATTAATGTATCATCACTTGTATGTATGTACCTTACCTGAATAAACATATTTATTTATTTATTATATCAGGCTACTACACCTCACCACTATACCACACCTCTACACCACACCACTATACCAGGCTACTAGACCACGTCACTATACCAGGCTACTACACCACACCACTATACCAGGCTACTACACCACACCACATACACCACACCACTATACCAGGCTACTACTCCACACCACTATACCAGGCTACTACACCACATCACTATACCAGGCTACTACACCACACCACTATACCAGGCTACTACACCACACCACTGTACCAGGCTACTACCCCACACCACTACACCACACAACTATACCAGGCTACTAAACCACACCACTACACCACGCAACTACTCCACGCCACTACACCATGCCCCTACACCACGCCACTACACCACACCACTACACCACACCACTACACCACCCCACTACACCACACCACTACACCACCCCACTACACCACACCACTACACAACATCACTACTCCACGCCACTACACCAGGCTATTGCACCAGGCAACTACACCACACCACTACCCCAGGCCACGCCACTACACCACGCCACTACACCATGCCACTACACCATGCCACTACACCACGCCACTACACCACGCCACTACCCCAGGCCATGCCACTACACCATGCCACTACACCACGCCACTACACCATGCCACTACACCACTCCACTACACCACGCCACTATACCAGGCAACTACACCACACCACTACACCACGCCACTACATCCATGCCACTACACCATGCCACTACACCAGACTACTATACCAGGCTACTACATCATGCCACTACACCAGACTACTATACCAAGCTACTACACCATGCCACTACACCACGCCACTACACCACACCACTACACCACGCCACTACACCACACCACTACACCATGCCACTACACCAGACTACTATACCAGGCTACTACACCACACCACTACACCACGCTACTACACCACACCACTACACCACGCCACTACACCACACCACTACACCATGCCACTACACCAGACTACTATACCAGGCTACTACACCACACCACTACACCACGCCACTACACCACACCACTACACCACGCCACTACAACACACCACTACACCATGCCACTACACCAGACTACTATACCAGGTCATTACACCATGCCACTACACCACACTACTACACCACGCCACTACACCACACCACTACACCACACCACTACACCACACTACTACACCAGGCCACTACACCATGCCACTATACCAGGCTACTACACCACGCCACTACACCAGGCTACTACACCATGCCACTATACCAGGCTACTACACCACACCACTACACCATGCCACTATACCAGGCTACTACACCACGCCACTACACCAGGCTACTACACCATGCCACTATACTAGGCTACTACACCACACCACTACACCATGCCACTATACCAGGCTACTACACCATGCCACTGTACCAGGCTACTACACTATGCCACAATACCAGGCTACTAACACTACACCACTACACCATGCCACTATACCAGGCTACTACACTACACCAGGCTACTACACCATGCCACTATACCAGGCTACTACACCATGCCACTATACCAGGCTACTACACCATGCCACAATACCAGGCTACTACACCACACCACTACACTATGCCACTACACCAGACTACTACACCACACCACTACACCACGCCACTATACCAGGCTACTACACCATGCCACTATACCAGGCTACTACACCACACCACTGTACCAGGCTACTAAACTATGCCACTATACCACGCCACTACACTACACCACACCACTACACAATGCTATTACACCACACCACTACACCATGCCACTACACCAGACTACTACACCACACCACTACACCTGACTACTACACCAGGCTACTACACCACACCACTACAGCAGACTACTACACCACACCACTACACCATACAACTACACCCTGCCACTACATCATGCCACTACACCATGCCACTACACCATGCCACTATACCAGGCTACTACACCACGCCACTACACCAGGCTTCTACACCATGCCACTATACCAGGCTACTACACCACACCACTACACCATGCCATTATACCAGGCTACTACACCACGCCACTACACCAGGCTACTACACCATGCCACTATACCAGGCTACTACACCACACCACTACACCATGCCACTATACCAGGCTACTACACCACACCACTACACCAGGCTACTACACCATGCCACTATACCAGGCTACTACACCATGCCACTATACCAGGCTACTACACTATGCCACAATACCAGGCTACTACACCACACCACTACACCATGCCACTATACCAGGCTACTACACTACACCAGGCTACTACACCATGCCACTATACCAGGCTACTACACCATGCCACTATACCAGGCTACTACACCATGCCACTATACCAGGCTACTACACCACACCACTACACCACGCCACTATACCAGGCTACTACACCATGCCACTACACCAGACTACTACACCACACCACTACACCACGCCACTATACCAGGCTACTACACCATGCCACTATACCAGGCTACTACACCACACCACTGTACCAGGCTACTAAACTATGCCACTATACCACGCCACTACACTACACAACACCACTACACAATGCTGTTACACCACACCACTATACCATGCCACTACACCAGGCTGCTACACTATGCCACTATACCACGCCACTACACCACACCACTACACCACACCACTACACCAGACTACTATACCAGGCTACTACACCACACCACTACACCACACCACTACACAATACCACTTCACCATGCCACTACACCAGACTACTACACCTGGCTACTACACCACACCACTACACCTGACTACTACACCAGGCTACTACACCACACCACTACAGCAGACTACTTCACCACACCACTACACCATACAACTACACCCTGCCACTACATCATGCCACTACACCATGCCACTACACCATGCCACTATACCAGGCTACTACACCACGCCACTACACCAGGCTACTACACCATGCCACTATACCAGGCTACTACACCATGCCACTATACCTGGCTACTACACTATGCCACAATACCAGGCTACTACACCACACCACTACACCATGCCACTATACCAGGCTACTACACTACAACAGGCTACTACACCATGCCACTATACCAGGCTACTACACCATGCCACTATACCAGGCTACTACACCATGCCACAATACCAGGCTACTACACCACACCACTACACCATGCCACTACACCAGACTACTACACCACACCACTACACCACGCCACTATACCAGGCTACTACACCATGCCACTATACCAGGCTACTACACCACACCACTGTACCAGGCTACTAAACTATGCCACTATACCATGCCACTACACTACACCACACCACTACACAATGCTATTTCACCACACCACTATACCATGCCACTACACCAGGCTACTACACTATGCCACTATACCACGCCACTACACCACACCACTACACCACACCACTACACCAGACTACTATACCAGGCTACTACACCACACCACTACACCACACCACTACACAATACCACTACACCATGCCACTACACCACGCCACTACACCAGACTACTACACCAGGCTACTACACCACACCACTACACCAGACTACTATACCAGACTACTATACCAGGCTACTACACCACACCACTACACAATACCACTACACCATGCCACTACACCAGACTACTTCACCAGGCTACTACACCACACCACGACACCATGCCACTATACCAGGCTACTACACCAGGCCACTACACCACACCACTACACCAGGTTACTACACCACATCACTACACCAGGCCACTACACCACACCACTACACCCAGCCACTACCCCACACCACTACACCACTACACTACACCAGGCTACAACACCACGCCACTACACCACACCACTACACCACACCACTACACCACACCACTACACCACGCAACTACACCATACAACTACACCCTGCCATTATACCAGGCCACTACACCACGCCACTACACCACACCACTACACCACGCCACTACACAACACCACTACACTACACCAGGCTACAACACCACGTCACTACACCACACCACTACACCACACCACTACACCACACCACTACACCACGCAACTACACCATACAACTACACCCTGCCATTATACCAGGCCACTACACCACGCCACTACACCACACCACTACACCACGCCACTACACAACACCACTACACCACGCAACTACACCATAAAACTACACCCTGCCACTATACCAGGCCACTACACCACGCTACTACACCACACCACTACACTATGCCACTACACTAGGCTACTACACCACACCACTACATCACGCCACTACACCACACCACTACACCACGCCACTACACCAGGCTACTACACCACACCACTACACCACACCACTACCCCATGCCACTACACCACACCACTACACTACACCAGGCTACTACACCACACCACTACACCATGCCACTACACCACACCACTACACCACTACACTACACCAGGCTACTACACCACACCACTACACTACGCCACTACACCATGCTACTACACCAGGCCACTACACCACACCACTAAACCAGGCTACTACACCATGCCACTATACCAGGCTACTACACCACACCACTGTACCAGGCTACTAAACTATGCCACTATACCACGCCACTACACTACACAACACCACTACACAATGCTGTTACACCACACCACTATACCATGCCACTACACCAGGCTGCTACACTATGCCACTATACCACGCCACTACACCACACCACTACACCACACCACTACACCAGACTACTATACCAGGCTACTACACCACACCACTACACCACACCACTACACAATACCACTTCACCATGCCACTACACCAGACTACTGCACCTGGCTACTACACCACACCACTACACCTGACTACTACACCAGGCTACTACACCACACCACTACAGCAGACTACTACACCACACCACTACACCATACAACTACACCCTGCCACTACATCATGCCACTACACCATGCCACTACACCATGCCACTATACCAGGCTACTACACCACGCCACTACACCAGGCTACTACACCATGCCACTATACCAGGCTACTACACCACACCACTACACCATGCCACTATACCAGGCTACTACACCACGCCACTACACCAGGCTACTACACCATGCCACTATACCAGGCTACTACACCATGCCACTATACCTGGCTACTACACTATGCCACAATACCAGGCTACTACACCACACCACTACACCATGCCACTATACCAGGCTACTACACTACACCAGGCTACTACACCATGCCACTATACCAGGCTACTACACCATGCCACTATACCAGGCTACTACACCATGCCACAATACCAGGCTACTACACCACACCACTACACCATGCCACTACACCAGACTACTACACCACACCACTACACCACGCCACTATACCAGGCTACTACACCATGCCACTATACCAGGCTACTACACCACACCACAGTACCAGGCTACTAAACTATGCCACTATACCATGCCACTACACTACACCACACCACTACACAATGCTATTTCACCACACCACTATACCATGCCACTACACCAGGCTACTACACTATGCCACTATACCACGCCACTACACCACACCACTACACCACACCACTACACCAGACTACTATACCAGGCTACTACACCACACCACTACACCACACCACTACACAATACCACTACACCATGCCACTACACCACGCCACTACACCAGACTACTACACCAGGCTACTACACCACACCACTACACCAGACTACTATACCAGACTACTATACCAGACTACTACACCAGGCTACTACACCATGCCACTACACCAGACTACTTCACCAGGCTACTACACCACACCACGACACCATGCCACTATACCAGGCTACTACACCAGGCCACTACACCACACCACTACACCAGGCTACTACACCACATCACTACACCAGGCCACTACACCACACCACTACACCCAGCCACTACCCCACACCACTACACTACACCAGGCTACAACACCACGCCACTACACCCCACCACTACACCACACCACTACACCACACCACTACACCACGCAACTACACCATACAACTACACCCTGCCATTATACCAGGCCACTACACCACGCCACTACACCACACCACTACACCACGCCACTACACAACACCACTACACTACACCAGGCTACAACACCACGTCACTACACCACACCACTACACCACACCACTACACCACACCACTACAAAACGCAACTACACCATACAACTACACCCTGCCATTATACCAGGCCACTACACTACGCCACTACACCACACCACTACACCACGCCACTACACAACACCACTACACCACGCAACTACACCATACAACTACACCCTGCCACTATACCAGGCCACTACACCACGCTACTACACCACACCACTACACTATGCCACTACACTAGGCTACTACACCACACCACTACACCACGCCACTACACCAGGCTACTACACCACACCACTACACCACACCACTACCCCATGCCACTACACCACACCACTACACTACACCAGGCTACTACACCACACCACTACACCATGCCACTACACCACACCACTACACCACTACACTACACCAGGCTACTACACCACACCACTACACTACGCCACTACACCACGCCACTACACCATGCTACTACACCAGGCCACTACACCACACCACTACACCAGGCTACTACACCACATCACTACACCAGGCTACTACACCACACCACTACACCAGGCTACTACACCACATCACTACACCAGGCTACTACACCACATCACTACACCAGGCTACTACACCACACCACTACACCAGGCTACTACACCACACCACTACACTACGCCACTACACCACGCCACTACACCATGCCACTACACCAGGCCACTACACCACACCACTACACCACGCTACTACACCACATCACTACACCAGGCTACAACACCACACCACTACACCAGGCTACTACACCACATCACTACACCAGGCTACTACACCACACCACTACACCCAGCCACTACCCCATGCCACTACACTACACCAGGCTACTACAACACACCACTACACTACACCAGGCTACTACACCACACCACTACACCATGCCACTACACCACACCACTACACTACACCCGGCTACTACACCACACCACTACACTACGCCACGCCACTACACCATGCTACTACACCAGGCCACTACACCACACCACTACACCAGGCTACTACACCACATCACTACACCAGGCTACTACACCACACCACTACACCCAGCCACTACACCACACCACTACACCAGGCTACTACACCACATCACTACACCAGGCTACTACACCACACCACTACACCCAGCCACTACACCACACCACTACACCAGGCTACTACACAACACCACTACACCACACCACTACACCACACCACTACACCACACCACTACACTATGCCACTACACTAGGCTACTACACCACACCACTACACTGCGCCACTACACCACGCCACTACACCATGCTACTACACCAGGCCACTACACTATGCTACTACACCACACCACTACACCACGCCACTACACCATGCCACTACACCACGCCACTACACCACACCACTACACCACGCCACTACACAACACCACTACACCACACCACTACACCACACCACTACACCACACCACTACACCACACCACTACACCACACCACTACACCACACCACTACACTATGCCACTACACTAGGCTACTACACCACACCACTACACTGCGCCACTACACCACGCCACTACACCATGCTACTACACCAGGCCACTACACTATGCTACTACAAATGATAAATGAATAAAAATGATGAACCCACCTTTATTATGATGCTTTATTTTACCAAATGTAGAAATATATTTTTATATTTTTACATTTCCTATTTTATTTATATATGAGCATTTTAACTTGAAACACTTTATAAAAGGTGTCACAAAGTTTCAAATTAGGTACAAAAGCGGTCACAAAGTTTCAAATTAGGTTACAAAGGGGGTCACAAAGTTTCAAATTAGGTACAAAAGGGGTCACAAATTTTCAAATTTGGGTACAAAAGGGGTCACAAAGTTTGAAAGTAGGGTTTGGTACGTAGGTTTTGGTTAAAAGTTTTGGAAACCTATTTAATTCCACACAAACTAACGTATCTAATTCGTGAAAACAAACGTTTTTAATCCTTTCAAAAACTTTCCAGGAACGTTGTGGAAACTTGAAATTGTTTGCTGGGATATTATCTCAATAATATGGATGGACAATGCAGCAGTGGTGGATGGTTTCATGATATGATGTGCCATAAGACTGAAACAAAACTTTGTCATGGAAGAAAGAGAAATAATTGATGAAATTAAAAAAGCCGAGTATGATGACTATACTTGACCATATACTTTATGACTTTATACTTTATTCCCTGTTTTATTGGCTAACATAAAAGTGCAAATGGCATGTGAATCTTTGCTGGGTATACAAAGGGGAAGTGAGGATGAGAGACAGACCAGTAGAACCAGTCAGTTATAAGATTTGACATTAAAAGAAAAACAATTGTTTTAAAATATGTGATACTCTAATAATAGGTGCATACTTTTCATTTATTATTTGGCAAACTTCCATTTGGTTTCTTAAATTTCTTTTTAATCGAAATCTAGTTATTACCTAAGTGTAGTTACAAGATGAGAAAGCTACGCTTGTCGTGTCCTGTCTTTCCAGTACTCTTTGTCATATAATGGTTTGAAACTAGTGACTTTTTGGCCTCCACCACCTTTTCTCTTAACTTGTTCCAATAGTCTACCATTCTGTTTGTGAAGGTGAATTTTCTTATATTTCTTAAACAGCTTTGTTTAGTTAGGTTAAATCTATGACCTCTTCCTTCCTGGAAGTTCCAGGTCTCAGAAATTCTTCCTTATCAATTTCACCGATTCCTGTTACTATTTTGGACGCAGTGATCATATCGCCTTTTTTTCTTTTGTTGTTTAGTTTTTACATATTTAACGCCTTTAACCTCTTCTCGTAGCACTTGTTTTTCAGCATTACATGCTTCTCCTCACTTACCAATCCGACCACTGTCTCTGCAGGTTATGGTTTTGTCGTACTGAGTAACTCAGTACCCTTGGAAGAATTATTAATTGTAGTTAGTGCAGATAGGATTAGTATAGAACTTCCTAGAATGTTGAAATTTTAGGGATAAGTTATGTGGAATTAATAGGCATCTAACTGCCTGTCATAAAACTGAGAATTTGAAGCAATTATATTTCTCTTAATATAATTGCTTCCTCTAGTTGCATGTCTTTGCACCTTTTCCAGTTTGTTAATATGTGCTTCTTAAGAGTTGGGCACCATACAACAGCTGCATATTCCAGCTTTGTGGCCTTCACAGTGGCCGTGAACAATTTATTTAGCATGTCACCATCCATGTATTGAAAAGCAATTCTGAAATTGGAAAGTGTTGCATAGGCTCCTCGCACGATGTTCTTTATGTGGTCCTTGCATAACATGATATTTAGAAACACCCCTACATCTCTTTCTTGATCAGAATCTTTTAAAGCTTTTTCACATAATTTGTAGGTTGTCTGTGGTCTATTGTCTCCTACTCCACATTCCATAACATAACATTTATTCACATTAAATTTTATTTCCCAAGGGTACTCCATACACTTATTTTATCCAGGTCATCTTAAAGGGTATGGAAATCATCTACGTTTCTTATTTTCACTAGTATCTTAGCATCATCAGCAAACATGTTCAAATAATTCCGTATTCCTTCTCGTAAGTTGCTTATGTAAACAACGAACATTACTGGTGCAAGAACTGGACACTGTGGTACTCCACTCATGACATTAATCCAGTTCACTACATTACCTGGATTACTGCCCTCATTTTACTGTTGCTTAGAAAAAATTTCATTCATGTCAGAAGTCTCTGTGTCACTCCTCCAGTATGTTCTAGTTTCCAGAACAAACTCTTATGTGGAACTATGTCGAAAACCTTTTTTAGGTCCAGTTATATATGATCAATCCAACCATCTCTTTCTTATAAAATCTCTGTAGCTCTATTGTAGAAACTACATAAATTAGTTACATACGATCTTCCAGATCGAAAACCATACTTTCTGAATTTTTATATAATTTTTCTCCAGATGTTCCAACTATTCCGTTTTAATTATTTTTTCCAGTATTTTGGCTACTACACTTGTCAATGATACAGGACTATAATGAAGGGGTTTTTCCCTTGCTATCACTTTTGTAGACTGGAACTATATTAGCTTTTTTTCCATATATCTGCCGGGGCTCCTGTACACAGAGATTGCCTGAAAAATAAATTAAAGTTGTTTTTCCGGAAGCCTGAAAAATCAGTTTATTAGTGCACATTTATATAATCATTATATAATATATATATTTTGTTAATCCCAAATATTTTTACTCCATTGACTTCAGTGTAGGTATAAACCCGCTATATTATATTATGACAAGCTATACAATACCACATATTAAATAAAGAACACACAAAATAAGTAAGAGGAATTGTTATGTTATCTTCTTGAGGTTATCTTGAGATGATTTCGGGGCTTTAGTGTCCCCGCGGCCCGGTCCTCGACCAGGCCTCCACCCCCAGGAAGCAGCCCGTGACAGCTGACTAACACCCAGGTACCTATTTACTGCTAGGTAACAGGGGCATTCAGGGTGAAAGAAACTTTGCCCATTTGTTTCTGCCTCGTGCGGGAATCGAACCCGCACCACAGAATTACGAGACCTGCGCGCTATCCACCAGGCTACGAGGCCCCTCTTGTTCCTAACCTATGTTCCTAACAATCATAATTTGCAAACTATTGGCTTTATAATAGCAAAAAAATATGGTGAAGAAAAGGAAATATTGTCAAAAAGCTGTACCCAGCCATGCATTGATGTGGCTCAGCAATGCATGTGTGTTGTTGAGCCACAGCAACTTTCACCTGTCCCCCAGTCCTCCCCACAATTCCCCTCTGCCCCATCCCCTTGTCCTCCCTACCATTCGCCCCTCCCCTCGTCCTCCCTACCATTCCCCCCTCCCCTCGTCCTCCCTACCATTCCCCCCTCCCCTGTCCCCTTGTCCCCCCCACC
Organism: Procambarus clarkii; assembly: GCF_040958095.1. Taxonomy (NCBI): domain Eukaryota; kingdom Metazoa; phylum Arthropoda; class Malacostraca; order Decapoda; family Cambaridae; genus Procambarus; species Procambarus clarkii. The sequence continues at coordinate 35,269,336 of NC_091186.1, read as the reverse complement.
AATCTCCATTCCCCAGTTCCCTCATACCCACCATCCCCAACTCTCCCATCCCCTCATCCTCCCCACCATTGCCCCCTCCCCTGTCCCCTCGTCCTCCCCACCATCCCCCACTCCTGTTCCCTCGTCCTCTTGACCATTCCCCACTCCCTTGTCTGATGCAATCCCAAATGATCTGATGTTTCCATCACTGAAATATAAGAAAAACAGTTAAAAACGAAATGAAAAAATCCTCCACACCATTACCCCCTTCCCTGTCCCCCCCCCCCCCCTAGTCCTCCCCACCATCCCCCACTCCCGTTCCCTCGTCCTCCTCACCATTCCCCACTCCCTTGTCTGATGCAATCCCAAAACCCCAATCCATGTAAGTTGTGAAGTTGAGGACTAGAACCGTGCACAACACCTGAGCAGGTGAGCCAATTAGGCCCAGGTGTAGCGCAGGTGTCTAGTCACAAAAGATTCAGGAGGTTCCCCGAGGTGTGCACGCTTGCCGTCTGGCCGCGCGACACTAGTCATCCAGTAGAATCATGTTGAACTGATTCCGTGTGTGTGTGAGGGGGGGGGAGGGGAGAGGGTATAGTGGATAAATGGGGGGGGGGTAAGTATCAGTAGGTGTATTTAGCATATGTGCAGGTATGTAATATGAAAATATACATGTAGATAGCGTAGAGTTATATAAATAGTTAATAATAATAATAATAATAATAACAGCGTGTCGTCGCTACCCTGGTGCGGGTCAGACGTGTAGGCCTACCCCTCCACATGGATTTACTGCTAAAGGGGTACAGACGGCCTTAAGGATCTCACAACCTAGCAGTGATATATACCATCTAGCTCCTGGAAGCTTTCACCTAGGTTTCAAAGTGGTGAGCAGTGCAATCTGACCAGATATGGACAAACAATACCTTTCTACTTGAAGTGGCGCCTTGGGCAGTGGGGACATGGCCGCTTCCCCTTACCTCACGCCTGGTCAGGCGCCTGAGGTGGTACCCCGGGCGCTGGAACTTTAGCCCCTATTGCCCCGTTCCCTAAAGCTGTATTTCCCCTGTACAGCCTGGACACGGTGGCACGAACGGACCACTCACACACCACTGTACAGATGCCTCAGTGATTGGTGGTACCAGTGCAGTGTTACATACAGTGTAGAGGACTATTAAGTGTGAGTGTGTGTGTGTGGATAAAATAGGTATCAGAGTGGCACTCTCTACACCTGCCACTCTGGTCGGAGCCACACTACCAGTGCAGTACCCTCAGCAGTGTTGCCAGCTGACCGCGTATACACCTGCGTTTGCTTGTAAGTGTCTGAACTATTCATCTTGTCTCTGCACTATGATTAGTAGCCGCTGTTGTTCTGGGTCCAGGCCATAGCCTGAACTGCTACTCTGTGGTAGAAGCTGACGTGTCTTGTCACTTCATGTTGTGACTCTGGCAACTATGGCCACTTCCCTCCCACCTTCTGGGGTCACCCACAGCGACCCTTCCCAAAATGCTTCAGACGCATTTGCGTCCACTTCGGCCACCTCCCCGCATGACTTACAGCATGGCCAATCACTCCATCCCAGTATAGCCAGGTATGAGGACACCAGCTCAAGTGATGAAGCAGCCTCGGATGGTAGTTTTACTGTACACAAAAGCCGGAAGACCTTACGTAAAGAGAGAAGGTTAAGGTAAAAAAAAGGTAATAATTCTGTCAAGACGACCAATGTCACCCCCACAACGGGGGGGGGGGGGGGGGGGCACCACGACCCACCCTGGCACCCTGTAATAAATATGCCAGGCTGGCATTTCCATCTCACGTTACCAGTGACCAGAGGTACTCCTGGATGAGACGTGACCTTCCTCGTCATTTTCCTGACCCCATAGACCTCATAATCCCTAGACACGCCTCGCCCTACATCTATGTAGCCAGGTCCGATAAAGGCTCCATCTCGGCCCTACTCCAAGGTCGAGTGGGTGGCATCACATTCAGTAAAGCAGACTCTCCTGAGAGGTCCAGGAGGTACAGAGAGTACCTTGTCACATCCTACACTCGTGACCTTGACATCTCCCATGCGAAAGACCTACCAGGTGTGTACAGTGCAAGACGCATCAAGTCTGAAGGCAAGCCACTCAACAGGATTGTCATCGTCTGGGAACCTGAGACACCGCCCCCCAATCATCACATGTTCCTAGGCCCCTACCGGCCAGCCTGCCCCATAACACCCTGGGTGTCCTCAGATGTCATGTGTTTTAAATGTCAACACTTTGGTCACGTAGCCAAACACTGTCAATCTTCGGGCACCTGTGCCTTCTGTGCAGCCAATCATCTCACTAAAGACTGCCCCAATAAAGACCACGCCCCTGGGACCGATGAGACCTCATCCTCAGCCACCAAGCACAAGTATTCCAGGTGCTTGCGGGAGGGTGTGACCGCCTGGCACAAGGACTGTGTCAAGCGGCCTCCCCCGCACAGCACAGTGGGGCAACCCTCCACCACCCCAGTCAACCCACCCACCCGGGGTGGCCCCACCACAACACCTACCCGGCCCCCCACCCGGGATGATCCCACCACCGTTCCTGACGCCAACAGCCTGACAACCTTCCCTTGCCTACCTGGGAAGCCTGACGCCAGCCTGCATAGGGAGGTGTCAGAACTTCCAGCTCGCATGAATAAAATATAAATTACCGTCAATAATCTCCAAGAAACACTCACGAAGATTGAAAAGGGTCTCAACAACATTTATGCTAAGATCACCATGGACGACCCGAGTCAGTGTTCAAACGATCATCTCGCCAGCCCGAGGAGTGAAGCGAACGTCCGAGTCTCTAGTGAAATGCCTTCCAGTGATGCAAGTGTTGACACGTCTCCAGCAAGTATTGACTTCCCCTCCAGTGCTATAAGTGTTGACACGTCTCGAGCAAGTCTTGACGCCTCCTCCAGTGCTGTAAGTACCGTTGTGGCGAGTGAAACATATGAAAACCCGTGTGTCTTAGCTGAATTTAGCAAATTCACTCAAGAACTCATTCAAAACAATACCGCTTGTGTTTCTACGATTCCTGACGAACATGCAATGATTGTAAATGATAGGAAAAATACAGGCAACCAGCTGAACTTGAAACAGGTGAAAGAACTCTTTGCCATTAAGGACTGTGAACAATTGGCATTTGTAAGCAATAGTCTACAACTTGTGAATCTTATAAACACTTCTCTTCGTCAGGTTCATGAACACCATTACCCACAACCAACTCACTCTTAAATTTCTCACGTGGAATGTGAGAAGCGTGCAAAGGAGGCTGTTTGATCTAATGATGTACGCTGGTGCCAACAACATTGATGTACTGGAAAAGTTCTTGCAGAAACCACGATAGTATCCTATCATCCCAAGATACCTCAACAACTCCTTACGCGTCCTGGGTACTGGGTACTCCCTAATGGCTGACACTTTGTGATTTACAGGGGTTACTTCTCCTTGGCCGATGACGAAGCCTAGGTACTCTAAGTGGGCCTTCCCAAACTCGCTCCTGGCTAGGTTCACGGTTAAGTTAGCATCCTCTAGCCTCCTGAACAATTCTCTGAGTCTCTCCAGGTGTGTCTCCCAATCGTCGGAGTACACCACTATGTCATCGATGTATGGCGTGCAGATTTCGCCCCCCCCCCCTCAACAGCTCATTCATCATGCGTTGGAAACAACTACCGCTGTTTTTCATTCCGAAGGGCAACACCTTGTACTGGTACAGCCCGTCCGGTGTTACGAAAGCTGATATCTTCATGGCATCGGGAGTCAATGAGATCTGGTAGTACCCCTTGAGCAGATCGATCTTGGATACATATCTTGCACTACCCACCTGGTCGATGCAATCACTCACCCTTGGCATGGGGTGGGAATCTGCCACAGTGATGGAGTTCACCTTTCTGTAGTCTGTGCAAAAGCGGAATGTACCATCGCTTTTCTTCACTAACAAGCATGGGGAACTCCACTCACTGTTGCTAGGCTCTGCAAGGTCGTTCTCAAGGAGAAACTCCACCTCCTTCCTCATCAACTCTCGCTTCTCTGGGCTGACCCTATAAGCGCTCTGTTTGATGGGCCTGGCGTCCCTCCCCTCTACCTCGTGCGTTGCACTCTTGTGTCGTCGGGGCACGTCGGTAAAGAGAGAGGCATTTTCTCTTAACAGGTTCGTCAGGTCCGCGCTCTGTTGTCCCTCCAGGTGTTGTAACTTGTCTTCGATCTTCGCCAAACTCTCCGAATTGGTGAGATGGGTGCCGTCCGCCCTGGACCACTTTCCTTCCTCCTCTGGAAGTTCCTGGTCCACCTGCATGCATAAAATCATCTTCTGCTGAAGGCCTCGAGTCATCGTTCCGTCCTGCTCGGCGGCTCCTCCTTCCTCAGGGATGAAAGGCTTCAGGCGGTCAACATGATACACCTGTGTCTTGCGGGGTCTATCCGGCTTACCGATTTCATAAGTTTCTGGACCCAACCGCCGTAGCACCCTGTACGGTCCCTCGAATCGTGACTCGGTCACTCAGCTCTTCCCTGGCAGCAATACCATAACCTGGGACACAACCTGGAACTCTCTTGGCGTAGCTTTCTTTTCATACCATTCTGACATCTTACGCTGCGCCTCCTTCAGATGTTTTCCTGCTAGTTCCTTTGCTAAAGTGAGACGCTCGTTGAACTTATGAACGTACTCGTTGACCGTTCCCACGATCACTCCTGGTGTCCATTGTTCTTTCAGCATGGACAGAGGACTTCGTACCTCATGTCCATACACCAGCTGGAACGGTGAGAAACCTAACGAATCTACCACTGCGTTACGTATGGCAAACAACGCAGGGTACACTGCCTCATCCCACTCGGCTCCCTGCTCTGCACAGAACACTCTCAGAACGGTCTTCAGGGTGGAGTGAAACCTTTCGATCGCCCCTTGCGACTGCGGTCGGTAGGGCGACGACCGAATCTGAGTCACTCCCCAATTTGTCACGGTCTGTCTGAACCATTTGGACTGGAATATACTTCCACAGTCGGTCTGAATTTCCCTGGGCATTCCCACCCAAGAGAAAAATCGTTGCAGCTGCCCGGCTACTCCTCTCTACGTCAAACGCCGCATCGGGACAGCTTCCGGAAATCTCGTCGACGCGCACATGATTGTCATCAGGTAGGTATTTCCTCGTTTCGTCCGTGGCAACGGTCCCACCCCGTCGACCAACAGACGCTCAAATGCAGGCCCAAACGCAGGAACAGGGACTAACGGGGTATCGTTTGGTATCGCGGGTTGGCTCTTCCCTGCCCTCTGGCAAGATAAGCACGTCTTACAGTAACGCCTCACATCGGCGTCCATACCTGGCCAGTAGAAATGGTCCCTGATCTTACGCAACGTCTTGGTCACCCCCAGGTGACCTGCAGAGTCCACAGAGTGCGACAGATCCAACACTGCCGCTCTGCACTGGGCCGGTAACACTACCTGGTGTCTCGTACCTAGAGATTCTTCTCCGGCCTCCATCCTCACAGGCCTCCACTGTCTCATCAGCATTCCGTCCTGTATGTAAAAATGAGTGGCCCTCTCAGGACCAACACGTCCTTCTTTGGTCTCATGAATCAATTCGGGGAACTCTATCTGCTGCAACTCTCCCAGACGAGTGCGGTCTTCCCCAAGAGAACTGGCGAGGGTCACCTGTAACTCACCATCCGGGCTGCCTTCGCCCTCCACTCGTTCTCCGGGTTCCACGAAGAGGTGATCGACTCCCAGGCTGTCAGACGTCTCCTCTTCAGCCCTATCAGATCCACTCCCTCCGTGTCCGTCGCACCGCCAAAGGGATCACAGCGCATACAGGGAATGCCACCGCAGCGATTCCCTTCTCGTCCCCACAGGCGTCTAACATTCCGCCTTTCTCCTTATAGTGCTCCAAGCACTCCTCGCCCTTCACGAGGTTAGGGAGGACACATCCTCCACATGCGTCATTTCCAAGGATGACTTGTGCCTCCATCTTGGGCATTGATGCGCAGACCCCCACCACTAGGGTCTGGCAGCCATAATCAGAATTCAGAGTCACCTGGTGTAGGGGCATCCTCACTGGGCCTCCCACAGTGGTCACAACTGCCACCCCCACACTGGTACTCTCGTAACCCTCGGGGAACAGGGTCCTGCTCACCAGGGTAAAATCTGCTCCGGTGTCTCTCAATATCTTCACCGGAATGGGGTCTGCGTCCCCCATCCTTACGGTTCCCTCACACACGAATGGGTGAACTCTTTTCTCCCCACTCAGTACGGGTTCATCCCGCACCCTCTCGGCCATCTGGTCCTCTACCCTCACAAAAGCAACGTTCCCCCGCTGCTTAGGGCGTCTGCATTACCGCGAGAAGTGTCCGAATCCCCTACAATTGTAGCAGCGGGACTTCCTTGGCAGGGGAACTTCCACCACCGCTCGCCCTGGCAACGCCTCCAGAGGCCGTCGCTCCGTGGGTCTTCCTCCCGCCTTCCGTTGTCTCCTTTGTCGCAGCAACAACTCCTGAACTCTCAGCTAGGGACTTCTTTACTGGCTCCACAGCACTCTTTGATCCTCTTCTGTCTCCACTCGAGAGGTGGGACTTGGGAGAACTCGCTCCTGTCCTCCATCTGTCCGTCCTTCTATAACTTCTCCCATATCCGGAGTATACTGGCGGTCCGTGCTGTCCCTCTCGGCGTGGTCGTAAGGCTTCCTCCAGCATGTCTGCTCTGTCGGCAGTGGCCCTAAGGTCCTTTATGTCCGCCTCCTTTACTCTAACCCTGATCTCAGGAGAGAGCACGGACATAAACTTCTCCATGACCATCAGCCTCTTGACATCTTCAGCCGACTTCGCTCCTTCGGATTCCAGCCACTTCAGGAACTTTCTCTCCATGTCCCTCGCCGTCTCTGCATAAGATTTTCCTGGCGAACGGGTACATTCCCTGAACCTTTTCCTGTAACATTCCGGCGTTAGCTTGAAAGAGTGGAGCACAGCTCTCTTTACAGCATCGTAGTTGGTACACTCCCTGAGGTCGAGCATGTTGTAGGCTTCGTGAGCTTCACCGGTGAGCCTACTCTGAAACAGCTCCGCCCACTCTGCTCTCGGCCACTTCTTCAATGTAGCGACCCTCTCGAAGTGGTCAAAGAAACCTTCAGCTTCGTTTGGTACAAAGACCGGCAAATCTCGCTCTCTCACTCGGCGGTCTTCCTGCTGTGGCGGAACAGGTGGAGCTAGCCCTAGCTCAGCTCGCTTCAGCTCAACCTCTTGCTGTTTCAGCCTAGCTTCTAGCTCGCGCTCCTCTTGTCTCAGCTGTGCCTCATGCTCACGCTCTTCCTTGCGCAGCTGTGCCTCTCGCTCTTCTTTGCGCAGCTGTGCCTCTCGCTCTTCTCGTTTCAGCTGTGCTTCTGCTTCTTGCTCTTCCCTGCGCAGCTGTGCCTCCAGCTGCAGCTTCAATATCTCCAGCTTGACGCTTCGCCTGCTGCCGCTGGATCCCCTACTGCTCCCACCAATGCTCAAATGTTCTCCCACACTGGCAGGTGTCTGTGACCGTTCCTCCCCCAAAGCCTCATCTTGGGCCCTGAGCTGTGCCACGATCTCCAGTCTCCCACTTTGGAAGATCTCAACTTTATCCCAAAGTGGTCAGCTATCGACTGCAGCTGCGCCTTGGTGCAATCCTCCAGCACCTGCTCATCTCTAGTGTCAATGAACCTTGCTAACTTCTCATCCTCCATCTTGTGCTATGAGTGATAACCTGTACCTGATACCTAATACCACTGCAAAGTACCACAATTGCAACCGTAATCGTAATACTGTTCGTTATCCTAAGTACTTGATCCTGGCAAGGTCGCCAATGTCGGGGTGCGTCGTAGGCGAGTAACGGTGTACAAGAACTTAATCCCGAAATCCTGGCAAGGTCGCCAATGCCGGGGTGCATCGTAGGTGAGTAACAGTGTACAAGAACTTAATACCGAAATCCTGGCAGGATCGCCAATGTCGGGGTTTACCTTAGTTGTAAGTATAAGTATAAATGATCGTACTTAATATCCTGTCAACGGTCGCCAATGTCGGGGTGTCTCTCTCTCTACATAGACACCATCCAGAAGTATTAGCGATAACTGTTACTCACCATAGCCCTGCGGGTCTTCACTCAATCCACGCGTCACCACTGTTCGCCAGGAGAGTATCCCAGTCGATCTCCAGCTGGCCTTATAGCCAAAAACGAGTGAGAACACAGTTTGCTTTCTCCCAATCGTGTGCCCGCCCCGACAAGGGCTCTACTACTAACTGCAAGGCCGCCAACTGGTGTTTCCCGTGTCCAGTAACACATCAGTGGTATTGTGGGATTGTGCTACTAGTGGCAGAGAGCTCGTTAAAACTACATGGGCCTATATATATATATATATATATATATATATATATATATATATATATATATATATATATATATATATATGTATATATATATATATATATATATATATATATATATATATATATATATATATATATATGTATATATATACATATATATATATATATATATATATATATATATATATATATATATATATATATATATATATATATGCGAACAAGCCTGAATGGTCCCCAGGACTATATGCGAATGAAAACTCACACCCCAGAAGTGACTCGAACCCATACTCCCAGAAGCAACACAACTGGTAACTACAGGGCGCCTTAATCCGCTTGACCATCACGGCCGTCAAAAGGAAGTGATAGCCGAGGCTATTTGAGCCACTTCCCCGACGGCAACTCGGATGGTAATCTTGGGCATAGCATTTCACCAAATCACCTCATTCTTTGGGGCACACGTGAGGAACACAAATGCGAACAAGCCTGAATGGTCCCCAGGACTATATGCGAATGAAAACTCACACCCCAGAAGTGACTCGAACCCATACTCCCAGAAGCAACACAACTGGTAACTACAGGGCGCCTTAATCCGCTTGACCATCACGGCCGTCAAAAGGAAGTGATAGCCGAGGCTATTTGAGCCACTTCCCCGACGGCAACTCGGATGGTAATCTTGGGCATAGCATTTCACCAAATCACCTCATTCTTTGGGGCACACGTGAGGAACACAAATGCGAACAAGCCTGAATGGTCCCCAGGACTATATGCGAATGAAAACTCACACCCCAGAAGTGACTCGAACCCATACTCCCAGAAGCAACACAACTGGTAACTACAGGGCGCCTTAATCCGCTTGACCATCACGGCCGTCAAAAGGAAGTGATAGCCGAGGCTATTTGAGCCACTTCCCCGACGGCAACTCGGATGGTAATCTTGGGCATAGCATTTCACCAAATCACCTCATTCTTTGGGGCACACGTGAGGAACACAAATGCGAACAAGCCTGAATGGTCCCCAGGACTATATGCGAATGAAAACTCACACCCCAGAAGTGACTCGAACCCATACTCCCAGAAGCAACACAACTGGTAACTACAGGGCGCCTTAATCCGCTTGACCATCACGGCCGTCAAAAGGAAGTGATAGCCGAGGCTATTTGAGCCACTTCCCCGACGGCAACTCGGATGGTAATCTTGGGCATAGCATTTCACCAAATCACCTCATTCTTTGGGGCACACGTGAGGAACACAAATGCGAACAAGCCTGAATGGTCCCCAGGACTATATGCGAATGAAAACTCACACCCCAGAAGTGACTCGAACCCATACTCCCAGAAGCAACACAACTGGTAACTACAGGGCGCCTTAATCCGCTTGACCATCACGGCCGTCAAAAGGAAGTGATAGCCGAGGCTATTTGAGCCACTTCCCCGACGGCAACTCGGATGGTAATCTTGGGCATAGCATTTCACCAAATCACCTCATTCTTTGGGGCACACGTGAGGAACACAAATGCGAACAAGCCTGAATGGTCCCCAGGACTATATGCGAATGAAAACTCACACCCCAGAAGTGACTCGAACCCATACTCCCAGAAGCAACACAACTGGTAACTACAGGGCGCCTTAATCCGCTTGACCATCACGGCCGTCAAAAGGAAGTGATAGCCGAGGCTATTTGAGCCACTTCCCCGACGGCAACTCGGATGGTAATCTTGGGCATAGCATTTCACCAAATCACCTCATTCTTTGGGGCACACGTGAGGAACACAAATGCGAACAAGCCTGAATGGTCCCCAGGACTATATGCGAATGAAAACTCACACCCCAGAAGTGACTCGAACCCATACTCCCAGAAGCAACACAACTGGTAACTACAGGGCGCCTTAATCCGCTTGACCATCACGGCCGTCAAAAGGAAGTGATAGCCGAGGCTATTTGAGCCACTTCCCCGACGGCAACTCGGATGGTAATCTTGGGCATAGCATTTCACCAAATCACCTCATTCTTTGGGGCACACGTGAGGAACACAAATGCGAACAAGCCTGAATGGTCCCCAGGACTATATGCGAATGAAAACTCACACCCCAGAAGTGACTCGAACCCATACTCCCAGAAGCAACACAACTGGTAACTACAGGGCGCCTTAATCCGCTTGACCATCACGGCCGTCAAAAGGAAGTGATAGCCGAGGCTATTTGAGCCACTTCCCCGACGGCAACTCGGATGGTAATCTTGGGCATAGCATTTCACCAAATCACCTCATTCTTTGGGGCACACGTGAGGAACACAAATGCGAACAAGCCTGAATGGTCCCCAGGACTATATGCGAATGAAAACTCACACCCCAGAAGTGACTCGAACCCATACTCCCAGAAGCAACACAAAGGCGCCCTGTAGTTACCAGTTGTGTTGCTTCTGGGAGTATGGGTTCGAGTCACTTCTGGGGTGTGAGTTTTCATTCGCATATAGTCCTGGGGACCATTCAGGCTTGTTCGCATTTGTGTTCCTCACGTGTGCCCCAAAGAATGAGGTGATTTGGTGAAATGCTATGCCCAAGATTACCATCCGAGTTGCCGTCGGGGAAGTGGCTCAAATAGCCTCGGCTATCACTTCCTTTTGACGGCCGTGATGGTCAAGCGGATTAAGGCGCCCTGTAGTTACCAGTTGTGTTGCTTCTGGGAGTATGGGTTCGAGTCACTTCTGGGGTGTGAGTTTTCATTCGCATATAGTCCTGGGGACCATTCAGGCTTGTTCGCATTTGTGTTCCTCACGTGTGCCCCAAAGAATGAGGTGATTTGGTGAAATGCTATGCCCAAGATTACCATCCGAGTTGCCGTCGGGGAAGTGGCTCAAATAGCCTCGGCTATCACTTCCTTTTGACGGCCGTGATGGTCAAGCGGATTAAGGCGCCCTGTAGTTACCAGTTGTGTTGCTTCTGGGAGTATGGGTTCGAGTCACTTCTGGGGTGTGAGTTTTCATTCGCATATAGTCCTGGGGACCATTCAGGCTTGTTCGCATTTGTGTTCCTCACGTGTGCCCCAAAGAATGAGGTGATTTGGTGAAATGCTATGCCCAAGATTACCATCCGAGTTGCCGTCGGGGAAGTGGCTCAAATAGCCTCGGCTATCACTTCCTTTTGACGGCCGTGATGGTCAAGCGGATTAAGGCGCCCTGTAGTTACCAGTTGTGTTGCTTCTGGGAGTATGGGTTCGAGTCACTTCTGGGGTGTGAGTTTTCATTCGCATATAGTCCTGGGGACCATTCAGGCTTGTTCGCATTTGTGTTCCTCACGTGTGCCCCAAAGAATGAGGTGATTTGGTGAAATGCTATGCCCAAGATTACCATCCGAGTTGCCGTCGGGGAAGTGGCTCAAATAGCCTCGGCTATCACTTCCTTTTGACGGCCGTGATGGTCAAGCGGATTAAGGCGCCCTGTAGTTACCAGTTGTGTTGCTTCTGGGAGTATGGGTTCGAGTCACTTCTGGGGTGTGAGTTTTCATTCGCATATAGTCCTGGGGACCATTCAGGCTTGTTCGCATTTGTGTTCCTCACGTGTGCCCCAAAGAATGAGGTGATTTGGTGAAATGCTATGCCCAAGATTACCATCCGAGTTGCCGTCGGGGAAGTGGCTCAAATAGCCTCGGCTATCACTTCCTTTTGACGGCCGTGATGGTCAAGTGGATTAAGGCGCCCTGTAGTTACCAGTTGTGTTGCTTCTGGGAGTATGGGTTCGAGTCACTTCTGGGGTGTGAGTTTTCATTCGCATATAGTCCTGGGGACCATTCAGGCTTGTTCGCATTTGTGTTCCTCACGTGTGCCCCAAAGAATGAGGTGATTTGGTGAAATGCTATGCCCAAGATTACCATCCGAGTTGCCGTCGGGGAAGTGGCTCAAATAGCCTCGGCTATCACTTCCTTTTGACGGCCGTGATGGTCAAGCGGATTAAGGCGCCCTGTAGTTACCAGTTGTGTTGCTTCTGGGAGTATGGGTTCGAGTCACTTCTGGGGTGTGAGTTTTCATTCGCATATAGTCCTGGGGACCATTCAGGCTTGTTCGCATTTGTGTTCCTCACGTGTGCCCCAAAGAATGAGGTGATTTGGTGAAATGCTATGCCCAAGATTACCATCCGAGTTGCCGTCGGGGAAGTGGCTCAAATAGCCTCGGCTATCACTTCCTTTTGACGGCCGTGATGGTCAAGCGGATTAAGGCGCCCTGTAGTTACCAGTTGTGTTGCTTCTGGGAGTATGGGTTCGAGTCACTTCTGGGGTGTGAGTTTTCATTCGCATATAGTCCTGGGGACCATTCAGGCTTGTTCGCATTTGTGTTCTTCACGTGTGCCCCAAAGAATGAGGTGATTTGGTGAAATGCTATGCCCAAGATTACCATCCGAGTTGCCGTCGGGGAAGTGGCTCAAATAGCCTCGGCTATCACTTCCTTTTGACGGCCGTGATGGTCAAGCGGATTAAGGCGCCCTGTAGTTACCAGTTGTGTTGCTTCTGGGAGTATGGGTTCGAGTCACTTCTGGGGTGTGAGTTTTCATTCGCATATAGTCCTGGGGACCATTCAGGCTTGTTCGCATTTGTGTTCCTCACGTGTGCCCCAAAGAATGAGGTGATTTGGTGAAATGCTATGCCCAAGATTACCATCCGAGTTGCCGTCGGGGAAGTGGCTCAAATAGCCTCGGCTATCACTTCCTTTTGACGGCCGTGATGGTCAAGCGGATTAAGGCGCCCTGTAGTTACCAGTTGTGTTGCTTCTGGGAGTATGGGTTCGAGTCACTTCTGGGGTGTGAGTTTTCATTCGCATATAGTCCTGGGGACCATTCAGGCTTGTTCGCATTTGTGTTCCTCACGTGTGCCCCAAAGAATGAGGTGATTTGGTGAAATGCTATGCCCAAGATTACCATCCGAGTTGCCGTCGGGGAAGTGGCTCAAATAGCCTCGGCTATCACTTCCTTTTGACGGCCGTGATGGTCAAGCGGATTAAGGCGCCCTGTAGTTACCAGTTGTGTTGCTTCTGGGAGTATGGGTTCGAGTCACTTCTGGGGTGTGAGTTTTTATTCATATATATATATATATAATATATCCATAAGACCAAACCTGAAGACAGCACACTCCTAGTAGCTCCCCTGGGGTTGAAAGCCATCGATGAGGTCCTTGATAAGAAAATCGCCGACCTTAAGAAGATGGATGGGAGGATTGAGGATATTGATGTCTGTCCCTCCCCAGGTTAACCTACTTTCTGAGGTGTTCACCATCTTACAGTAGCCAAAAACTAAGTGATTATGACCGGTTACTGAAATCAATGCTAGAAAAAGCCCTTAACCTCTCTCTCGATGGCCTACAGTGGAAACAAGCCTCTCTTCCCGTAAGACTTGGGGGCCTCGGAGTTCGAACAGCAATGCAAATCGCTGTTCCAGCCTTCCTGTCCTCCTTATCAGCATCCGACGACCTTGTGAAGGAAATTCTACCTGCCCACTTACATCAGCTGGCAGGTGTACACGATCCCAATTTTACACGCTGTGCCACAGAGTGGGCCTCTCGTGCAGGCCCATCACCTCAACCATTATCCCCAAATGCCCACAAGCAATCCAGCTGGGATGGCCCCATTGTAGATCAAGTTGCTGCAGAGTGCCTGGGTGCTGCAACAACACAACACGACATTGCTCACCTCACAGCAGTAGCAGCACCACATGCAGGGGATTTCCTGTTAGCAACCCCAATGTCGGCAACTGGCACGCGTCTCACACCACCACACGCCCTCTGAATTGCTGTGGCCCTCCGCCTTGCTGCCCCAATCCACAACAGATATAGGTGTATTTGCGGCGAGGTGGTGGCTGACAGGTATGGCCACCATGGCCTACTCTGCCAAAGCACAGGGGGATGGCACTCGAGGCACAGTGAAGTTAACGACATCATCAAGAGGAGCCTCACCACAGCTGGATGCCCAGCTGAAAGAGAGCCCCGTTACCTAACGCCCCGTAACTCTGATGCTCTTATTGGTCGCCCGGATGGTATCACAGTGAACCCCTGGAAGAATGGCAAGCAGTTGGTATGGGACTACACGTGCGTATCAACCCTGGCTAACACCTACATTAACCTCAGTGTTGCACAACCAGGTGGCGCTGCCACCCACAGGGAAGCAGCCAAATCCCGTAAGTATAGAGAACTGGATCACCACTACAATTTTGTCCCCATTGCTTCTGAGACACTCGGCGCATGGGGTAAAAGTGCTACCAGTTTTTTGAAGGAACTGGGTTCTAGGCTCATTGAAACAACAAGGGACCCAAGAGCTGCAAGCTTTCTTTTCCAGCACCTCAGTGTGGCGATACAGAGGGGAAATGCGCACTGCATCCAGGGTTCCTGCCCGCCATCTGAGGAGCTGGAGGAACTCGACAACCTATGATAACCATCTTTGTAATCCATATGTAACTCCTTTTTTGTAACAAAGTTCAAATAAAGTAAATATATATGTGTACATACAAAAGAATGGGGGTGGTAGGAGAATATATATATATAATATATATATATATATATATATATATATATATATATATATATATATATATATATATATATATATATATTGTGACGATAATCTCCTTCAAGAGATTGAGCCTGCTCTTCCCTCCATAATTACGTCTTCACAATTATATAAAAAGACTATGGAAGAAATGTCCAACAACGACAACAACACCAGCAAGGCTTGCCAGGGTGAGCAAAAACGTATGCAGCCCGCCACCTGTTCGGACCCAAATCACCAAACTACATGTTGATCGCTGACGGCTGCGCTGATTGGTCGCCGGTCTGGCTGCACCTGCACTCGCCCCCCATACTACCTGATGTCTGGGGTCGCCCCAACATCAGTCCTCAGAATGTTCAGTGCTTTCGTAGCCAGCACTCCTCCCAGCTAGACTCTAGAGTGTACTGAGAGAGGTGGTGGCTTTAAGCCAATATTCCAGCACCTCCCACTTACCTTTGTGTTGCACTTCTTATTATTTTGCCTTAACGTAACTTTTCATTGTGTCATTTAAGTATTCTTATTATTTTGATTCATTGATTTTATTATAAGAATTTGTTTGTGCATTATTTTCATGTTTTGATTTATTTAACGTAATTAAAATTTCATTGTTAAAGTTTTACTTGTGTTTTGTGTGTCTTCTCCTTACCTTACCACAGACGAAGTTCCAGTTTTTCTATTTTTTTTTATAACTATGTGACGAGGCCATACCCCTAGCCTTAAACAGCCGAACACCAACGCGTTACCGTCACAAGTTATATGGGGGCCTGTCCGGGATCTTCACTCAGGTACTGGTGCCAAATGGTAATTTATGGTAAGCGTATTTAACTTTGTTAACGTAGCTTTACTATTTTTCATTCAATTTCATTTTTTATAAGGTGCGGTGTATTGTGCATTACGAGAGTAACATATAGTGAAGGTGAGACAACTTTGGATTACGTGGTGACTGTAGGCCTCAGTCATACTCTTAATTGGTCATCTCTCCCTCCTTGTTATTACTCGTGTTTACCATCTATGTCCCTTGAATATTTCTCATTCTGACAGATCATCATATTGGTACCCTGGTACTGTGGTCTGCCCCGGGTCAAGAGTACCCAATCTTCTGCAATCTGACTGTAGGAGGACAAAGAGGGCCATAGTTCCTCTAGCTCGAACTTTAGTTGCTGAATTGGGACCTCAGCAGCAGTTCTCGTCACCAGTTGACACCTCGCACCCCTACACGTCAGTCAGAGATGATGATACATACAACGGTAGGGAATTAGCTTATTTTTTCAGAGCACAAAAGTTCGCTAATTCTGTAAGTATCATATTAAATTCAGTAGGAAAAACTTGCTTTATGTCCTATAGAGACTTGGCAAGGTATGCCTACATCCTTGGACTACCAATTTTACTTTTGAAGCATTTAACTGTTTCATTTGTTTTCGAAACTTTGTTTCATTTGTTAGTAGGATTTTCTTGCCCTTATTCTCTTACATGAGTACCGGGTACAAGATTTCCTGCGCCCTTGATTTAATTTAATCATTTAATATCTTTCACTTAACGTTAATTGTTAAAGATCACACAGGATAGGTACCAGTTGCCACGTTGTCCTGTTTCTGACATTTCATTATTGAACATTCGTGTACCTTTATTTGCTAATTTCACCATGTTTCGTCTCCAAACTTTCCGTGCAAATCCAGCAGGTGAAATAGGGACTTTAAGTCGTGCCAAGAGGACTGAACTACAAACTCTTGCACATGAGTATCAACTAGAAGTTCCCTATCAAGCCAACAAAAATGACCTACACAACCTGTTGCTGGATTACTATTTAGAGCAAGGTAAGATAGACTCTGAAACTCATGAAACTTACTATATTGCAGATAAAACTGACTTGGCAACGATGAAACTTAAACTAGAGCTGGCCAAGATTGAACGTGAGCAGCAAAGGGAAGCCCTCGAACAACAAGAACGAGCTGCTGCCATACGAAGAGAGGAACAAGAACGAGAAATCACCCTCAGAGAACGTGAAGCTGCCTTGAGGAGAGAAGAACACGAACGTGGACTCGCCCTCCAGGAACGTGAGGTTGCACTACTCCAGGAGCGGGAACGAGTACAGCTTGAAACCAAACGACGCGAGTTGGAGATGCAACGCGAACATGACAAGCAACAAGCGACTCTGGCTCTAGAGTGTCGTCAACGGGAATACACGTTGGAAACTTCACACCTCGCTCAACGCCAGCAAGCTACTGCCAATCTTCCCGTCAGTTTTAATATATCACATGCAAGTAAGTTAATGCCATCCTTTGTAGAAGCAGAAGTTGATGTGTTCTTTACCACCTTTGAAACCCTTGCTAATCAACTCAGTTGGCCTGTCGACCAATGGGCCACACTTCTCAGAGTCCATCTTACAGGTAGAGCTGCAGTCACACTCAGTACTTTGGCGTCTGAGAATGACTACTACACTCTGAAACAAGCAGTGTTGGACGCCTACCTCCTCTCTACTGAAAGTTATAGAAGGAAATTTCGTGACCACCTGAAGGCAAGTACCACTACCTTCCTTGAGTTTGCTAACACGAAACGGAGGTATTTCATGAAATGGCTGGAAGCAGCACATGTCTCTACTTTTGCAGAACTCGTCAACCTGATGCTTGTTGAAGAATTCTTGAGACGTGTGCCACCTCCTGTCCGCCTCTACTTAGCAGATAAAGAAGAAACCGACTACCTGAAGTGTGCTAAGTCAGCTGACACTTACAGCCTCATCCACCGGCTGACACCTGAACCATCCTCCAGTAAGAAGTCGTGGTACAGTTACGAGAAGGTGAGCCCCGATCAAGCTGGTTCACAACTGTACTGCAAGTATTGTAGACTCTATGGACATACCATAGACAAGTGTGGTAAGTCTCAATACAAGGGAACCACTGACCAACAACGACCCAAACCAACTCCTCCTAAGTCCGGTAAGCCTGTGATGAATGTTGGTGTTGATGTTAATGATCTTTCTCTTTTCAGTAACCACCTGTATACTGGAACTGTCTCTGCCAACGGTTCAAATCCGGAGGGACGTTTCAAATTGAAGATCTTGAGGGACACAGCGGCTCTACAATCGATCATCTTGAAGTCGGCTGTGCCCAACATAGTCTACACCGGGGAAACAGTCTTCATCACTGACCTCACTGCTACCACTCCATACCCTCTCGCCAGAGTCCACCTGGATTGTCCCTACGTGAACGGGGAAGTCCAAGTCGCCGTCAGGGAAAAGCCTTTTCCCATGCCTGGAGTGCAACTTCTCCTAGGCAACGACTTGGCAGAAGACCTGCAACCGACCAACCTGATCGTCATGGACAAACCCCAGGTGTGTAACTCTGTGCCCAGAAACCCTATTCTCGAGTATGTTCCAGCAGAGGTTCAAGAGAGTGATGAAGTTTCTCCTCCGGTTCTCGTGACCACCCGTGCACAAGCCGCACGTCCACAGCCAGCTGACTCTACTGCTACCGCTGTCCCTCAAGACCCTCAGAAACTACCCCCGCATCTGACCAAGTTGGAGTTCCGTAAGTTGCAGAGGGAAGATCTTACTTTAACACCATTGTTTTTCCAGGCTGAGACTCAACCCGACAGTATTCCTGGGTTCTTCCTAGAGAACGACTTGCTCTACCGCAGATATAGACCCAGTAAACTGAAGGAGGAGGACGATTGGGCCAACACCGAACAACTTGTGATTCCCACCAGCCTGCGGCCCACTATTCTACACCTGGCCCACGGAGCATTCTCCCACTACGGCTTCAACAAGACTTACCATGGGATTCGCCAAGACTACTACTGGCCAGGTATGGTAAATAACGTCAAACAGTACGTAAAACAGTGTCATACATGTCAGATGGCAGGCAAACCGAACGTCTCCATTCCCAGAGCACCACTGATTCCCATACAGGTGCCTGCGGAACCTTTCCACAGACTCATAATAGACTGTGTTGGTCCTTTACCTCGGACCAGTTCAGGTAACGCCTACATCTTAACCATCCTGTGTCCTACCACCAGATTTCCCATAGCAGTTCCAGTGAAGAACATCACGGCTGCTACGGTTATCAAACATCTATTGAAGATCTTCACTCAATACGGATTTCCCAGGGAGATTCAAAGTGACTGTGGCACCAACTTCACCAGTGATCTCTTCAAAAGGACACTGGAGGAGTTCAACATCAAACAGGTATTGTCCAGCCCCTATCATCCTGCTTCACAGGGTTCTCTTGAACGTAGTCATCAGACCATCAAAGCACTCTTGAAAAAGTTTTGTAGTGAAACCTCAAAGGATTGGGATAAGCAGATTGACCTAATAATGTGTATTTTCAGAAGTCTCCCCAATGAGTCCCTAGGAGTATCTCCTTATGAGATGCTCTACGGCCGTAAGTGCCGTACTCCCCTTAAGGCTTTCAAAGACTCTCTCAGAGATGCCACCTTCAGTGAGCATCAGAATGTGCCCCAGTTTCTTCAAAACCTTCAACACATTCTAGAGAGAGTCCACCGCTTTGCCCATGATAATCTATTGAAAGCCCAGGTGAGAATGAAGACTCATTACGACCAGACCAGCAAAGTAAGAAAATTCAAGCCGGGAGACTTCGTCCTTGCCTATTTTCCTATCCCAGGTTCACCTTTACAAAACAAATTTTCAGGACCCTACTGCGTCAAAGAGTGCAGAAACAACAACACATACGTCATAGAGACTCCAGATAGGCGGCGGAAGACCCAGCTGTGCCACGTCAACCTCCTGAAGCAATATAATGGTACTCCTCCCACTGTCTTGACTAACTATTCCACATTCACAGAACCCTACATCCACAGTGAGACCTTCCCAGCTTCTCCTCCCGAAAGCACTGACAAGGAGTCAGCGCTTTCTAATTCCGAAATCCTTAATGATCTTCCCAAATACTTTCAGGATAATCATAGTGCACCTCTCGTCAAGATCTTCAGAGAACATCAAGAGTTGTTCAGAGATGATCCCCAAGAGTGTAATGTTACCCAGCACGACATCCAACTGCTCCCCGACACCCGGCCGATTCGTCAACCCTTCTACCGAATCAGCCCAAGCAAGAAGGAAGTCATGCGTGCTGAGGTGCAATACCTCTTGGACAATGGACTGGCTACACCTTGTGAGTCCCCCTGGGCCTCACCTTGTATCTTGGTGCCCAAACCCCAAGGTAAGGTGCGGTTGTGCACTGACTATCGTAAACTGAACTCTGTCACTGTCAAGGATGCTTACCCCTTGCCAAGGATAGATGACATCCTTGATGCCATTGGTAGTGCCCAGTACTTGTCCCAAGTGGACTTGCTTAAGGGGTACTATCAAGTGTGTCTAACGGAGCGCGCTAAAGAGATATCTGCCTTCATCACTCCTTTTGGACTTTTCAGATATGAACGCCTTCCTTTCGGACTATGTAATGCCCCGGCCACCTTTCAAAGAGCTGTCAACCGTGTCATCCAGGGCTTGGATAACACATACGCCTACCTGGACGATATCGTCGTAGCCTCCAACTCCTGGAGTGAACATCTGCTCCAGCTGCGACGTCTGTTCTCCAAGCTCCTGACAGCCGGCCTCACCATCAACCTGGGCAAGTCCACTTTCGCGAAAGGTAAAGTGCGTTATCTGGGTCATGTTATTGGGAGTGGCAGCATAGCTCCGTTAGACTCACACACTCAAGCCATCCTACAGTATCCACAGCCTACCACCAGGAAGCAGCTCCTGCGCTTCCTTGGTCTTGCCTCTTACTACCGTAGGTTTGTGAGGAATTTCAGTACAGTCGCCACACCTCTAATTCTATTAACCAGTCCCAAGCAACGGTATAATTGGACCATGCAGCAAACCGTTGCTTTCGAACAACTCAAATTCCTCCTCTGTTCTAACCCCATTCTCGCCTCTCCAGATATCACCAAGCCTTTCGTCCTTCATGTCGACGCCAGTGGTACCGGCGTTGGTGGTGTCCTGATGCAACAACGAGGCGAGGAAGTTCTACCTGTCAGCTACTACAGCTACAAACTGAAACCACACCAGAGGAACTACAGCACTATTGAAAAGGAGCTACTATCCATCGTCCTGAACCTCCAACACTTCGCTCCGTACCTACAAGGCGCCAGGTCTACCACCATCTTCTCAGACCACAACCCTCTCCGCTTCCTACATCAAGCCCAATTCACCAACCAGCGTCTTCTACGATGGGCTCTGTATTTACAAGACTTCAACCTGGAGATCCGCTATATCAAGGGTTCTGACAACACCATAGCCGATGCCCTCTCCAGAGTTTATGAAGTAGAAGCGACTCCATCCATTACTCCACCACATAACGACGTACTTCTTCCAGAACCGCAGGCTTCGGGGGAGAGTTGTGACGATAATCTCCTTCAAGAGATTGAGCCTGCTCTTCCCTCCATAATTACGTCTTCACAATTATATAAAAAGACTATGGAAGAAATGTCCAACAACGACAACAACACCAGCAAGGCTTGCCAGGGTGAGCAAAAACGTATGCAGCCCGCCACCTGTTCGGACCCAAATCACCAAACTACATGTTGATCGCTGACGGCTGCGCTGATTGGTCGCCGGTCTGGCTGCACCTGCACTCGCCCCCCATACTACCTGATGTCTGGGGTCGCCCCAACATCAGTCCTCAGAATGTTCAGTGCTTTCGTAGCCAGCACTCCTCCCAGCTAGACTCTAGAGTGTACTGAGAGAGGTGGTGGCTTTAAGCCAATATTCCAGCACCTCCCACTTACCTTTGTGTTGCACTTCTTATTATTTTGCCTTAACGTAACTTTTCATTGTGTCATTTAAGTATTCTTATTATTTTGATTCATTGATTTTATTATAAGAATTTGTTTGTGCATTATTTTCATGTTTTGATTTATTTAACGTAATTAAAATTTCATTGTTAAAGTTTTACTTGTGTTTTGTGTGTCTTCTCCTTACCTTACCACAGACGAAGTTCCAGTTTTTCTATTTTTTTTTATAACTATGTGACGAGGCCATACCCCTAGCCTTAAACAGCCGAACACCAACGCGTTACCGTCACAATATATA
This sequence comes from Procambarus clarkii, assembly GCF_040958095.1. Classification (NCBI taxonomy): domain Eukaryota; kingdom Metazoa; phylum Arthropoda; class Malacostraca; order Decapoda; family Cambaridae; genus Procambarus; species Procambarus clarkii. The sequence goes on along the minus strand of NC_091186.1, from coordinate 35,247,439 downwards.
TATATATATATATATATATATATATATGTATGTATATATATATTGTGACGATAATCTCTTTCAAGAGAGATTGAGCCTGCTCTTCCCTACATAATTACGTCAAAATACAAGATACTATATACAAGATACGTTCACCAAGTACCGCCAAACGTTTTGCCCAGAGAGCAACTCATACCCAGCACACCTGGCCACTATATATATATATATATATATATATATATATATATATATATATATATATATATATATATATATATATATATATATATATATATATATATATATATATATATATTTATATATATATATATAGTATATTTTGGTAGCAGTCTTTCCTGTAGACATATATTATTAAATATGACCGAAAAAGTAAGATTAATAATTCTAACACGAATTTTCTCTATCTTTCTTACGTTTCTTTTCACTGTTGATGGTAATTCAAAGATCAATTCTCTAAAATTCATTTTTATTTCTAGTTTGACGCGACACTTGAGTGCGTTTCGTAAAACTTATTACATTTTCAAAGACTTTAGTTTACAAACACACAACTGAAACTGAATAGAGCTTACACATCTTCGAGTTTTTATCTACATTTGGGTGAGGTGGATGAGGTGAAAACAAACTTTCAATAATGGGTATTGAATGGGTATTAAATTCAAACACAAGACAGAACACGAAACAATGGGTATTGAATGAGTATAAAATTCAAACACAAGACAGAATACGAAACAATGGGTATTGAATGGAAGTAATTGTAGAAAGCCTATTGGTCCATATTTCTTGATGCTTCTATATTTTAGCGTAGTCTTGAAGTGGGTAGAATATAGTTGTGCATTAATTGGCTGTTGATTGCTGGTGTTGACTTCTTGATGTGTAGTGCCTGGCAGATGTCAAGCCGCCTGCTAGATACAGCGATAGATATCGCTGTATCTATCGATGATTTCTGTGTTGTTTGCTAAGATTTCTCTGGTGATGGTTTGTTTGTGGGAAGAGATTATATGTTCCTTAATGGAGCCCTGTTGCTTATGCATCGTTAAACGTCTGGAAAGAGATGTTGTTGTCTTGCCTATATACTGTTTTTTTTTAGGCTTACAGTTCCCAAGAGGGCATTTGAAGGCATAGACGACGTTGGTCTCTTTTAAAGCGTTCTGCTTTGTGTCTGGAGAGTTTCTCATGAGTAGGCTGGCCGTTTTCCTGGTTTTATAGTAAATAGTCAGTTGTATCTTCTGATTTTTGTCTGTAGGGATAACGTTTCTACTGACAATATCTTTCAGGACTCTTTCCTCCGTTTTAGGGGCTGTGGAAAAGAAGTTCCTGTAAAATAGTCTAATAGGGGGTATAGGTGTTGTGTTGGTTGTCTCTTCAGAGGTTGCATGGCGTTTCACTTTCCTTCTTATGATGTCTTCCACGAAACCATTGGAGAAGCCGTTGTTGACTAGGACGTGCCTTACCCTAAAGAGTTCTTCAAGAAGTACAGGGAAGTTCTTCCCTATATAATATATATATATATAATATATATATATATATATATATATATATATACATATATATATATATATATATATATATATATATATATATATATATATATATATATATATATATATATATATATATAAATATATATATATATATATATTTCATTGAATATGACCGCATATTCTGTATTTATTATTTTCTGGTTTAGGGCTTCTATCCCTCTAACTATTTTCTTAGCATCAGGGCTTAATTGAAATAGGAGTTCTCCAAAACTCATTTTCGTACTTTTAAGGTGAAGAAAAGAAGTGATTTACTATAGAGTGTATTACACTTATTTGTATAATTTGCACGACGTATAAAATCAACTAGTATTGTAAGATCTGTTCACTTGAGAATGAACCATGGAGGTTCGAAACGTCGTGCAAATTATACAAATAAGTGTAATACACTCTATAGTAAATCACTTCTTTTCTTCACCTTAAAAGTACGAAAATGAGTTTTGGAGAACTCCTATTTCAATTAAGCCCTGATGCTAAGAAAATAGTTAGAGGGATAGAAGCCCTAAACCAGAAAATAATAAATACAGAATATGCGGTCATATTCAATGAAACATGTTTGAAAGAAAACCTGCTGCCAGTATACACCAATATATATATATATATATATATATATATATATATATATATATATATATATATATATATATATATATATATATATATATATATATATATATATATATATATATATATATATATATATATATATATATATATATATATATATATATATATAGATACGCATATTCAGTATTTACTATCATCTGATTTAGGGATTCTATCCATCTAACTATTTTCCTAGCATCAGGGCTTAGCTGAAAGAGGAGTTCTCCAAAACTCATTTTCGTTATTTCAAGATGAAGAAAAATGTGAATTACTTTAGAATGTATTACACATATTTATACAATTTGAACAACGTTTCGAACCTCCATGGTTCATTCTCAAGAGAAATGAAATTACAGGACTCGTTGATTTATACCCGTACGGGGACAGGTGATAAAAGTAAGAACAAGGGGGATATATAGAGGATAAATGGGGGACGAAGCACATAAGAACATAAGAATAAAGGTAACTGCAGAAGGTCTATTGGCCCATACGAGGCAGCTCCTATTATACAATGATTAATCAGGTGTAATTGGCCTGTTATGTTGAACAGTGTCTTCTGTGTTGGCATCGTTATGTTCTGGTCTTGTCCTTACTCTCATGGTGGGTAGAGTAAGTAGTTCCATGATTTGGGTGTTCATGGTAGGTTGTTCTATTCTTATGTGAATTGGCACTATACGTGAATATGCACTATACTTTTCGTATGTGAAAACGGCAATATACGGTTGGTTTTTGCACAAAAACCAACCGTATATTGCTGTTATGTAGATGACATATTCGTCATAGTAAAAGACTCAGACGAACTAATTGAACTAAAAAGCTATCTAGAGAGAGAGTCAGTACTCCGATTTACACATGAAAATAGTGAAAATAACAGTCTGCCATTCTTGGATGTACTAATAACAAAAACAGGAACCTCTTTAAGCACCAACGTATATACTAAGCCCACCAACATAGGATTATGCCTGAACGGTAGAAGTGAGTGCCCCGAAAGATACAAAGCCAGTGTTCTCAATGCTTATATTCGTCGAGCGCTTACCCGCTGCTCCGAATGGAGCAACGTGAGTAGAGAGGTTGAAAGAATAACACAGGTATTCATGAACAACGGATATAGCAACACGGAAATAAACGCTGCTATAAGAAGACACTTGGACCGATGGTATAATCCTGAACCTAGAACAGAAACCACAATACCTCCAATAAAATTATATTACAAATCAACCATGCACAGTGAACATAAAAAAGAGGAAGAATAATGAAAGAAATAATCCGTAAATAAATAATCGGTAAGTAGATCGAATACTGGTGATCCGGAGTGGATAGCAGGGGATCTGGGGAGCCTTGTGGGTAAAGGCAGAGCGTGGTACAAGAGGATTAGGGGTGGGGAGGTCGGTTTGGAGCGGGAGTTCGTGGAGCTGGTTGGAGATAGGGAGGGCAAGGGAAAGCTGTGAGGTT
>NC_091186.1:35226343-35233843 GCF_040958095.1 Procambarus clarkii | reverse complement strand
GACATGTAATGGTGTATTACGTAGCTGCTGAATCGTAGGTAAACTCAGAATAAGTTCCTAAGAACTGATAACACTATTGTATAATTATACAGTAAATATTATTAGTCATTTAAGATCAAGGAGACTATGACACTACAGTAAGGTCACTGTCTAGGGTCGCTGTGACTTGTAACTATTGAGTTACTAGACAATAACATCACGCAGCATCACGATCACCCCAAATTCAAATGAGGAAATTGAATTTAATGTGCACTGCCGTGCAGTAGTCATTCTGACTGATGGTACAACTAATTTGCTAACTAGCTAAAATAATAGAAAGGTAGAGAACTGAAAAGTTTATTCATTAAAATCAAAGAAAATTCTGAGTCGTCAGTGAGATTAGTAGCCTAGTCATTCTGACTTATGAGCTAATTAAATGGTAGCTCATAGGCTTGACACTGTAAACTGGTTAGTACGAAATCACCTTTACATGAAATTGAGTTTATTAAATCAGTCTCTATAAGTATAGTCAACTGTAATTAAGGGTGAGTACAGATTAGGCTAGTACTCATTTGACACTAACTAAAGTCCCTAAACCTACTAAATAAATGGTTTGAATTTCTAACCTACCTAAGTAAGGGACTAAGCTAATTGTGAGCAAAAATGTACTCGAATTAACATTGTGAGCAGTATTGAGCTCATTAACAGTCGAGCTATATTTAACTCGAGAACATGGTGAGCTACAGTGAGCTCGTTAGCAGTGCTAACAGGGTGAGTTACAGTGAACTCGTCAACAGCGTTGACAGGGTGAGCTGCAGTGAGCTCGTTAGCAGTGCTAACAGGGTGAGTTACAGTGAACTCGTCAACAGTGTTGACAGGTGAGCTACAGTGAGCTCGTTAGCAGTGCTAACAGGGTGAGTTACAGTGAACTCGTCAACAGTGTTGACAGAGTGAGCTGCAGTGAGCTCGTTAGCAGTGCTAACAGGGTGAGTTACAGTGAACTCGTCAACAGTGTTGACAGGGTGAGCTACAGTGAGCTCGTTAGCAGTGCTAACAGGGTGAGTTGCAGTGAACTCGTCAACAGTGTTGACAGGGTGAGCTACAGTGAGCTCGTTAGCAGTGCTAACAGGGTGAGCTGCAGTGAGCTCGTTAACAGTGTTAACAGGGTGAGTTCAGTGAACTCGAATTAACGAGGTGGAGTTTGCATCATTCAATTATCATGGCGAGCAATATTAAGCTCGTACGCATGGTGAACAAGCACTCATATTATTACGTTAATTCTAAGGTGAGCTATATTAAGCTCATGAAGCATGTTAATTAACAATGCTGATGTTTAACGATAATGCATTAAACATATTAGTTCTCTGTAAATTCTCTTACATATTAGTAAGTTTGTAAGTTTGTTCGTGCTGCGCTCCTACACTAAATAAGCAGAAACGAAAGAAAAACAACTCAAACAATTAATGCAAGTATTTATCACTAACTCTTAGTGCAGAAAACATGGTATTAAGAAGGTTTTCTTGGCAAACCTTTAAGCGCAAGTATAGTGGACCAGTGGTCCTAGTGAATTTGTAATTACTGAAGTTGCTTGATGACTTCATAGAATTACTAAATTCAGGAAATGCCGGTGGCATTGAGTGCTAGATTCTCTAGCCTAACATTACAATTTAACTAGGAAGACTGAGTGTGGTCAACTACTACTTGTCAAGAATAATTCTAGGTCTGCAGTGAATTCAATAGTTTGGTCGCTGTGACTTGTACTTGTTTGAGTACGGACCATTGATTTTCACTGAGAGCTATGAAACATCTCGGCGAGTATCAATTGCACTACATTCAATCTGAGTTTATTACTCAGCTGTGTTTCTCCTTTTAGCTTGCTGCTGGAGAATTAATTTACTGCTGACTAATTTATTATTGTTGGCAAGTTTAGGCTTGTTCACATTCAGAACTTTACCAGTAAGTAAGTAGCCTCCTGCAGATTGGAGCATATTCATTCCCAATCGTTTAACATGTCCAGTTATGAACTGGTAATAGTAGTCGGCTCCTACTAGTACATCTACATTGTTAAGGCGGTCAGACGTTAACTTGTTGTCAGCCAAATTAATTTCACGTTCCTGCAGGAAGTGGGCTGTGTACCCCAGACCCTTAATATTTAAGTCTAAAGGTATTTGATCTACAACAATGGCTTGGACAGCCTTGGCATGACTACCTAGTCGTACAAGCGGTTGAACTAATGAGTATTCATGGGTTCCTCGATTTATCATGAACCCTGACAAGTTTAATTTTACCTGTCCTATTGGTTGTAAATTAAGTGCCTCTGCTGCTCTTTGAGTAATGAAAGTTCTCTGGGAACCTTGGTCAAATAGTCCACGTATGGTGATCTTGGTTCCTCTGTTCTTCACTTGAAGTTGGGCAGTAGGCAAGGCAGCATCCACTTGAGATGCTTGTGAAGTTACGCTGTACACATCTCGCACCTTGCAGCACTGTACTGGTGTAGATTCTCTACGTCCTATTCTAGGATTGACATAATTAGTCCTAACTGATTTGCACAGTGCAGCATGATGCTTGCCCCTTCTACACCTATTGCAGGTGTTCAGTGGGGTGTCACAGCTGTTAACATTATGTGGTTTGAGACACCTAGTACATTTGTGTAACTGTTTGAGTCGTCTGACTCTTGTGTCTCTATTAGGATAATTAGTACATTTGTACAGAGAATGTTTTTGATTGCAAAACAAGCACATTCCCCATCCTACAGTTCGTTTAGTGGTTACCGATTTAGGTAAAACAGTATTTGCAGGTTGTGATGGTTTTGCTGCTTGCATTTGCTTGTTATTTATTCTCTTGGGAGTACTTGGTGTACTCTGGGGAACCATTAACAGGCTCTTGGGAGTGTTCTTTGGACTATTAGGTCTCTTAGGAGCACCTGTGGAGTTATTAGCAGTGCTCTTTGGACTATTAGGTCTCTTAGGAGCACCTGTGGGACTCTTAGGCCTCACTGATGAATCAGTATTTGACTGATTGTTGTTACATTGATTATTAGCACCTTTACCTAGTGACAGTGTCACTTTAGGAGTTTCAGGCAAGGAAACTGATGTAGGTACAGTTTTGGTGCATTCAGATTTAGCATTAATTGCTTGGTCTGCTGTATGATTGCTCATATTACGCAAACCTGTAAGTATATCCTGCATTGACAGGGTATTACCTTTCTGGCATACATATAATTTATTAAGTGTGTCACCAGACAATTTTCTCTGGATGATAATTTTAGTCATCCACTCAGTAGTTGGGTGATCCACCTCTTTACTGAAAGAATTTATCAGTGACTCAAGCTGAAAACTAAAGGCTTGTAAAGAGTCAACTGATTGCTCTGGTGAAGATAAATTTAATAATTGGTGCACAAGGTTTATAATAGTCTTCTCATTGTTAGCACTTACTTTAGAAGGCTGTTGTGAGCAATTGTGACCATTACTTGTGTTGCTTAAGGCTTCTTGTTTAGCCTCAGCTTTAATTATAGCTTCGACTGCTGCTGCAGCATTAGCTTTATCATTTTCTGGTTCAGATTCACTGATTATTGCAGCTTCACTTGTTTCATCTGCAGCTTCACTTGTTTCTCTGGGTTCTGGTGATAAACTAGTTAATTCAGTAGCTTTATGTATTGAACTTATAGAATCCAGGGAACATTGAGAAGAGTGGTCTGAAATTGGAACAGACTCAGTAAACAAATCATCACATGAAGCTGTATTAGATGAGAGGTTAGAAAATGAAGGTTGATCTTCAGTTGTGGATCCTGTGTATTGATCAGTATTGATTAGAGGATTCTCCTCGTCTTGAGTTAGTTCAGGTATTTCATCTGAACCGAGTATTAACTTGGATACAGGTCTATTAATGATCTGATCTACCCACTCGGGAATATCTCGTCTCGCAAGCACCTCCTTATATCGGTCTAACCTGGTTTGAACGGAATGTTCATAGTTATCGAGATCAGATTCTGTTAGACGTAAGTGGTCTGAGACAGTATGACCGACTTGGAGTAAATTCCTGTGGGACTCGATTACAGTCTTTACATGATCATATTTTTGGATGGCGTACCTTATGTAACTTGCTAGTCTATAGACGTCACCTGGGTCAGTTTCGACACAGAAATGACATTTCATAAGCAGTTTTCCTAAGGGACGTTGAAGAGCTGTCAAGAATCTTGCATTCTTTTCTAAAGGATTCATTCTTGCGGTAAATTGAGCCTGATAGGGCTTATGTAGCTAGTGGTATAGCTATAGTCTGCTCCTTGATGCAGAGCAGGTATAATTATTGACAGCCTGATAGGGCTTATGCAGCTAGTTGTAATTTACCTCATTTAGAGGTTAGCTACCTACCTAATAATAAGCAACTAAGATTTGAGTGGTACCTTGGTCTCACTACAGGTGTTCCTCAGCTTAGCTCTTCTAAATCAGCCTCGGATGGGTAGTGGACTTACAGTAACACTCAAAGACATACATAGAAATATGCAATAAAATAATTACACAATAAATGGTTAATCCCACCCTTGATAGGGTCAGCACAAAAGAATAATATATGTCACTAACTAGCTCAAGCCTAGTCGTGAGAATTTCTACTTAAGAAACTACAACTATATTTAGTCTGTGCTTGTGCCAAATTCAACACAATCACAGCCTAAATTGCTACCTAATGAAGGTTGGCAAAGATTATATTATGGTGCAGTAATGTGCAAATAATTGTGCTGTGTTTTTGGGTTTTTTGTATTTTATATAATATACACTTGTGTAATTATGTGTATAAGAAATTAAATGAACACAAAGGAATTAATTGTGTTTGGCAAGTATTCTACTGCCGTAAATATTATCTAACTCCTGAATGTACTCCTAATTGTGGAATAAAATATTATCAGGGTTAGTAATGATTAACTAGTATGAGATCAGTAATTTATATTAGTATACTGGTTCCCTAAATGTTAATGATCCACTGACTTGAGTGAATCAATAATTATAACATGGATTCAGGCTATAATGGACAGTCTGCTGACAGCCATATATTGAAACATTGGTATAGCCTAAATGGTTAACACTTAATTGGTGTTAGTGATTAATATAAGGTTATGAGCTGTTGCTCTTGGTGACCTAAGGATTCTACTTCAGTATGAAGTGTACGTCTAAGTGTTGTGGGTAATTGGTTATGACCCACTAAAGCTACCTTATACATGAGGTGAAAGTAGCAATATGTTAGTGTGATCTAGGCTAACTGATGTGTTACACTGTTAGTTGGCACAATAGTTAGTCTAGCTTCTATCACACAAGGATTAGTTATTAATGATTCATATTTTAATTATAAATTTAATGCCTATCCGGTTTGAAGGACCATAATGTGGGATATTTGGGGCTTGAATCTGATTATTTAAATATTAATGTAGTAAATTAAATTACGAAGGACCACCCGCTTTTATAGCAAAGAGGGAAACTGAGAATTTCTGATCATTAGATAATTCCTAGATGAAACCAGTAACTATGGATAAAATACTAGAGAATATGATCATAGAAATAATTAATGGGCTGTATAATTAAATGAATCAAACCTTCAAACACCTACATTGGGGGGTTATTACTGGAGGTAAGTACGTCCAGGAATTAGTGTGCTTCGTTCACTAATCCAATTAATAATAATCTAATCCTATAAATTATAGTGAAACTGATGTCATTACCATAAATGGGAACATAGATTATAAGTATAGTAATGAGAGTTACAGTAAACCACATATTAATCCTGAGGAATTCTGCACATAAAGAATTGCAATTGATTCATGAAAAAATATAAAATCTTAGCTTAATGACGATTCCTTTAGACAAGCCATGGAGTTTCCTCTTATTCTCTGGACTCGGTTGGCTGACGAATGGGACGGATTAACATGGGAGAAGGCGGCAGGAAGAATTCTTCTCACGTGCTGCAAGACAAATATTTACAGTAGCAACTAATTTAACTACTGAATCTCTATATTCAAGAAATTGAGAGTTACAGGTGACAAAATTTAATCACCTGTTATTAGATGTTATCGTGCGTCATAACGGTCAATCACCCAGCTACTACTAAACTCTTTACCGGATGCATCACATAAAGGGAATATACTTAGCTGAAAGGGCACTGTATAAGTTTTAAGATTGCCGTGATTCGCGTCCCCAGGCTCCGGCTAAGCCTATCCTGGATAGTGGCGCGCATCGCTGGCTGGTCACGTGTCGTCAAGAACAAGGTTAAAAGGTTCCTTATCTGACACCAGCACTAGCTGAAGATATTATCTGCAAGGTTATTCACGCCTCACAGTGGCGACTTTCATCTGAGGATGGATAACGTCTGCCCTAGTGGCTGGGCAATGGCGTCTCCTAGTGAGTACGGTATGCGCAGGTCTGCCTCTGAGCGGCTCTCCACGTGTACTGAGTTGGTCCTCCTCAACCCACGCCGCGTCGCGCGTTCATAAAACAAATTATGTCACGAACATTAATATTTCTCGCATTTACGCTTGAAACGTTGAAGACTGGATGGGTTTATTATTTAGAGGAAGAAATTATTATTATTTACTAATTTAAGAATAGTAAATATATAAGGGAGAGAAATTAATGTCTCCCCATGGCATTCACTGGGGACGTTAACTTCTATTACGAGATAATCGCTATGACTCCAACGCTCTATTCGGCTTTTAGTTGGAGGTCAATTCATCTGCAATTAGTTATCATACAGAATGCCTCACTTATAGAGAATCGAATTCAATTCTCACATACATTGGATATAATGTGTTTATTGTAAGGAAATCTGACGCAATACTGGCGTCGGGTGACGTGAGAATTCTAGCCTACTGCACAGGTGAAATTATTAGTACATGAGAATTCTACGTGTTGTTAATTTTACTTACTACAATTATTAATATAGCTAGTAATAAGTAATGAGAATACAACAGAGTTGTATTCGGTGTTGGAAATATCCAACACTGCTGGTGGTGCAGGTGCTGCTGGTGCTGCTGGTGCTGGTGCTGCTGGTGCTGGTGCTGCTGGTGGTGCTGGTGCTGCTGGTGCTGCTGGTGCTACTGGTGGTGCTGGTGGTGTTGGTGGTGCTGGTGCTAGTGGTGCTGGTGGTGCTGGTGCTGCTGGTGATGGTGCTGGTGCTGCTGGTGCTGGTGCTGCTGGTGCTGGTGCTGCTTTTGGTGCTGGTGCTGCTGGTGCTGGTGCTGCTGGTGTTTGTGCTTCTGGTGCTGCTGGTGCTGGTGCTGGTGGTTCTGGTGCTGGTGCTGGTGCTGCTGGTGCTGGTGCTGCTGGTGCTGGTGCTGGTGGTGCTGCTGGTGCTGGTGGTGCTGGTGCTGGTGGTGTTGGTGCTGGTGCTGCTGGTGCTGCTTGTGCTGGTGCTGGTGGTGGTGCTGCTGGTGGTGCTGGTGCTGCTGGTGCTGGTGCTGCTGGTGCTGCTGGTGCTGGTGGTGCTGCTGGTGGTGCTGGTGCTGCTGGTGCTGGTGCTGCTGGTGCTGGTGCTGCT
>NC_091186.1:35188843-35208843 GCF_040958095.1 Procambarus clarkii | reverse complement strand
AAATAATACTTTAGTTGGAATGATTGAGTCCAAGTTCTCCATCAAATTACTCCCCTTTAATGTTTAGCATTTTTTATATATTTATTCCAACAACTTTTATATATTTATTTATCTCATTTAAATTATTTCCTTCATCATCATGCATTTATTAATCCATTCAGATTTCTTAGATACTTATTCACCTGTATTTATATTCTTATTCACCTTATAAACTATTCAGTGACATTGTATTTATTTATTATATCATGTTTATTTGGCTTTATAATTACTTTCCATGAAAGTAATTATATCTACCTAATTGCACTCAAATAAAAAGTATTTAGTAGACAAGTATGCAAGTATTAAGTAATAAAGTGTTCAAAGTATTGCAACACTTAAGTATGCGAATGTTAAGTAATGATGTGTTGTAAGTTTTGCAACACAATAATAACGTGTGGTTAGTGTTGCAACGAATACATAAAATGTTATGAGAGTTGCAATACATAAAAAACCTTTCGTGAGAATTGTAACATCGAAATAACGTGTTGTGAGTGTTGCTACACACAACTAGGTTGTTGTCAATACTCACAGCATCTCATTCCTGTGTTGCAACACGCTATTATTGTGTTTCAACACTCGCAACACGCTATTATTGTGTTTCAACACTCGCAACACGCTATTATTGTGTTGCAACACTCGCAACACACTATTACTGTGTTGCAACACTCGCAACACGCTATTACTGTGTTGCAACACTCGCAACACGCTATTACTGTGCTGCAACACTCGCAACACGCTATTACTGTGCTGCAACACTCGCAACACACTATTACTGTGTTGCAACACTCGCAACACGCTATTACTGTGTTGCAACACTCGCAACACGCTATTACTGTGCTGCAACACTCGCAACACGCTATTACTGTGCTGCAACACTCGCAACACGCTATTACTGTGCTGCAACACTCGCAACACGCTACTACTGTGTTGCAACACTCGCAACACGCTATTACTGTGCTGCAACACTCGCAACACGCTACTACTGTGTTGCAACACTCGCAACACGCTATTACTGTGCTGCAACACTCGCAACACGCTATTACTGTGCTGCAACACTCGCAACACGCTATTACTGTGCTGCAACACTCGCAACACGCTACTACTGTGTTGCAACACTCGCAACACGCTATTACTGTGCTGCAACACTCGCAACACGCTACTACTGTGTTGCAACACTCGCAACACGCTATTACTGTGCTGCAACACTCGCAACACGCTATTACTGTGCTGCAACACTCGCAACACGCTATTATTGTGCTGCAACACTCACAACATGTGTGCACTCGTCTTATGACTATGTATTTTTGTTACACTCTATATGTAGACTTTCATGTCCATCAAGGTTGTCATTCAGGATTCTTTCCTCTCTAGTTTCAATAAAGAAATTTAATGAAAAGTGTTCAATGCCGTAACTTCTTGAAAGGTATTGATCATGGTGACTATCTTAAATGAATCTGATCTAATATCTAATGAAATCTTATAAACTGGTGAGACCAACTGTGTAAACTTCAGTTTGCTTAAATTTATTTGATCTGTGATGCTTATAAAATACATTCGTGTTCGATCCCCGATGGTCCAAGTATTTGGGCACGAAGTACAGGGGCCTAACAGCCGAGTGGATAGCGGTTCAGATTCGTAGTCCTGAGGTTCCAGGTTCGAGCCCCGCAGGAGGCAGAAACAAATAGGCAGAGTTTCTTTCACTCTGATGCGCCTGTTACCCAGGCCTGGTCAATGACCGAGGCCACGGGGACGCTAAACCCCGAAAACACCTCAAGGTAGCAGTAAATAGGTACCTGGGAGTTAGACAGATGCTACGGGCTCCTTCCTGGGGGTGTGTAACAAAAAGGAGGAGTGGTAGAGGACCGGGCCGCAGGGACGCTAAGCCCCGAAATAATCTAAAAAATAACCTCACGATAACACACCAATTCTGCAGAGAAACACTCACAACACCTCCGTCCTGTGTTGAAACACTCACAACACCTCCGTCCTGTGTTGAAACACTCACAACACCTCCGTCCTGTGTTGAAACACTCACAACACCTCCGTCCTGTGTTGAAACACTCACAACACCTCCGTCCTGTGTTGAAACACTCACAACACCTCCGTCCTGTGTTGAAACACTCACAACACCTCCGTCCTGTGTTGAAACACTCACAACACCTCCGTCCTGTGTTGAAACACTCACAACACCTCCGTCCTGTGTTGAAACACTCACAACACCTCCGTCCTGTGTTGAAACACTCACAACGCCTCCGTCCTGTGTTGAAACACTCACAACACCTCCGTCCTGTGTCGAAACACTCACAACACCTCCGTCCTGTGTCGAAACACTCACAACACCTCCGTCCTGTGTTGAAACACTCACAACACCTCCGTCCTGTGTTGAAACACTCACAACACTCTGTTCCTATACATTGCAAAACTCACAACATATGTGTATGCATTCGTGTTATGTCTGTGTATTTTTGTTCCTCTATATGTAGACTATTATATACAGTAAGTTTTTGATCCAAAATTATTTACTCTCTAGAATCCATAAAGAATTATAACACAAAAAAAGTTGAAATGAATTTACCATAATTTCCTTAACTATTGATGTAATACACAATTTAGTGAATATACGTAAATTTTATGCCATTAATAATCAATTTACAAAGTCTTCAATGTAGAAAGATAACTTAAAGAAAATCTTTTGACAAAGTTTAGGGCAAGAATTTTAAACTTATAAGTTGAAACACATTGTAAAATCATGTTCCACGGATCTGTTTTTGTTCTGGGGTTTAAACATCTGTGGCCAACTAAAAGAAAAATCTTAATCAAATCTATTGGTCAATTATACTAATGTATCCCTTTTTTTCTCTAATCACTCAACTGCGATTCCTACCTCGCGATCATTAATAAAATAAACATGAACATTAAAAAATCTTCTTCAAGTGTCAGTAATACTTAATCTTTAAACAAGATGAAAGAATAATTATTAGAATGAGAACATCTTAGTGAGCACATCTATGTGATCACGTCTAGGTGAGTACATCTAGGTTAACATCTATGCCTTTAAACAGCTTGTGCAAAAACTCCCCCTCACTGTCTGGCTCGTTGTCGCCGTGAGGGGGCTTGGTGGGCAGCTGCCGGAGTGTGATGCTCCGTAGGTCAGTCCTCTGTCCTTTTGTGGCCTTATGCTCCTGCTGCTGCCTTTACCAATTTTGCCAGACCCCTTTTCCTTTTACTCGTGTTTCATTTTTCTCCCCCCTCTTCTCCTATCAAATTGTCATTTCCTGCCGACCTTTTGCCTGTTTTGATTATTCTTTCGACCTTCTTTTGTTTTGACGCTCGGGTGTTTGAGGAGGCATACTCTTGCACCCGTAGAACTGTAGTACCCAACGTTTTGAGCGAGGGGACCCTTTTATTGTCAATCCCCCTTTCGTCACTGAATCCGCTCTCGACGGACTCACGGTTCTTAAGGTGGCGTTTGTGGGGCGTATACTGACGATGCACCCCTGGGGGGCCCCAGCAAGATCGGCGATAGCTTCTTGTTGGGTGTCCTGCCTCTAATTGTGGCTCCATGGTGGGTGTGGGGGCACATTCGTGAATGAAAGTTTTTCCTCGTTTTCATGGCTGATAATGTTTCCCTTGTATTTTCTCAGGCTTGTGGGGTGGGCGACCAAGCCCCCGAGTCGGACTGTGTTGGAAGACCAGGCCCTGTAGCCCCTGCTGCATTGGATCCTGACGACCTGACTACTCCCCTCCCTTCTCTGCGGTAGGGTCGAGTCCCCAGCCCCCAGTGGTGACCACCTCGTCCCCTGGCACGGCTCCGTCTCTCATTGTGACTACTGCGCCTTTTACCCCCGTGAACTCCGGGGATTCTCAACGCCGTTCCCGCCACGGCCGCACTCGCACGATCCCTTCCCGTAATACTACTTACAACGCCTTGTTTGGTCCCGCTACGTGGGCTAAATACTTTGATCTTCACCATCTGGATTCTACTCCTCCTAACGATTTCTCCTTCCATAAACACCTTGTTGATTTAGTAGATGTCTCTGTTACTTTTAACTCCACCAGTTACGGTACGTGTGTCGTCGCTGCTCCTTCTCAGGATGCGGCTACTCGCTTAGCCGCTTTGTCCTGCATTGGAGAGACCCCTGTTCGGGTCTCCAAGAACGCTCGGTTAAATGCCAGTGTTGGCACTGTTCTCCTCCCGCACCATGTCGCTACTGGTGTTCGAGACCTCAACGATTGCCATGAGGATATTAAACATATCCTCGAAGCCCAAGGCCATTCTGTCCTCCAGGTGGACACGTTTACTCGACCCCCTCGTGGTCATCGCCGTCAGCCCCTTCGAGTAGTAAAAATCAGCTTTGATCAAAAGTAGGACCCTTCCGCCCTCTATTATTCTTGCTGGTGCCAGATGCTCCGTTCAGGAGTACATTCCCTCTCCTAGACTATGCAATAAGTGTTGGAAGTTCGGGCATAGTGTCCTCAAATGCGCCAGTACTGTGTATCTGTGCCCCATGTGTGGGGACAATAGTCATTCTAAGTCCGAGTGCACTTCTCCCCAGGCTCGCTGCCTCAATTGCGATGAAGCCCACCCTACCTTCTCACGCTCATGTATGCACTACAAACTCGAGGAAGCCGTCCTCAACTTGAAGCACCGTGATCGTCTGTCTTTTCCTGAAGCGAGACGCCAAGTTCGTCGTCTCGCCCCTTTCGCGGGCGTCTCCTACGCTCGCATGTTGCGTTTTACCTCTCCTCGTCCTTCCCGTCTTCCTCAGTCTCACAACCGTTTCCAGGCCTTAAACCCGACCACATCCACCACCTCCTCCTCTATTCCTTTGCCTCCTGTCCCGGATGGTCACCTTCCTGGTTCTCCGTCTGGGATTTCCCCCCTTCCTACCCAGTCCGCCATATCTCCTTTGTCTTCTTCCCCATCTCCCCCCACTCTTTCTTCCCGACCCTCCCCCCAGTCTCTTGACCCTCCACGCCACCTGTCTGTCCAGGCTGATATCCATCATCCTCCCAGCAATCTTCGTGTTTTTTGCTCTCGTTCCTCTTCTGCTGAGACCATTGAGTCTGTCGCCCGGTACGTTGTTACTGGAACGCTTGTCTCTTTGAGCCAGAAACGTAAGCCTGGCTCCTCTCCTTCTTCCTCTCCGGCGGGTAAGAAGGTTTCGCTTTCTTCCTCGCCCCCTCCCTCTGACTCTGTCACTACATCCCCTCCCATTTCAGTAGTCGAACCCCCTGTCTCTGATATGGAGGTTTCTTCCGCCCCCGATTCCCTCTCTGTTGCTGCCCTTCCTGAGGTGCACTCCCTGATTTCTGCCCCCCCTCCTCCAACTGTCCTTGCCTGCCCCTCTCAGTTGTCCCCTCCTCCTCCGGACCCCGTCAGTCCGCCTCTGGTCTATTATTTCGCTCCCTTCCCTCTCTCCTTACTAAGTTTACCCATGCCCCCTAACCCTGATTTTGCCGACCCTGCTCCTGATCCAGACCCTGATCCTGACCCTGCTCCTGACCCTGATCCTGATCCTGAGATCCTTTAGTAAAGTGTGTTCCTCTTTCCCTTAATTTCTTTCTTGTTCTCTGTTACTGTCCTTTCTCTTTGATAACGTCTATTCTTCAGTGGGATATTCGTGGATTTTATGCCAACTTCCATGAACTCCAACTTCTAATTACATAATTTACGCCACTTTGTGTTTGTCTCCAGGAACCAATGCTTGGTGCTCGTCTTGGTCACTTTCATGGTTATTCCTTTCTTTCTCCCCCCTCCCCCAGCTCTTGCTGGGGCCCATACCTCTACTGCTCTCTTAATTCATTCTGATATTCCCTTCGTCTCCCTACTTCTTCCGTCCTCTATCCATTGTTCTGCTGCCCGTGTTTTTGGGGGTAAATGGTATACAGTCTGTTCCATTTATCTCCCTCCAAATGTCCCTCTTTCCCTTCCTGATCTTAAGCACCTCCTGGACTCCTTGCCAGCGCCGGTGCTTCTTTTGGGTAATTTCAACTGTCAACATTCCCTCTGGGGTGATGTGCTGACAAACACCCGAGGCCGTCTTCTCGAACCGTTCGTCCTCGCTTCATCTCTATCTCTTCTGAATTCTGGTGAGCCCACTCATGTGGACTCTCGAACTCGCACCCATTCCTGTCTTGATCTTTCTCTCTGCTCGTCGTCCCTCTACTTAGATTTCACGTGGCAGGTTCTTGATGACCTCCATAAAAGTGATCATTTCCCCATCCTCGTTTCCTTTTTCTCTTTCCACCCTCCTCTTTCCTTCCCTAGGTGGCGGTTTGCCAAGGCTGGCTTGTGCCTATTCACCTTCCGTGCTACTCTCTCTGACCTCTCCTCTCTGCCTCTTCCTCGCGGCCTCCTCCTTTTTTTATGACACTGACTTCAACGCTGCCCTCAGCTCTATCCCTCGCTCTTCCTCCCGGTACACACGGAAGTGTGTGGAATTCCTCCCTGGTGGAATGCGGACTGTGCTCGGGCTGTCCGCTGTAAGCGTGCAGCCTGGAAAAAACACCTCCGCCGGCAGACGGCTGAATCTTTTATTCTGTTTCGGAAGGCAAGTGCGGTGGCCCGTAGGACCATCCATACTGCTAAACGTGAGAGTTGGAAATCTTATGTTTCCACCATTACGTCCAATACTCCTCTACCGCAGATCTGGAAGAAGATCCGCAAGATTGCGGGCAAGTTCGTTCCAGATGTCTCGCCTGTTCTCCACCTCCGTGGGACTCTTGTGGCGGATCCAGCGAAGGTCGCGGCCGAACTGGGTTCCCATTTTTCTTCTGTTAGCTCTGGTTCTCATCTTCCTCACTCCTTCCTTCTTCGTAAGCCTGTTCTTGAATCTTCTCCTTTAGATTTCCACACTCTTCTCCGCCTTCCCTATAACGATCCTTTCTCTCTTTCTGAACTTTGGTCTGCCCTGGCTCTCTGCGGATCTACGGCAGCGGGCTCGGATGACGTTCATTATGAGATGCTTCGCCATCTCCCTCCGTGCACGTTTCAGTATTTACTGAATCTGTATAACCAGGTCTGGGAGTCGTCGTCTGTCCCTGAGGACTGGCTCGATGCCGTTGTACTCCCTATTCGGAAACCAGGGTCTCTCGGTACGTCCCCTAAGGACTTCCGCCCTATTGCTCTCACGAGTTGTGTTTGCAAGCTGCTTGAGCGTATGGTAAATGTCCGTCTGATGTGGTTCTTGGAACACCATCACCACCTCTCTCCTTCTCAATTTGGTTTTCGCAAGTGCCGCAGCACGACTGATGTCCTGGTGAACTTGGAGGTCTATATTCGTACTGCTTTTGCTGCAAAGACCTCCGTTTTTGCAGTCCTTTTTGACCTGGAAAAGGCTTATGACACGACTTGGAGATACCATATTCTGTCCCAACTTCGTTCTTTTGGCCTTCGTGGTAATCTCCCTCTCTTCCTCCAAAGCTTTCTCTCTCGTCGTACCTTTCGAGTCAGGCTTGGTGCCACTCTCTCTGCCTCTTTTCGGCAGTATGAAGGTGTGCCCCAAGGTAGTGTTCTGAGTACTACTCTTTTTCTGGTTGCCCTCAATGGTCTCCTTTCCTCCCTTCCTTCTGGCATCTTCTCCGCTCTTTATGTTGATGATCTTACTCTTTGCTGTCGAGGTGATCATTCGCCTCTCCTTCAACGGCGGCTTCAACTTGCGATTGATGCCGTGTCGTCTTGGGCCACCAATCATGGCTTCAAGTCCTCTACTACTAAGACTTGTGCCATGACTTTTACTCGGAAGCGGGTCGTTCTTCGTCCCTCTTTGTCACTTTATGGTCATCCCCTTGAGTACAAAGATTCCACGAAGCTTTTGGGGTTATTCTTTGACACTCGTTTGTCTTGGTCGCCCAATGTCTCTTACCTCCGTGTTGAATGCTCTAAGGCCCTTAACCTACTTAAGGTTTTGTCCCATACTTCTTGGGGAGCGGATAGGCGCACACTCCTCTATTTGCATTCCTCTCTCGTCCTGTCTAAGCTCGATTATGGTTGCCCTGCATACTCTTCTGCTTCTCCTTCTACTCTTCGCCGTCTTGATCCTTTGCACCATACTGGGTTGCGCCTCAGCTCTGGTGTTTTTCTTTCATCTCCTACCCTCAGCTTGTACGCTGACACTGGCTTTGTCTCTCCAGGATCGCCGTGATCGCTACAGTCTTCGCTATCTTGCGCGATCCTTACAGCATCCTCACTCTCGCCTCTATCGTGCTTTGCCTTTTACCCCTCCTGTAGTTCCTGTTCCTCTTCACCACCTTCCTCTTTCTGTCCGTTTGTCTCGCTTACAAGATTCTCTTTCGGTTCGTCTTACTAATGTTTCTCCTCGTATTGTTCCCTCCTTGCCCCTGTGGAGGGTCCCCCTTCCCAAATTTTGTCCTTGAGCACTTTTCTTCTCACTCCCACTCCGTTCCCATCTTCACCGACGGGTCAAAGTCTGCTGACGGTGTGGGCTACTCTGTTGTTTTTCCTGACCACACTTATATGTGTCGCCTTCCTCCGGAGGCTAGCATCTTCACAGCAGAACTCTATGCTATTCTCTATGCTCATCGTCTCCTGCTTTCCCGGAGGCAATCCTCCTTCGTGGTAGTAGTTGACTTTCGTAGTGCCCTCATGGCTTTAGGGTCCTTTAATCAAGTCCACCCTGTGGTCATCGAGATTTAACATTGGCTGTTTCTTATCTCCAGTAAATTTAAGTCTGTTGCGTTTTGCTGGGTTCCCAGCCATGTTGGTGTCTCTTTAAATGAGCGTGCGGATGCTGCCGCTAAGGATGCTATCCGCATTTGTCCCATCTCCCATAAAGGTGTTCCTTATTCTGACTTTTACCCAGTTATTCATGCCTCCATCCTTGCCCGATGGCAGAGTTATTGGTCTTCTGTTCTTCATAACAAACTGCGTACTCCTAAGAGTTGTGTGTCTCAGTGGCCTTCCTCCTGCCACCGTAACCGGCGGTGGGAAACGGCTCTGGCTAGGATAAGTATTGGCCATACCCGTTTAACTCACGTTCACTTGATGGAGCGCCGCCCTGCTCCTTATTGTCCAAATTGCATTGTCCCTCTTACGGTCGTACATATCCTCGTTGAATGTCCTGACTTCCAGGACGAGCGTGTGTCTTGTTTTCCGACTGTCCCCTGCGGTTGCTTGTCCCTCGATAGAATTCTTGGCGACTCGGATACTTTTGATATCGTTCGCCTTATGCGTTTTTGTTTTCGTATTGGCATCCTTGGTGATATTTAGCGCCCTCTGATTATCCCGCACTTTGATGGTGCTACATAACCTTCCCGGTTTGGTGCCTTCTATTGATAATTACTTACTTGTGCAAAAACTAATATTTTATTAGATAAGTTACAAGTTCGATAACTAATTTAAATACTTTAAAGAATTGGTGAGAACAACTGTGTACACTTCAGTTTCCTTAAAGTTATTAGATCTGTGCTGCTTATCAAATACATTTGTGTTCGATCCCCGATGGTCCAAGTGGTTGGGCACAGTTACTCCACTCCTTCCTCTCACTTCATGCAGACAGTGCTCGATCCACGATGGTCCAAGTGGTTGGGCACAGTTACTCCACTCCTTCTTCTCACTTCATGCAGACAGTGTTCGATCCCCGATGGTCCAAGTGGTTGGGCACAGTTACTCCACTCCTTCCTCTCACTTCATGCAGACAGTGCTCGATCCACGATGGTCCAAGTGGTTGGGCACAGTTACTCCACTCCTTCTTCTCACTTCATGCAGACAGTGTTCGATCCCCGATGGTCCAAGTGGTTGGGCACAGTTACTCCACTCCTTCCTCTCACTTCATGCAGACAGTGTTCGATCCCCGATGGTCCAAGTGGTTGGGCACAGTTACTCCACTCCTTCCTCTCACTTCATGCAGACAGTGTTCGATCCCCGATGGTCCAAGTGATAGCTTTCCATTCCTTCCCTTCGGCCTTATACATCCCAGATGATCCTAATATTCTTTCCAAGTGTTGAATATTGGCTTAGTATGTGCGCCTGACAGCTGAGTGGACAGCGCTTCAGATTCGTAGTCCTGAGGTTCCGGGTACAATCCCCGGTGGAGGCGGAGACAAATGGGCAAAACGTTTCTTTCACTCTGATGCCCCAGTTACCTAGCAGTAAATAGGTACCTAGGAATTAGACAGCTGCTACGGGTTGCTTCCTGGGGGGGGGGGAGTAACAAAAAGGCAAAAAGGTGGCCTGGTCGAGGACCGGGCCGTGGGGACGCTAAGCCCCGAAATCATCTCAATTTAACCTCAAGAAGAGAGTACTTTCACCTCATAATTACCTTACCTTGCCTTACCTCGCTTCATAACAGAGACTCTTTCCCTAACTGATTTTTCTCCTCATGCCTACAATGTCAGTTGATGATGTATGATGAAGTGGATGAATGTATGACTGTTGAGTTCTTCATTAAGCAGGAAGAGTCGTGGCCAGACTGGGAGGTCGGACCCGGTGTTCACGCGGTCACCAGTTGGACCCGGTGTTCACGCGGTCACCAGTTGGACCCGGTGTTCACGCGGTCACCAGTTGGACCCGGTGTTCACGCGGTCACCAGTTGGACCCGGTGTTCACGCGGTCACCAGTTAGACCCGGTGTTCACGCGGTCACCAGTTGGACCCGGTGTTCACGCGGTCACCAGTTGGACCCGGTGTTCACGCGGTCACCAGTTGGACCCGGTGTTCACGCGGTCACCAGTTGGACCCGGTGTTCACGCGGTCACCAGTTGGACCCGGTGTTCACGCGGTCACCAGTTGGACCCGGTGTTCACGCGGTCACCAGTTGGACCCGGTGTTCACGCGGTCACCAGTTGGACCCGGTGTTCACGCGGTCACCAGTTAGACCCGGTGTTCACGCGGTCACCAGTTAGACCCGGTGTTCACGCGGTCACCAGTTGGACCCGGTGTTCACGCGGTCACCAGTTGGACCCGGTGTTCACGCGGTCACCAGTTGGACCCGGTGTTCACGCGGTCACCAGTTGGACCCGGTGTTCACGCGGTCACCAGTTGGACCCGGTGTTCACGCGGTCACCAGTTGGACCCGGTGTTCCCGCGGTCACCAGTTGGACCCGGTGTTCACGCGGTCACCAGTTGGACCCGGTGTCCACGCTGTCACCAGTTGGACCCGGTGTTCACGCTGTCACCAGTTGGACCCGGTGTTCACGCTGTCACCAGTTGGACCCGGTGTTCACGCGGTCACCAGTTGGACCCGGTGTTCCCGCGGTCACCAGTTGGACCCGGTGTTCACGCGGTCACCAGTTGGACCCGGTGTCCACGCTGTCACCAGTTGGACCCGGTGTTCACGCTGTCACCAGTTGGACCCGGTGTTCACGCTGTCACCAGTTGGACCCGGTGTTCACGCGGTCACCAGTTGGACCCGGTGTTCACGCGGTCACCAGTTGGGCCCGGTGTTCACGCTGTCACCAGTTGGACCCGGTGTTCACGCGGTCACCAGTTGGACCCGGTGTTCACGCGGTCACCAGTTGGACCCGGTGTTCACGCGGTCACCAGTTGGACCCGGTGTTCACGCGGTCACCAGTTGGACCCGGTGTTCACGCGGTCACCAGTTGGACCCGGTGTTCACGCGATCACCAGTTGGACCCGGTGTTCACGCTGTCACCAGTTGGACCCGGTGTTCACGCGGTCACCAGTTGGACCCGGTGTTCACGCGGTCACCAGTTGGACCCGGTGTTCACGCGGTCACCAGTTGGACCCGGTGTTCACGCGGTCACCAGTTGGACCCGGTGTTCACGCGGTCACCAGTTGGACCCGGTGTTCACGCGGTCACCAGTTGGACCCGGTGTTCACGCGGTCACCAGTTGGACCCGGTGTTCACGCGGTCACCAGTTGGACCCGGTGTTCACGCGGTCACCAGATGGACCCGGTGTTCACGCGGTCACCAGTTGGACCCGGTGTTCACGCTGTCACCAGTTGGACCCGGTGTTCACGCGGTCACCAGTTGGACCCGGTGTTCACGCGGTCACCAGTTCGACCTCCTCCCTCTAGTCTTCCTTTTCTCCATATATTGGTCACAAAATACTTTAGTTTTAATTCGTTACTGTTTTTCATCTATTTAATCATATTTTAAATATTTAATCACGTTTTATTTACAATTTCTAGCAACTTTTATGTATTATATTATATATTGTTATTATAATATTACAAAACAGAAATAACGTGTTGTGAGTATTGCAACAAAGAAATGACTATTGTCATTGTTCAAATGTAGAAATAAAGTGTTGTTAGTTATCAACACAGAAAATAACGTATTATGACATTTACAACGCAGAAAAAGCGTGTTGTGAGTGTTGCACCTCCGTAATACCATGTGGCAGGTGTTGTAACGCTGCATCACATATATTACCTGCTGTGAGTGTTGCACCGGTCACAATAACATATTGCATCACATAATTACCCTGTTGTATGTGAGGATTTCACAATGTTTTATTCTCTATGGCAACACTCACAACACTTCAGTCCTGTGATGTAACACTCACAACAGTTCAGTCCTGTGATGTAACACTCACAACACTTCAGTCCTGTGATGTAACTCTCACAACACTTCAGTCCTGTGATGTAACACTCACAACACTTCAGTCCTGTGATGTAACACTCACAACACTTCAGTCCTGTGATGTAACACTCACAACACTTCAGTCCTGTGATGTAACACTCACCACACTTCAGTCCTGTGATGTAACACTCACAACACTTCAGTCCTGTGATGTAACACTCCCAACACGGTATTCATATACGTTGCAACACTCACATAAGCACTCGTGTTACGTCTGTGTATTTTTATGTCTCTATATATGGACTGTCATTTACAGCAAGGTTGTCATTCAGGATTCTTTCCTCTCTAGCATCAGTAAAGAAATATAATGAAAAATATGTTCTATGTTGTAACATATTGAAAGGAATTGATCATAATTACCTTAACTATAACTCTAATATTATCATAATTACCTTAACTATTTCCATAATATTACCATAATTACCTTAACTAGATCTATAATATTACCATAATTGCCTTAATTATTGCTTAATTAAGTGAAAATACGTAATTTGTATGCCATTGAGAATCTATTCACTAAAGTCTTCTCTGCAGAGAGATAATTTCAAGAAAATCATTGACAAAGTTTCGTGTAAGATTTTGAAACTCCTAAGATTGTTCAAACCATCCTCCTGTTTAGATAGTAGTTTTTTTTAATAATGTACATCATAGTAGAACGATCGACGTACTAAGCAATCAGATGGTGGAACTTTTGTACAATTCATTTAAAGAGTCTGAAAAAATGAGGCAAAAAACACCAAATAAATATTCCTAGGACCAGTTTAGCACACATTTGTACTATATAAGGCCGCATGCAGATATCGGCCGCATGCAGATATCGGCCGCATGCAGATATCGAGTATTAAGCCAAGGAAGGTTAGGTTAGGTTAGTTTAGTTTGTCTTTGCAATATAAAAAGAAAATCTATTTCCGGTGTGCCCAATTTCAATAGTACCAATTACAAGTTTCTAATTGTGCAGTAGGTGGGTATATGTACTGATGTCCACATCGTAACTATAAATACTACCCAAACAGGTATAGGCTGGTATAAACACACTATAAAGTCATGTTCAATCGATCTGTTTTTTCTGGGTTTGAAACACAAGTGACCAATTAAAAGAAAAATCTTCATATGATCTATACGTCAGATATACGGATGAATCCCTTTTTTCTCTAATAATATCAGTTGGGATTCCTACCATGCGATCATTACTAAAACAAATATGAAAAGTACAAAATCTGCTTAAGGTCTCGGTAATACTTAACGCTGATAACTAGGATGAGCACATCTAGGTGAGCACATTTAGGTGAGTTCTTATAGGTGAGCACATCTAGGTGAGCACATCTAGGTGAGTTCTTATAGCTGAGCAAATCTAGGTGAGCACATTTAGGTGAGCTCTTATAGGTGAGCACATCTAGGTTAGCTCCTATAGGTGAGCACATCTAAGTCAGCACATCTACGTCAGCACATCTAGATGAGCACATCTAGATGAGCACATCAAAGTCAGCACATCTACGTTAGCACATCTAGGTGAGCACATCAAAGTCAGCACATCTACGTCAGCACATCTAGATGAGCACATCTAGGTGAGCACATCAAAGTCAGCACATCTACGTCAGCACATCTAGATGAGCACATCTAGGTGAGCACATCAAAGTCAGCACATCTAGATGAGCACATCTAGGTGAGCACATCAAAGTCAGCACATCTACGTCAGCACATCTAGATGAGCACATCTAGGTGAGCACATCAAAGTCAGCACATCTACGTCAGCACATCTAGATGAGCACATCTAGGTGAGCACATCAAAGTCAGCACATCTACGTCAGCACATCTAGATGAGCACATCTAGGTGAGCACATCAAAGTCAGCACATCTACGTCAGCACATCTAGATAAGCACATCTAGGTGAGCACATCAAAGTCAGCACATCTACGTCAGCACATCTAGATGAGCACATCTAGGTGAGCACATCAAAGTCAGCACATCTACGTCAGCACATCTAGATGAGCACATCTAGGTGAGCACATCAAAGTCAGCACATCTACGTCAGCACATCTAGATGAGCACATCTAGGTGAGCACATCAAAGTCAGCACATCTACGTCAGCACATCTAGATGAGCACATCTAGGTGAGCACATCAAAGTCAGCACATCTACGTCAGCACATCTAGATGAGCACATCTAGGTGAGCACATCAAAGTCAGCACATCTACGTCAGCACATCTAGATGAGCACATCTAGGTGAGCACATCAAAGTCAGCACATCTACGTCAGCACATCTAGATGAGCACATCTAGGTGAGCACATCAAAGTCAGCACATCTACGTCAGCACATCTAGATGAGCACATCTAGGTGAGCACATCAAAGTCTGCACATCTACGTCAGCACATCTAGATGAGCACATCTAGGTGAGCACATCAAAGTCAGCACATCTACGTCAGCACATCTAGATGAGCACATCTAGGTGAGCACATCAAAGTCAGCACATCTACGTCAGCACATCTAGATGAGCACATCTAGGTGAGCACATCAAAGTCAGCACATCTACGTCAGCACATCTAGATGAGCACATCTAGGTGAGCACATCAAAGTCAGCACATCTACGTCAGCACATCTAGATGAGCACATCTAGGTGAGCACATCAAAGTCAGCACATCGAAGTCAGCACATATAGGTGAGCACATATATGTGAGCACTTCATTGCCTTTAAACAACCAATCAAAAATTATTAATATATTATATACGTAGTTAAATACCACCTTGATATACCTTAAAGATTCCAGAGAACAACTATATACAGTTTCCTTTGTTTAACTATTTTCAGATCGTTGCTGTGTATAAAATATCTTTATGTTCAATCCACGAAGGTGGAAGTGGTTGGGCAGCGTTCCTTCACTCCGTCCTCACATCCCAGCTCAATTAGGACCCTTCTAAGTGCTATATAGGCATACTGGCCGAGCGCTTTCATCTCATAATTACCTTGTCTTAACTTACATCTTTTCCTGAGATTTTTTTCCTCGCAAACCTTGGCTTCACACGCCTCAGTTGTCAGTTGATGATGTATGATGAAGTGGATGAATGTATGACTGTTGAGTTCTTCATTAAGCAGGAAGCGTCGTGGCCAGACTGGGAGGTCGGACTCGGTGTTCACGCGGTCACCAGTTGGACCCGGTGTTCACGCGGTCACCAGTTGGACCCGGTGTTCACGCGGTCACCAGTTGGACCCGGTGTTCACGCGGTCACCAGTTGGACCCGGTGTTCACGCGGTCACCAGTTGGACCCGGTGTTCACGCGGTCACCAGTTGGACCCGGTGTTCACGCGGTCACCAGTTGGACCCGGTGTTCACGCGGTCACCAGTTGGACCCGGTGTTCACGCGGTCACCAGTTGGACCCGGTGTTCACGCGGTCACCAGTTGGACCCGGTGTTCACGCGGTCACCAGTTGGACCCGGTGTTCACGCGGTCACCAGTTGGACCCGGTGTTCACGCGGTCACCAGTTGGACCCGGTGTTCACGCGGTCACCAGTTGGACCCGGTGTTCACGCGGTCACCAGTTGGACCCGGTGTTCACGCGGTCACCAGTTGGACCCGGTGTTCACGCGATCACCAGTTGGACCCGGTGTTCACGCGGTCACCAATTCGACCCGGTGTTCACGCGGTCACCAGTTGGACCCGGTGTTCACGCGGTCACCAGTTGGACCCGGTGTTCACGCGGTCACCAGTTGGACCCGGTGTTCACGCGGTCACCAGTTGGACCCGGTGTTCACGCTGTGACCAGTTGGACCCGGTGTTCACGCTGTCACCAGTTGGACCCGGTGTTCACGCGGTCACCAGTTGGACCCGGTGTTCACGCGGTCACCAGTTGGACCCGGTGTTCACGCGGTCACCAGTTGGACCCGGTGTTCACGCGGTCACCAGTTGGACCCGGTGTTCACGCGGTCACCAGTTGGACCCGGTGTTCACGCGGTCACCAGTTGGACCCGGTGTTCACGCGGTCACCAGTTGGACCCGGTGTTCACGCTGTCACCAGTTGGACCCGGTGTTCACGCTGTCACCAGTTGGACCCGGTGTTCCCGCGGTCACCAGTTGGACCCGGTGTTCACGCGGTCACCAGTTGGACCCGGTGTTCACGCTGTCACCAGTTGGACCCGGTGTTCCCGCGGTCACCAGTTGGACCCGGTGTTCACGCTGTCACCAGTTGGACCCGGTGTTCACGCTGTCACCAGTTGGACCCGGTGTTCACGCGGTCACCAGTTGGACCCGGTGTTCACGCTGTCACCAGTTGGACCCGGTGTTCCCGCGGTCACCAGTTGGACCCGGTGTTCACGCGGTCACCAGTTGGACCCGGTGTTCACGCGGTCACCAGTTGGACCCGGTGTTCACGCGGTCACCAGTTGGACCCGGTGTTCACGCGGTCACCAGTTGGACCCGGTGTTCACGCGGTCACCAGTTGGACCCGGTGTTCACGCGGTCACCAGTTGGACCCGGTGTTCACGCGGTCACCAGTTGGACCCGGTGTTCACGCGGTCACCAGTTGGACCCGGTGTTCCCGCGGTCACCAGTTGGACCCGGTGTTCACGCGGTCACCAGTTCCAACTCTTTCATCTTTTCTTCTATATTCATTTAGCTAAATAATAGTTCAGTTTGAATTATTCAATCGCAATTTTCATCTATTTAATCACATTTTAAATGTTCATTCACGTTTTATTTGTAAATTACAGTAATTTTTATATATGTAACATTTTATCGATTTGTTCGAGCATTATTTACCAATGTAATCACCCGTTTTTTATACTTAATCACCAATATTTCTCTTGGTAATCACTAATCATTAGCGGTTCAATCTAATATAATTTGTTTATTCAGTCAAGTTTTATTTATTCATTTATTTGTAATTTATCGATTTAGTCACTTGTTAGTTATATTTTCTATCACCTTTTCTTTATTAAATTGCACAGTGAAAGTGTAAAAATTGCAACACTTTAATACCGTGCTGTGAGTGTTGTTAACACAGCAATACCGTGCTGTGAGTGTTGTAACACAGCAATACCGTGCTGTGAGTGTTGTAACACAGCAATACCGTGCTGTGAGTGTTGTAACACAGCAATACCGTGCTGTGAGTGTTGTAACACAGCAATGACGTGCTGTGAGTGTTGTAACACAGCAATGACGTGTTGTGAGTGTTGTAACACAGCAATGACGTGTTGTGAGTGTTGTAACACAGCAATGACGTGTTGTGAGTGTTGTAACACAGCAATGACGTGTTGTGAGTGTTGTAACACAGCAATGACGTGTTGTGAGTGTTGTAACACAGCAATGACGTGTTGTGAGTGTTGTAACACAGCAATGACGTGTTGTGAGTGTTGTAACACAGCAATGACGTGTTGGGAGTGTTGTAACACAGCAATGACGTGTTGTGAGTGTTGTAACACAGCAATGACGTGTTGGGAGTGTTGTAACACAGCAATGACGTGTTGTGAGTGTTGTAACACAGCAATGACGTGTTGGGAGTGTTGTAACACAGCAATGACGTGTTGTGAGTGTTGTAACACAGCAATGACGTGTTGTGAGTGTTGTAACACAGCAATGACGTGTTGTGAGTGTTGTAACACAGCAATGACGTGTTGGGAGTGTTGTAACACAGCAATGACGTGTTGGGAGTGTTGTAACACAGCAATGACGTGTTGTGAGTGTTGTAACACAGCAATGACGTGTTGTGAGTGTTGTAACACAGCAATGACGTGTTGTGAGTGTTGTAACACAGCAATGACGTGTTGTGAGTGTTGTAACACAGCAATGACGTGTTGTGAGTGTTGTAACACAGCAATGACGTGTTGTGAGTGTTGTAACACAGCAATGACGTGTTGGGAGTGTTGTAACACAGCAATGACGTGTTGGGAGTGTTGTAACACAGCAATGACGTGTTGTGAGTGTTGTAACACAGCAATGACGTGTTGGGAGTGTTGTAACACAGCAATGACGTGTTGTGAGTGTTGTAACACAGCAATGACGTGTTGTGAGTGTTGTAACACAGCAATGACGTGTTGGGAGTGTTGTAACACAGCAATGACGTGTTGTGAGTGTTGTAACACAGCAAAGACGTGTTGTGAGTGTTGTAACACAGCAATGACGAGTTGTGAGTGTTGTAACACAGCAATGACGTGTTGTGAGTGTTGTAACACAGCAATGACGTGTTGGGAGTGTTGTAACACAGCAATGACGTGTTGTGAGTGTTGTAACACAGCAATGACGTGTTGGGAGTGTTGTAACACAGCAATGACGTGTTGTGAGTGTTGTAACACAGCAATGACGTGTTGGGAGTGTTGTAACACAGCAATGACGTGTTGTGAGTGTTGTAACACAGCAATGACGTGTTGTGAGTGTTGTAACACAGCAATGACGTGTTGTGAGTGTTGTAACACAGCAATGACGTGTTGTGAGTGTTGTAACACAGCAATGACGTGTTGTGAGTGTTGTAACACAGCAATGACGTGTTGTGAGTGTTGTAACACAGCAATGACGTGTTGTGAGTGTTGTAACACAGCAATGACGTGTTGTGAGTGTTGTAACACAGCAATGACGTGTTGTGAGTGTTGTAACACAGCAATGACGTGTTGTGAGTGTTGTAACACAGCAATGACGTGTTGTGAGTGTTGTAACACAGCAATGACGTGTTGTGAGTGTTGTAACACAGCAATGACGTGTTGTGAGTGTTGTAACACAGCAATGACGTGTTGTGAGTTGTGTTGCAAGACAATAACGACTTTTGTGTGATAGAACATAAATAATGTGTTGTGAATGTTGCAGTACTTATAAATATGTTATGGGCGTTACAACATAGAAATAACTTGTTTGTGTTGTAACACATAAATAACATGTAGTGTTGCAACGCAGGCATAATGTGTATTGTGTGTTGGAACGTTGCAACACAGAGTATGTTATTTACGTGTTGCATCCCTGGGTATGTAATTTTTTGTTCCAACACTCAAACAACAAGTTCTGTTTTTCAACACTCGCAACACCTCCTTCTTGTATTCCAGCACTTATAACTTCTCATTTCAGTGTTGCAACACTCACACCCCCTTATTTAAATTTGCAACACCCACCTCCTTATTCCTGTGTTACAAACCTAAACCACGCTATTCCTGTACGGTGCAACACTTATAACATGTGTATTCACCTAGTTGTGCTGGCGAGGGTTTAGCTCCGCCTTTTTAGCTTCTGGCCTCTCAACTGTCAATCTGTCAACTGTCAATCAACTTTTTTCTCAACAATCACACACACACATATACACACACACACACACACACACACACACACACACACACACACACACACACACACACACACACACACACACACACACACACACATGTGTGTGTGTCCTTCCCCCTTCACTTGACCCCCCAC
>NC_091186.1:35169669-35188343 GCF_040958095.1 Procambarus clarkii | reverse complement strand
GGTCGTTAATGGGGACACCAAGGTATCTGTAAGACTCGCAGTTCTCAAGTGCTCGCCCATCTATATGATAATTGGGTGGTGGAATACCACATGGAATGAGGGCACGAGTTTTCTGTACAGAGATAAGGAGGCCACATTCCTCAGCTCTAGTAGCAAAAGCGTCGAGCAGAACTTGCATTCTAGGCTCGGAGGCAGCCTGTAAACATATATCATCAGCATAACAAATGACAGTGTCTTCATTATTAGTTGGAAGATCTTTAATAAGTTTATGCATCAGAACGTTGAACAACAAGGGGCTGAGGACCCCTCCTTGTGGAGTTCCCAGTTTAAAGTGTTTGCCCTCTGTGCAAAGGGAACACCATTGAACAAAACATGTGCTGTTCGATTAGACAAATAGCCCTTTATCCATTTCAGTAATTTTCCTTGTATTCCCAGCTCGGCAAGCTGATCCAGTATGATTTCTCTGTTTGCTGTATCAAAAGCTGCTGCTAGGTCGATGAAGACTGTTTGAGGGGAAGCTTCAATATGTGCGCAAAGTGTGCTTCAAGTACTCCGCAAAACAGTGTTGTGTACTGAGCCCAGGCATAAATCCAAACAGTTGAGGTGACAGGTGCCCCTGTATACGATACATGAGTCGGTTAAGAACAATACGTTCAAGCACTTTACAAACACACGATGTTAGAGATATGGGTCTATAATTATCTGAGTGTGGTTTGGGGATGGGAACAATGACACTCTTTGTCCAAGCATCAGGTAATACTCCTTCACGTAAACTCATTCTGTACAACACTAATAGTGGATTACCTGGTACGTGTGAGACTAATCTCAGTAGACTGTAAGTAATACCATCCTCTCCAGGAGCAGTTGATTTTCCCATCTTTAGTGCATGATTTAATTCCCATTCAGTTACATCATTAAGATCCGACACGTCGATAGCTGTACAGGCAAGATTGATGGTTCGTTGTCTGTTGGGGCGTGTGTCATCAAGTTTGTGCTGTATGTTAATTGGGAGTGAGTCGTAGCTCGATGTTAGTGCCCATTGATCAAGGAGGATGTTTGCTTGTTCTAGTGGGCTATGGTGCAGCGGTTTGGTTGGGCTGCTTCTAGAGATTTTTCGTATCTTTTCCCAAACTTCAACAAGTGTTGTTTGCTCATTTATACTTTGTAGGAACTCTTCCCAATGTTTATTACGTATAACGTCGCTCATGTCTCTCACCTCTCTATTTGCAACTAGAAATGCAAGCAAGTCACCTTGTGCTTTGGTTCGTTTGTACGTATCTCCAAGTTGCTTTACTCGTTCATGTTCTTTAACAAATACGGGGTCAAGGACCCACTTGGGTGGTGGTAGGTGTTGCCCACTTCTGCTAGGCTTACGACCTGTTCCCCAACACACCCATGTGTCGTAGTAGGTAGTAATTTTTTTTTTTTACATGCAAAGCATGCAATTTAAATACAATAAAAACAATACAGAATACATAACAGAACAAAATAAAACAATAGACCACCGGCCAGAAGGGCCGACAGCACAGCACAACAAAACACAAACACGATAAATGCATAGAAAAATACAGCATACATCAAGGCACAAAACATAATACAAAGGCAAACAAGCAAGCAGAGTAACATCACAAAACAAAACCTTCATAAAACAAAACATACATCAAGAGGCATAACAGGAAACATAACAGGACAATCACAATACATTCCAAACAAAACATAAAGAACAAACACGTACAACAGGTAAAGCAATATGAAAACACCAGGTCACACGTACAGCACAGAAACAATACAGGAATAAAATCACACACACCAAGCCATCCGCCCCGTAACAAACAAAGGGAGAGGACAAAATACACAAGAAAAATAAACAAGCAAAACACGCACACCTGAAAACAAAACAGGTACAAACACAACAACATACTTGCACTGGCCTGAAGGACCGAGAATAAAACACAACAGAAAGTACATCAAGAAACATAACAAGACACTTCAGCACAAAACAAATCAATACAAATTTATACAAAGACACTAAGTACCAGCCATAAGGGCCGACAACAAAAACACAACAATGAAGAGAAACATAATGAAACACAAGAAAAAGAAACAACAATACCGGAAATACAAGAAATACAACAAAACAACGGTCATGAGAACAAACATAACACCGGCCTGAAGGGCGCACAATAGGTACATCACATTGCAAACAAACCACATGTCCAAGCACACATCAAACACACAGCAAGCACACAGACTACTCAAATTTCTCATTCTTATCCGGCCACTCCGCCGCTGGGAATCGAACACAATACGTCTCCCAAAGTAACATGACGTCCTCCGGAACAGGTTCATTATGAACCGTACGAGGATCAGGCATCAACTCCAGCACACCCACAATAAAACACCGAGTCCGCTGAACCCAGATGGAAGAAGGGCACCACGGAACAGGACGCACACGGTCAACAACTTCAAACCACAAAGGATTCTTATCATAATACGCCACGCCGGAGGCCAAGACGAGAGGGAGAGGCTCCTTCCCACAAGGCCGGGCAATGGGCAGCGCACTGGGAGCCTCCTCGGCTGCCTCACAGGGCCCCACGTCAACCACCGGACGTTGCACCTGCAGGGACCCCCCACGTTTGGCATCCTTCTTCAGCACCAGCTTGAGGCCTCGGCTCGCACCAGAACCCTCACCACCCACGTCTGTAGGAGCGACCACCCCCCACTACGGAGAACCTTCTGCAGGAGAAAGAACAGGAGGTAAATCAGACGCACAACCATTGTCAACAGCAGACACATGGACGTCAACAACCACCAGCAACGTAGAGTGCGAAGCACCCGGAACCGCCACATCATCGCCCGAAGCTCCACCTGCGTCAAGGTCCTCCACATCAGCCCAAGCAGTAGAAGAACGCCTGGAACGCTTAGGCACTGGCCACACATCCTCACAGCCGGAGGCGGACCCAGAACCATGGGCCTCACAAACCGGGCGAACCGACGCCCGTCGCAGTACGGCAGCAGCCTCAACCACAGGGGAAACCGGGCCGCACACAGCAGGATGCTCCGCAGCCCCCCTAACACCCAGCACAGCCGTAACACCTGGCGAGGGTGAAGGACCAGGCGCAGCAGCAGGAGACGAGGAAGATGAAGACGACTCGCAGAGACCATTCAGAAGACCCTCGGGAGCAACTGGCACATCGAATTGACCAGCGACAGGAGCCACCGGAACACCCGGAGGAGGGACAACAACCACTGGGGGCATGTCGGGTGACGCAGGGGGACCGCATCAGCAGTGAATGGGACCTGCCCTTCTTCATCTCTGGAATCCACGCCCTGAGGGAGCGGCGGGAAATCCTCTTCCCGAAATAAGTTAACAGGTGCAGCAGGGGCCTCAGAGCACCCGGCAGCCTGATGCCCAAACTGGCCACATCGGAAACAGGTACGGGGCTGCCGGGCATAATACACCCGAACGTAGTAACCCAGCAGCCGGACAGAAGATGGGATATGGCGAGCGAGCGAGCGCTATGTCATGGGTTCGTATCCTGGCCGGGAAGGATTTACTGGGCACAATTCCTTAATGTAGCCTCTGTTTAACGCAACAGTAAAATGTGTACTTGGATGAAAAAACGATTCTTCGCGGCAGGGGATCGTATTCCAGGGACCTGCTCGAAACGCTACGCGTACTAGTGGCTGTACAAGAATGTAACAACTCTTGTATATATCCCCCCCAAAAAAAAAAAAAATCCGACCGCAGGCGCATACCTAAGGTATGGATGTTCGTCTGCTTCCCAGCATACTTCCCCGAGGAAAGCGTGTTCACCCGCACACTGATGACAGCACCATACCTCCCGAAGAAGCGCCGGAGAAGGTCTTCAGGGAACTCCAGGGGCGCACCGTGCACACTGACATAAGTCAGGGCATTACTTCGGTCCGAGACCGCAACAGAGCCGGCGCCATCCGGCAACTGCAGCGCGCGCCCTTCGTACCGACGGAGGAAGTCTCGATACTCCTCCTCCCGCACGAACTTGATAATCACCCGGTTTGCTGTAACAAGCTCAACTCCGTAGACAGCCTCCACTGGGACATTACGCATGTCGCACATCACCAACTCAATGGCTGGATAACCAGCCTTACACGAGAACTCCAGTCCCACGGAATTCACCCGCAGAACAGGAGGAATTGCAAGGCCCCCCATGTCAAAACTGCCACGTCAGCACGCAGCCAGTCAGGTAACAACACTGGGAGGGCAGTGACGCCCACACCACCTGGCGACCAAACGGCAAACAACCCTAGCAGTCATGGAGGCCGGAACACTCCACGGCTGCTCAGGGCGGACTCCTAGTAGGTAGTAATTGTATCAACGAGATCTCTGGAGAAGGCTTGTACATTCGTTATTGTGTAATCTTGATACCATTTTGAAATACAATTAATAAAGTGGTCATGCAAGCCGTATAGAATATTTATTTTCCGTCTCTGATGTCTATTAGGTACATCACACTGTACCTCATAGGAAGCAGAAACTGCATAGTGATCACTAACCAAGTGATTTACCAACGAACATTCCATCCTATCTTGCACAAGGTTTCTACCCATTGCATAATCCAGTCTGCCTCCCAATAAATGAGTTTGGGTATCCGTAGTATACACGGTTAATCTGTTGTCATAAACATATTTGATAAATTTGCATCCATTATCGTTGTTAGTAATGTCTCCCAGCGTAATATTGCTAGCATTGAAATCTCCCATGTATATTGTCTCACGATTGTCTAGATCTGGAAGCAATGTTACATTGAGTTTCTGGCTTCTGGAATATACGTTGAGGAATGAGAAGTGGCCTGCTGCAGTTTGTACATGAAAGTGATGGTACTGTGTGTGTACATTGTGTGACGTGCTCACAAGAATGTGCGGTAAATCACTTCTGACGTATGTTAATAGGCCTGTGGCGTTACTGTTAATAGGCCTGTGGCGTTACTGTTAATAGGCCTGTGGCGTTAGGATGCATACCCTCTGATCTTTGGTGGGGTTTTGTTTATCATGTTGGACGTGTAGGGCTCCTGTAAAGCAATTATATCTATGTTGTTACTGGTAACATATCAAATTAGGTCATTCAGTCTTTTGTTGATGCTACGAATGTTCCAACTGAGAAACCTAATGGTTCTTGTGTCAACAGCGGCCATCGTCTTGGTGTTGTTCCTCCCTGGGACTGGTGGTCCCATTGTTGTCCTTGTCCCACTTGCACAATGTGTCAATAAGTGACTCTACGACGTAAAGAGCCACACCAACCTGGCGTTTGGTGTCGTCAGGAACATCTGGTGACATCATCAGTTTCTTGATCACTGAGCAACTCGGGATGGTCGGCGAGTGAATGTTCTCTGTAAGTCGTATGGCATAATTACTGTCACTCAGAGTATTATCTTTTTCATTATTGTACTTGGCTTGAGCGCGTTCGTTAAGGTCAATAATCATTTTAAAATATGCTAATGCAGATCGACTTCCTTTTCCAGTTAATGTTTCTGTTTCACTAACACTGCTGTCATCCCTGAGTTGACTGACGGCGTCGCTGCCACCGCCTCCGTTGTCGCTCTTATCCCTGCTGCCGCCTCTGCTGCCGCCGCTGCTGCCGCCGCTACCGCCGCCGCCGCTGCCGCCGCTGCCGCCGCTGCTGCCGCCGCTACCGCTGCCGCCGCCGCCGCCGTCACCTCCACTGCAAGAACCTTTACCAGCGCTGCCCACGGCTGTGACACAGCAGTGTGGAGGCTGCTGTATCTCCTGTGAAGGAGCCTGATGTATCGTCTGTATAATTTCAGGCAGTTCTGCTACCTGCATTTGCAAGGCTGCCAACTGTCCATTAACTGTTGTATCAGGCTGTTGTGTGTTGTCAGGGGCGTTGCTGGTACTGTCATCACTATGAGATGGGTCAACAGTACTAGAGCCGGCATCAGTAGGCACTTGTTATGTCTCGGGCACTTGCCTCCTTGTGCCAAGGGAGGCTGGCCGGTTGGTACAGTCTGAGTGCCAGATGGTGACTCCTTCCGTACCACATCTGAAACACTTCAGTGGCGGTTTAGACGGAGCCACAGATTCAGGATGTTGCCTTGCTTCTGTTGCAGTGTTCTGTTGCTCCTGTTCCAGCTTTCTTTGGTCTCTGGTCTTCTTATACTGACAGTTCTTCAGTGGATGAGGACCGGAACAGAGAGCACACTTGGGTGTGGAGCACCAGCAGTGCTTAGCTATGTGGCCACTGCCACAGCACTCGTAACACTCCACAGGGTTCGGCTCCCACACCCTGAACGTGCTGGGGCGCGCATACAACCCACCAAACCAATACTGATCAGGTGGCGGGTCAGGCTTTTTCCAGACTATGACTATTTGATCAGTAGGCTTACCATTCATGGTCAATCTTCGTGCTCTGTGTACCCCGTCAAATTCATAGGCCCACTCTAGTGGATACCCGTGACTGTACCTGTAGACTAGGTATTCATCCATCTTCTTGTTCCGTGTTGG
Organism: Procambarus clarkii; assembly: GCF_040958095.1. Classification (NCBI taxonomy): domain Eukaryota; kingdom Metazoa; phylum Arthropoda; class Malacostraca; order Decapoda; family Cambaridae; genus Procambarus; species Procambarus clarkii. Next base: position 35,181,842 of record NC_091186.1, on the reverse strand, counting down.
ATTATCTAGAGGGTAGAGGTTTACATCACCTATTTTCCCTTGCAGAAGAGCCTCCACAACCTGCTGCTTCTCTCTCTTGAAACATACACATATGGGGAGTTGACATGTGGACGTAGCACGCCTGCAGAGCCAGGTGGGTACACCACGCTCAGTGTCTTACTCCACACAATCCTGTCAGCCACACCCGTGCCTTTAGGGAAGGTGTGTACTCGCTCCTTGGTGCTATCGGACGCCTTCCACCCTGTTGTTCACCAGGCTTCTGTTTCCCTTGTTTCCTTCTCTGGCTCTTACTTACCACCGCCACAAACCCATCACTGGGAGGTGGGGTGACAGTGTCACTGGTCACGGTAGGGGAGAGCCCTGAGGGTCCAGCAGCTACCTCCTCCATACCTGCTTCTTCAGGCGGCGGTAATTGTTGCTCTAACATCTTCCAATACCTGGTTATCATTGATAGTCATATGATGATGATTAGCACGACAAATGGCAGAGCAGGCAGCATGCCTTATCAGTCATTGGCGCCAACAGTCATAAACCTGCACTGAGGGGTAGAGCACTCAGTAGGGCTAAAAGCCGAGGGTTAAGTATGCCAGAGGAGAATGGTCCTTACAGCACAGTATAATAGGGTGTGGACTGCCACCCTGGGTGACCGCAGGCCTCTTGAGTAAACAGGTGGTGGGGTACCCTGCGGTCAGCGCTGGTAGCCTCCCCCTCACAACCACACACACACACACACAGAGTGTGTGTGGCTGCTCCAGATTTAAATTTTTAAATTTTGCCCCGAGGGGCGAGTTTATTGGGCAGCGCCACTCATCTTGTGAGTGAACATATCGCCATAGCAGAATGTACAACACTCCCCAATAGGAAGAAAGCCCGCTGGGTTGTTCATCCTGTCACTTGTACCCAGACACTAGCTGGGACTGGCTTAACTGTCTCAAGTGAACAGCTCCTCAAACAAGAAGATTAACATCTATCAACCCTTAAAAGCTTACGTTATCTTGCGGGTGCAAAATGGGGAAATCTTTTAAGAACAGTATCAATATTTGACAAATAGTGTTTTCCTAATCTCAGACAATGTGGGGATTATTATTCTACACATATTCCTAATGTCTCTCAGGTGTTCACATTCACGTAGATAGTGGTCAAGGCGGTGTCCATCACTCTCACCACAGATTCTGCAACTTCGCTGATCAACTGTTGTTTCAATTCCAAATCTCCATGGATATTTGTATCGAAGACGGATTCTCGCTATTACTGATTCTCTCCCTCGTCGTCCTCCTCTTCGGCCATAATGATTGGGATTGCCAGCTTGCAACCATGTTGTACCATCGTACAGATTCACTGGTTTGTGCTTCTATCCTCCTTTCCTCAGTTACCTTGTCACGGTGATGTTGCCTGATAATACCTCTAATTTGTAGTTGAGTCTTGGGTATGAAGTATTCAATATGGTCTCCTTCAGCGCCTTCAGCAGCCAGCACATCTGCTCGTTCATTTCCACATATTCCAACATGGGAGGGGATCCACAGAAACTTGATGACTCTTCCCTGATTGGTAAGTACTCTCACAGCTCTCTTAATTTCAGCGACTATTGCAAGATTTTCTGCCTGATTTTTACTTAGGCTTTGCAGTGCTGCTTTTGAATCGGTGCAAATCACTGCACCATTAGTGTTCCGTTCAAGAAACCTTAACGCCATAACAATGGCAAGTTAGCTCTGCTTGCGTTGAAGAGGCATAGTTCTCAATACGTGCTTTTTCTTCATTTCTGCGTTGGAAAGTATTATCCTTGATTACCGTGTATGCTGCACCAGCCCTGCCATTGATAGGATTAGATGACCCGTCAGTGTAGATTTGATCTAGTTCATCTCCGGCTTCTTTATAAATTTCCTCGAGATACTTGTGCCTCATTTCTTGTGGTATCATGTTGGATTTTTTCATTGCCATTTCATTGATGATGATCTTGCATGAGTCATCCTCCCAGGGAGGTAACCTCTCTACAGGCAGGAGCTCACGGGCTTGCTCAAGCAGGTGAAGCTCTTCAAGGTAGCAGACTGCTCTGTGATGCCATTTTTTGCTTCTCCTGTTTCCCCCTGAAAGTAGCACAGAGCTCAGTTTTTTCTTGGCAATATCATTGTAATGGGGATCTCTGGCTATCCTAATTGCAAGCTTAGCATTCAGCTCCTGAATTCTGCTTTTAACACTGGGAAGGGACAACTCCTCTCGTAGATTAGACGTTTTGGCAGTTCTTGGAACTCCAAGAATGATTGTCATGGCTTCATTTTGAATGCTTTCAAGCCTTTTCATATCGCTTTGGGAGTAGGTGCACAGTAACTGGTGCGGCATAGTCTATGACGGAGCGCACATAGGCTGTGTACATCATTTTAAGCACGGCAATAGAGGCTCCATGTCCATTCCAGGTCATAGCATTCAGTGCCCTGAGTCGACTTTTGCATGTTCCTATGAGTTGATTGAGCTCCTCTTTCTTTCCCTTGTTAGAGCCGACAGTGACGTCAAGGTACCGATAGTGGTCAACCCATTCAAGTGTTACACCATTAATTTGCAGTTCTTCATTTGCTCTCCGCTTGTGATGGGAGTATGCCTTCGTCTTGTTTGTGGAGAGAGTGAAACCGAGCTCAATACATTTCCTTCCAAGGAGTTCAATGGACTGTTCAATTTTTCCCAAGGTGGGAGCTTGTATTAGGACATCATCTGCATATCCCACTTGTTGTGTTCCTTCCGGAAAATCAATATTTGCAATGGCGTTCATAAGTACATTGAATAGTGTAGGGCTTAAGACTCCGCCTTGGGGGGTCCCGAGTTCCATATTCATTGTTCTGGAGACTGCTCCATTGAAGCAAACCTTGGCTTTCCTTCCCTGTGAGGTAGTCTTCAACCCATTTCACGAGTCTCCCCTTGACACCCATGCATGCAAGCTCGTCCAGGATCGCAATCCCCTGTGCTTTGTCGAAGGCTCCTTTGATGTCAACAAATACAGAGTACCTAGCCGTGTCATTAGCCAAGTAATTAACTATACAATTTGCCTGTGCTCCGTCCTTTAACAAATCCATTGACCCCCTCCCCTAACCTGCCTATTTTGTGCAACAGTCGGTTTAGGATGATCCTTTCGAGCATCTTGCAAGTGCATGACACGAGGCTGATTGGTCTGTAATTACCAGGGTCATTAGGCTTCGGTATGGGAATAATTATTGCGTGTTTCCATTGTGTGGGCAACACTCCACTTAGGAATGACTTGTTAAACAGGTGGAGTAGTGGATTCCCAGACACTTCACACAGTGCATTGAGTATGTCGTAGGTGACGCCATCTTCACCAGGTGCTGTACTTTTACCCTTTTTCATAGCGCCCCTTACTTCTTGGGCTGTGATTGGTTCCCCATATTCGTCATCACTAGACAGTGCTCTTGTTATCCTAATTCTTCTGTCATCATGTCGCAGGAGCTGTTCTCTGCTGATTTCTGCAGGGAGGGAGGAGGAGGATGCTGCATCACTCCACTTGTGAATTAGTTCCTCAGCCTTACCCTGGGGGTCTTTGTGAGCCGCAGGCCGGGCTCTGCCCCCCCCCTTAGCTATCTGAATTTTTGCCCACACTTGTCTTGCAGATGTTTCTCTTCCAATAGAGCTAGTGAACTCTAAGCCATTGTCTTTCCCACTCTTTAATCTTCTCTTCCTGGCTACTTGACACACAGTTTTAAACAACTCTTGGTTACTTTCAGTGGGATGTCCTCCGGTACTCTCTACTCATGTCTCGCACATTTGCGCTAAGCATCCTTACTGTAATCATTCTCATGCCATTTTATTTTCTTCCTCTGAGGGTTACTTCGCCCAGGCTGTACGGCGCGGAACTCTTAGACAGCTCTCAATTTGATGATTAAGGTCATCAACAAATGTAGTCAATGTCTTCTGGGATTTGGTATTCCGTGAACCAGTCACTCATCCTGTTTATGAAGTGCGGCCTCATATCTGGTCCGATGTGATAACCTTTTTCTTTTATTCGTCTCTTTCCTTCTCTTGCTCATGTCGACGGTGGTAATTAGTGCCCAATGGTCACTACATAAACTGTGCACAATGTGTGTACTGGCATCTGTGTCCTGTGCATTCAGCAGGAAGAGCATAAGTCTAATCTTCCTCCTCTGAGGTGAGTTGGCTGTTCATCACCCAGGACTCTAAGGTTTTCACTTCCCCTGACAAAGAGTGACAGTTTCCTGTCCATTGACATTGGGCTGATGACAGTTGGCACCAAAGTGAGGGTGTCTGGCATTCAGGTCACCGACCAGCAGGGTAGGTTCTTCATTATCAAACTTCAGGCAGTGCGTCAAGGTCAAGTTTACTCTGTGGCACATATAGGTTGATTATATGTAGAGCATTATTGTTTAAGGTATAGGGTTACTCCCAGTGATTCAAACTCATCCCCCATGTGCAGGTCATCAATAATCTGTGCGGGAATGTTGTTATTTACAAAAGTGATGAGACCCCGTTTTCTTTCCCCATAGGGCAGGGAGAACTTGCGATAACCGCTGAACCTTGTGTTGAAGTCATCACCTACCATCGTCTCCTGTAGCACTATGACGTCAGTTTGGTGTTCACGGACGTACTGTATGATGTCATTAATTCTATTGCGAACTCCATTACAGTTCCATTGCAGTATAGTGAGATGTTGTTCATTGTGATGATCCATTTTGAGGTTGTTTGTCATCAGCTGCACGTGTGTAATTATTATGTTCACATGTGTCATCGTGTATTCCACGATGTGTGGTGTTACTGTGTGTACTGGCGTTACTGTGTGTACTGGTGTTACTGTGTGCACTGTTGTCACTGTGTGCACTGGCGTTACTGTGTGCACTGGTGTTACTGTGTGTTCTGGTGTTACTGTGTGTACTGGTGTTACTGTGTGCACTGGTGTTACTGTGTGCACTGGTGTCACTGTGTGTACTGGTGTCACTGTGTGTACTGGTGTTACTGTGTGCACTGGTGTTACTGTGTGCACTGATGTTACTGTGTGTACTGGCGTTACTGTGTGTACTGGCGTTACTGTGTGCACTGGTGTTACTGTGTGTACTGGTGTTACTGTGGGCACTGGTGTTACTGTGTGCACTGGTGTTACTGTGTGTACTGGTGTTACTGTGTGCACTGATGTTACTGTGTGCACTGGTGTTACTGTGTGCACTGGTGTCACTGTGTGTACTGGTGTTACTGTGTGTACTGGTGTTACTGTGTGTACTGGTGTTACTGTGTACACTGGTGTTACTGTGTGTACTGGTGTTACTGTGTACACTGGTGTTACTGTGTGTACTGGTGTTACTGTGTGCACTGGTGTTACTGTGTGCACTGGTGTCACTGTGTGCACTGGTGTCACTGTGTGTACTGGTGTTACTGTGTGTACTGGTGTTACTGTGTACACTGGTGTTACTGTGTGTACTGGTATTATTGTGTGCACTGGTGTTACTGTGTGCACTGGTATTATTGTGTGCACTGGTGTTACTGTGTGCACTGGTGTTACTGTGTGCACTGATGTCACTGTGTGTACTGGTGTTACTGTGTGCACTGGTGTTACTGTGTGCACTGGTGTTACTGTGTGTACTGGTGTCACTGTGTGCACTGGTGTTACTGTGTGCACTGGTGTTACTGTGTGCACTGGTGTTACTGTGTGCACTGGTGTTACTGTGTGTACTGGCGTCACTGTGTGCACTGGTGTTACTGTGTGCACTGGTGTTACTGTGTGCACTGGCGTCACTGTGTGCACAGGTGTTACTGTGTGCACTGGTGTTACTGTGTGCACTGGTGTTACTGTGTGCACTGGTGTTACTGTGTGCACTGGTGTTACTGTGTGCACTGGTGTTACTGTGTGCACTGGTGTTACTGTGTGCACTGGTGTTACTGTGTGCACTGGTGTTACTGTGTGTACTGGCGTCACTGTGTGCACTGGTGTTACTGTGTGCACTGGTGTTACTGTGTGTACTGGCGTCACTGTGTGCACTGGTGTTACTGTGTGCACTGGTGTTACTGTGTGCACTGGTGTTACTGTGTGCACTGGTGTTACTGTGTGTACTGGCGTCACTGTGTGCACTGGTGTTACTGTGTGCACTGGTGTTACTGTGTGCACTGGCGTTACTGTGTGCACTGGTGTTACTGTGTGCACTGGTGTTACTGTGTGCACTGGTGTTACTGTGTGCACTGGTGTTACTGTGTGCACTGGTGTTACTGTGTGCACTGGTGTTACTGTGTGCACTGGTGTCACTGTGTGCACTGGTGTTACTGTGTGCACTGGTGTTACTGTGTGCACTGGTGTTACTGTGTGCACTGGTGTGCTGGTGTCCTGGTTGTGTCTGCTGACGGACCTCGGCAGTATGTGTTGCATCATCTTGCACCAGGCTCTGGCTTGCAGGACCTCCACTTGATGGACTCTGCCGTTGCAGGATTTGGAGGATGTGTTCCTGAGTCGTCTTAATCTGGCAGAGGGCTTTCTCAAGTTCCGTCTGCTTTTGCAGTATTTGGTGGACGACTGGATGAGATCTTATCATGCGGTCTAATATTGCTGCAACACAAACCTGAGTGACGACCTCCTGGGGGTCAGGAGTGCCTGGAGGGGGAGGCGGATGGGAGACTGTGGAGGGGTCTGATTCATTGGTATGGATTGGGAGGGTAGGTGGTGGTGGTGGTGGTGTGACACCGTGGGTAGAGATTGGGGTATGGGTGGGTGGGTTCCCTGGGGGGGAAGAGAGGTGGAAAGGCCTCAGGGATGGGGGAGCGGCGGTGGCTGGCTACACCGCCCCCGCCCCACGCCACGCCTGATTCCCCCCCCCCCCCCCCCACCCTGGGTTCCCCTGTTCACTGAGTGATCACTACCCCAGACTGTTGTCGGTCTACTGTGAGCTGGACCCTGGGCTGGTCCCTGAACTGGACCCTGGCTTGCTGTGGTACTGTTAACGGTGCCATTCCCGCCCCTGTTCACTGGTCCACCTGCGGTTTGATTCGGTGGTTTCGAGCCCCGCCATGCAGGCCTCGCCCTGCAATACCTGTTCCAAGCATGGTGGGGTTGCTTGCAGTTGGCACATTTAGGCAGCCCGTCCTCCAAAAATGGGGTGGTAAATGTAAGGAGGCAAATAAGTGCAATTATGTACTATTCATAGCAGTTAGTAATTGTACTTATTTTCACTCAGTATTAAATCGTACTGTCAAATATATTGTGAATATTTGAGTTTACCCAAAAAACTGAATAGAAAACCACAACCTCACCTAACCGTCTTAGTTTTTGAAGATAATAATTTTATTGCTTCTTAATTACAATTAGTACTTAACCTATAGCTATATTGATATTACAGTTTTATAAAACTAATAAAACAAAACTAAAATATATCAATAAATTGTAAAGTAACTCAGGATATTTTAAAATTTTGTATAAAATCTATATTGTTTAATAAATCTGAAAACAAAACTCCTGATATTTAAAACTTGTGTATTGCAAATCGAAGTTGAAAACGTCATCCTAAAATTCTGAGTGTCTTAACAGAAAACGAGAAAAATTAAATCGGGGGAGGGAGTTGGGTCAATGTAACAGCCCCATAAGTGCAATTATGCACTGCTTATGACAGTAAGAAAGTGTACTTATTACACTTAGTATTAAATCGTACTGTCAATTCGGAGGATGGGTTGCATTTAGGTGTTACCCCGCCACCCCCACCCGGTGTAAGCTTGGCCAGACACTGCTTGGTGTCGTGAGAGCCACTGCAACACCCACACCTAATTGGGCGATCACATTGCCACGTTCTGTGATCCCACCGTTGACAGTTGCCACATAAGGACGGGCTGCCAATATACCTCTCCACTTTGCACTCCCTCATGCCTGGAACTTTAATGACTGGGGGCAGGTCTCCCTTCCACATAGCAATTGCTTGATTTTTGGCCAGTCCACCTGGTCCAGTGTTGCGCTCCACCCAAACAATCTCTTCATAGTCCTGGAGAAAATCCACGTCAACATGAATACTATAGTTCTTGATTATAATTTTAGTTTACTTGTCTGTGGGTTTGCTTCCAACAATTTAACATCTTTACCTTGATACTCGAGACTGGTCTCTGTGAAGTACTTCAGGGCACTGTAACCCTGCACCCGTGCACTAACATTGCCACCTACACACCTGCTCTCTATGCGATACTCTGCTCTGTGGGCGCGGGAGGCCTCAACAATCCATCTGAACTTCTCTGCTGCTGTCAATCCCATTGCAGGAAAGATTAGGGTGTGCCACTCACTGTCTTCGTCTTGTCGTTGTTGTTGTTGTTGTTGAGGTTGCTGCTGCTGCTCACCCTGTCGCTGTAACCTGTCCCGTTTCTTGCCACTTCTGCCTTGGACTGGGCAGTAACCTTCATCGTCTGTTGTAGAGTCACCTGTACCAGTACTGTTGGAGGGCCCCGGGATGGGATCCTCACCGGAGGGCCCCGGGTGGGGATCAGCACCCAGGGGCCCCTGGCGGGGACGGGGGCCCCCGCCAGAGGGGCCGTTATGGTACACCAGCAAACATAGAGGCTGCAGAAGGCATGCCTTCTGCAGCCTCTATGTTTCACCTCACATTTATCCCTTATGTATCCCCCCCATGTTTCACCTTTATTATATATATATATATATATATATATATATATATATATATATATATATATATATATATATATATATATATATATATATGTCTATATATATATATATATATATATATATATATATATATATATGTCTATATATATATATATATATATATATATATATATATATATATATATATATATATATATATATATATATATATATATATATATATATATATGTATATCCATATACACACATATATTGATTGTGCTCACTCTACTGCTCCTACCTATAGGCTCAGAGCTGCCTAGGAATGCGGGCTCTGAGACTCTAACTAATCCTATTTAAGAGTTTTGCCATCCTCACACACAAGCTCCGTATTTCTCTAAGAAACTCTATTAAGGCAATGCCGGCAAGATTCACTTTGCTTGTTATTGTGTGAGGGACGCTATGGCAGGGCACAGTGAGTGAGCATTATTGAGAAGAGATCATATTCAATGTCTGAGGGTGCGGCCTGGCTGGTGCGGCGGAGCGCCTGACCCGCACGTCTGCTCTGCCCAGAGGCTGGGAACAGACTGAAAAAAAATATTTATAGTAGTAGTCATATATAACCCCCCACCGAATGACAGAAGACCCAGACAGAAATATGATAGAAACAACTTGGCCACCATCAATATAATAGAGAGAGCAGCTTCTGTGGCTAGCAGGAACGGATCCAGACTACTAATCATGGGAGACTTCAACCATGGGAAGATAGATTGTGGGAACGGAGACCCACATGGAGGCCCAGACACATGGAGAGCTAAGCTGCTGGAAGTGGCAACAAGAAACTTTCTAAGTCAACACGTCAAGGGACCAACAAGAATGAGAGGAGGGGATGAACCAGCCTTGCTTGATCTGATATTTACCCTAAATGAGTCGGATATAAGGGAAGTTAAGTTGGAAGCCCCCTTGGGAATGAGTGATCATAGTGTATTGAGCTTTGAGTACCTAGTTGAGCTAGGAATTATCTCCCCCAAAAAAGAACTGGGAAACAAAGGGCTGGCGTACCAAAAGGGAAACTATGAGGAGATGAATAAATTCCTAAGGGATATACATTGGGACACAGAACTCGGAACCAAGTCCGTACAAGTCATGATGGATATGTCACCCAAAAATGTTAGGAGGCTGTAAACAGGTTTGTCCCAGTCCGACAGGAAAAAACAGAGCAGCAAAGGAAGAATCCGTGGTTTAATAGGGGATGTATGAAAGCAAAGGAGCTGAACAAAAGGGCATAGAGGAACTTCCGTAATAACAGAACACCAGAAAGTAGAGGGAGATACCAGAGAACCAGGAACGAGTATGTTAGTGTGAGAAGAGCAGCTGAGAAAAGGTATGAAAATGATGTAGCTAATAAAGCCAAGACCAAACCAAAGCTACTACACAGTCACATCAGGAGGAAGACAACAGTAAAGGAACAGGTGATGAAACTTAGGGTGGGCGAGGACAGGTACACAGAGAATGACAAAGAGGTGTGTAAAGAACTCAACAAAAGGTTCCAGGAGGTCTTTACAATAGAACAGGGAGAAGTCACGGCGCTAGGAGAGGTGGCAGCAAACCAGGTGACCATGGAAAGGTTCGAAATTATAAGAGAGGAGGTCAAGAAACACCTATTGGAGCTGGATGTGAGAAAAGCTGTTGGGCCGGACGGAATCTCACCATGGGTATTGAAAGAGTGTGCAGGAGCATTTTGCTTGCCACTCTCCATAGTGTATAGTAGGCCACTGGAAACGGGAGACCTACCAGAAATATGGAAGACTGCTAATGTAGTACAAATATACAAAAAGGGTGACAGACAAGAGGCACTGAGCTACAGGCCAGTGTCCTTAACTTGTATACCATGCAAGGTGATGGAGAAGATCGTGAGAAAAAACCTAGTAACACATCTGGAGAGAAGAGACTTCGTGACAACCCAACAACATGGGTTCAGAGAGGGTAAATCTTGCCTTACAGGCTTGATAGAATTCTACGATCAGGTGACAAAGATTAAGCAAGAAAGAGAAGGATGGGCGGACTGCATTTTTTTGGACTGTCGGAAAGCCTTTGGCACAGTACCCCATAAAAGGTTGATGCATAAGCTGGAGAAACAGGCAGGAGTAACTGGTAGGGCGCTCCAGTGGATAAGGGAGTACCTAAGCAATAGGAAGCAGAGAGCTACTGTGAGGGGTGAGACCTCAGAATGGCGTGAAGTCACCAGTGGAGTCCCACAGGGCTCTGTGCTTGGACCTATCCTGTTTCTGATATACGTAAATGATCTCCCAGAGGGTATAGACTCATTCCTCTCAATGTTTGCTGACGACGCCAAAATTATGAGAAGGATTAAGACAGAGGAGGACAGCTTGAGGCTTCAAGAAGACCTGGAGAAGCTGCAGGAATGGTCGAACAAATGGCTGTTAGAGTTTAATCCAAGCAAATGTAATGTAATGAAGATAGGGGTAGGAAGCAGGAGACGAGATACAAGGTATCATTTGGGACATTAGATACTTCAAGAGTCAGAGAGAGAGAAAGACCTGGGGGTTGATATCACGCCAGACCTGTCCCCTGAAGCTCATATCAAGAGGATAACATCAGCAGCATATGCCAGGTTGGCTAACATAAGAACGGCCTTTAGAAACTTGTGTAAGGAATCTTTCAGAACCTTGTATACCACATATGTCAGACCAATCCTGGAGTATGCAGCCCCAGCATGGAGTCCATATCTAGTCAAGCATAAGACTAAACTGGAAAAGGTTCAAAGGTTTGCCACCAGACTAGAACCCGAGCTGAGAGTTATGAGCTACGAGGAGAGACTACGGGAATTAAACCTCATTTCGTTGGAAGACAGAAGAGTTAGGGGGGACATGATCACCACATTCAAGATTCTCAAGCGAATCGACAGGGTTGGTAAAGACAGGTTATTTAACACAAGGGGCACACGCACTAGGGGACACAGGTGGAAACTGAGTGCCCAAATGACCCACAGAGATATTAGAAAGAACTTTTTTATTGTCAGAATGGCTGACAAATGGAATGCATTAGGAAGTAATGTGGTGGAGGCTGACTCCATACACAGTTTCAAGTGTAGATATGATAGAGCCCAATAGGCTCAGGAACCTGTACACCTGTTGATTGACGGTTGAGAGGCGGGATCAAAGAGCCAGAGCTCAACCCCCGCAAGCACAATTAGGTGAGTACACACACACACACACACACACACACACACACACACACACACACACTCTTCCCATTATTATTATTATTTGTTACTACTACATCAACATCAACAAACAACAAGAAGCATCTTAGCACGATATAACTCGACTTAAGGGAAACATCCCACGTATTATTGCCAGGGCTTGACCTAAGGTCCCATCACCGGCAGCAGAGCCTCGTGCAGACATGTTGGATGGATGGAGTGTTTACCCCTACATGTCACGACGAGCTATATACGTCCTTTCAAGAGGGTGGAGGGTGCCTCCTTACCACACGCCTTCATCACCCTCAGCGTTAATAATAATAATAAAAATAATTAATAAGGATAATATAAAAGAATCAACTTTAGACTTGT
>NC_091186.1:34809462-34861669 GCF_040958095.1 Procambarus clarkii | reverse complement strand
GCTCCATTTGAGCTCCCGCCAGAAGGGAACCCCTAGTGATATATCTCGAAGAGAAGAGAAGTGTGTAGACGTGCCAGCTGTGGAACCGAGCTGGGAACGTTGTGGTATCAAGTCCTGGTCGACGAGCAGAGTTTAATAAGCTACTCAGAGGCATTTTCGTGGGCTGTGTGGAGCGCCCTGACCAGACGCCGTCAGAGGAAAAGCGCCCTCGATCAGTTAATCTGTGGTAAGCACGATATACGCCAGTTCATAGTGATCACTTGTAGTTGGTCGTGTGCCCAGCGACAGTAGCAATGTTTATTTATAAGTTAGACATGTTTTAATAAGGCAGAAAGCCTGAAATAGGAGAGTGAAGAGGGAGGAGCACGGAGTGACGTCCGCCCCCTCTGAGCGCTGGCGGACGACTGAGGGAGCCTGGCTCTTGACGGAGGAAGACCCTCCCAGCGAGTGAGGACCGCTGCCAGGCGAGGTGGAGTATGGACCCGCCCAAAACGGGGGAGTCCACTCTCACTGTATGTAGAGAACAGATAGAGGTTTGAGGCAAGCGTATTGTGTGGTTATTTTTGTTTGTGTGTTGAAGGGGAACATTTTATTGGAGTGTCGATGGGTTGCAGGTTTGTCTTTTGGGGAAGAAGTTGCTGAGAACTTCGAAGCCAGCAGATGAAGTAGCTACCTCTGCTCCAAGGTAGTGGAGCAGAGGACCTCGAGCTGTGAGGAGAAGCAGCAGTGAAGAGGAGTGTCACGTGCTTCTGTAGAGGTGGAGAAGCACCATAGTTGCTCGAGGAAACTTCATGGTGTAGCAGCCAAGAGAGCTGTGGAGGACCCTAGCAGAAGGGTGAAGCACCGTAGTTGCTCAAGGAAGCTTCATGATAGCAGCCTGGAGGAGCTGCAGAGGATCCTGGTAGTGAAGCCCGGAAGAACCTAAGGATATTAGGGTAGTGAACTTCCAGAGGTGGAAGGGGAAGTTCTGGTGGATTACTTATAGGGAGTCGATAGTGTTTGGTTGTCATTAGCGTGCAAGACGCAGTGAGAGGTGAGTGACTGTTGGCATTCTTATGTCAAGGAGTTTTTTATACTGAAGTTTAGAGTTACAGTCGTAGGCTGGATTACCTACAGATGTATGCGTTCTGGGACTGATATTGATCGATTAATCATTGTTGTGTATCAATGAACATTTGTATTGATATATGTTATTGCATTCAAATGCTGGTTTTCTATATATACATTATCTTGCTGATAGTGCAACAGTGTATGTAGGCTTGATCAACTTGAGGAGGTTAATAGTATCAGGTGGTGGACCAGGAGATAGGATACCACTTGATAAGCTGATAATAGAGCTCTGATGGTGTTGGAGTGCAACCTGATTGTGATATTATAGAGTATAGGATTCATTATTATTATATGTGTGTATGTATCGTGTATGTGCTTTGTCCAGTAAATGTGTCACAATTTGCTGGTGTTTGCCCTTGTCCTAGTGAGGCTTCCCAGGAGGTAGTAAAGAAGGAGAGGGAGAGAGAAAGAACCAAGAACCACTGCCGTGGACAGGGTAGGAGGTAATACTAGTAAGTCATAGGGGATTGAGGAGATCATATCTCATAAGGAGAGAGTGGGGAGTCACAGCGGCTCGAGTGGGTGTGTGCACGTGACAACGAGGCTAAGTGTTGGAGCCGCATCCCCTAAACGTGTGACGTTGAGCCCCTCTCCAAGAGCCAGAAGCGCCAAGGGTGATCTCCTAGTATAAGCACTCTGCCGAGTTGTGGGTTGGGTTGTCCATAGAGAAGGATCAACGACGACAACACCAACCAACCCACAGTCTATAATAGGATGCAATATCATGTGCAGTACAAGGTGTCACTAATGGTATCATAAATATATATTATACATAACCCTAGAGAATGGAGGCTCACTTAAACTCCTCAGTTAGTTTAAGAGTTTACTGAAGAAAACATCCATACATTTACAAATGGCATAAAGAAATGTCTATGTTGAATTATCCGCTGGCGGCAGCATTTCTCGATGACACGTCTGGCAACACGGTAGCTGACTGGATCCACTCCCCCCGGCGCTGGATCCACTCCCCCCGGCGCTGGATCCACTCCCCCCGGCGCTGTATCCACTCCCCCCGGCGCTGTATCCACTTCCCCCGGCGCTGGATCCACTCCCCCCGGCGCTGGATCCACTCCCCCCGGCGCTGGATCCACCCCCGGCGCTGGATCAACTCCCCCCGGCGCTGGATCCACACCCCCCGGCGCTGGATCCACTCCCCTGGCGCTGGATCCACTCCCCCGGCGCTGGATCCACTCCTCCCGGCGCTGGATCCACTCCCCCCGGCGCTGGATCCACTCCCCCCGGCGCTGGATCCACTCCCCCCGGCGCTGGATCCACTCCCCCCGGTGCTGGATCCACTCCCCCCGGCGCTGGATCCACTCCCCCCGGCGCTGGATCCACTCCCCCCGGCGCGGGCACACACCTCGCGCCTCTGGCAGCACGATCAGCTGACGCTTCTAGCTGTCAGAACGTCGTGACTTTCCCACGCCTCCAGCCATGCAATCAGCTGTGCGTTTCAGAGTACGTTGGCGGCTCCTTGCACACCAACTACCCTTCCAGGATCACTAACATCACCACCTTAATGCTCACCCACACCAACTCATGCCTAAATGAGTTTTTTGCTCCTAGCCTAACGTCCTGTCACTTAGACAATAAAATGAGAAGAAATGTTCACAACATATAAAATACTCTAACTCACCTAGCTCAAAAAGGGGTAAAGGAGGGACAATTATCTACCTTATTTCACTCCAACCACGAAGCTGACTCGTCCTCTGTTGAGGGATGTTGAGGTTCCTGGTTCTGGCTTCTGGTCTCCTGATGAACAGTTCCCACACACACACAGGTTCCTCCGTCACCTTCGTGGTAACGCGTCCTCGCCGTGCTCACATCCAACAGGTACTGCCTTCCTCCTCCTATTCTCTGGGGTACTGGAGACAGGCACCTCCGTTGTCGTCCTCCGCACTCACTGGCACTGTCGACTCTTCACAGTCCAGCACAGCTTCCCCTCGCCTTAACTGCCAGTAGATTTGGGCCCGGCCCCAGCTTCTCGCTTGATGTGTAGGACGTGGTCCTCTAGTGGGCGTCCCAGACGTCACCAGCCCAACGTTCCTTCTGCTGCAGACTCTTGATACTGCTCTTGGCTCTTCAGTCCGGTCCGTCCTTGCCTCCGGGCACTCCACGGAAGTTGGATGGCTTCCCAGACTGTCTGCAGAATCGAAGCGGAGCCTAAATTTACTGGTAAGGACTCTCTAGGTGCGGAGCTCGCTCGAGCACATCTTCCCTCACTGACGGCTCGTGACGAACTGTCTTCCCGCCCAGGTGCCAGCTAACCCGCGCCCTCCGTTTCATGACGTCACACCGCCCGAGGGCCCTCGTCATTGGTCACTTCTGGCACGTGACCTCACCTGGCCAATCAGGTGCCGGGAAGCGTCAGGACGTCTTGGCGGGAAACAGGATGGCTCGTCACCTCCTGTGCTTCAAAAGGCGTAAGCCCCTTGCATTTTCAAACTTAGCTGGCCACTTTACAGCCAGCTTAATCACGCTCCACGCTTTCCCACACATGAAAATGTTCCCTGAACATCAGAGAACACTTAGGCTACGGAGATATGACTTTTCTAAGCTGAGAAGGAAGAAATATAGGGGTGGGACATCGTCACAGTGTACAGTATATATATTGCAATAGTGAAGGAAAGGTATATGTGATACACTTAAACTTGTTGACCAGACCACACACTAGAAAGTGAAGAGACGACGACGTTTCGGTCCGTCCTGGACCATTCTCAAGTCCATTGTGGATCATCACAATAGACTTGATAATGGTCCAAGACGGACCGAAACGTCGTCGTCCCTTTCTAGTGTGTGGTTTGGTCAACATATTTCAGCCACGTAATTGTGACTCCTCGTCTGCCCACTTAAACGTATGCTATTTGAAAGTCTATATAAAATAGTTTTGCTATTATTTCAGAAAGTTAATTAAAACATAAAAAAATACTCAACTGTTACGCCGACTCAAACAAAGATTTTCCCTTACTAATGATGCTAATCTGACATTTTTTGTCATTTTTTCAAAAAATGACATTTTTACATTAAAAATGACATTTTTACATTAAAAATGACATTTTTACACAGGTACCTGATGTCAGACATCTGCAGGAGTTGAAGGAGGCATTTGAGCGCAGTTTCGTGCTGCGTTTCACTTACGAGATGGAAAAGGATGGGAAGCTGCCCTTTCTAGATGTAACAGTCATGGAAACGAGCGGAGGTTTCCACACTGCAGTCTGCACTAAGGAAACGAACATAGGAATGTGCCTAAATGCCAAAAGCGACTGCCCAGATAGGTACAAGAGGAGTGTTGTTAACGCATATGTCGACCGTGCCCTCAGCCACAGCTCAGAATGGAAGCAAGTCGATGAAGAACTCTGTAGGGTAAGGCAGGTCCTAGTCAACAACGGCTTCTCCAATGGTTTCGTCGAAGACATCATAAGAAGGAAAGTGAAACGCCATGCAACCTCTGAAGAGACAACCAACACAACACCTATACCCCCTATTAGACTATTTTACAGGAACTTCTTTTCCACAGCTCATAAAACGGAGGAAAGGGTCCTGAAAGATATTGTTAATAGAAACGTTATCCCTACAGACAAAAATCAGAGGATACAACTGACGATTTACTATAAAACCAGAAAAACGGCCAGCCTACTCATGAGAAACTCTCCAGACACAAAGCAGAACGCTTTAAAAGAGACTAACGTTGTCTATGCCTTCAAATGCCCTCTTGGGGACTGTAAGCTCCAAAAAACCCAGTATATAGGCAAGACAACAACATCTCTTTCTAGGCGTTTAACGATGCATAAGCAACAGGGCTCCATTAAGGAACATATAATCTCTTCCCACAACCAAACCATCGCCAGAGAAATCCTAGTAAACAACACAGAAATCATCGATAGATACAGCGATAGCAGGAGGCTTGACGTTTGCGAGGCATTACACATCAAGAAGTCAACACCAGCAATCAACAGCCAATTAATGCACAACTATATTCTACCCACCTCAAGACTCTGCTCCAATATAGAAACATCAAGAAATATGGACCAATAGGCTTTCTACAATCACTTCTATTCAATGCCCATTGTTTAATGTTCTGGCTTGTGTTGATGAAATTAATACCTTATTAAATACCACCTCACCCCATCCACCTCACTCAAATGTAGATATAAACAAAACCGGAGATGTGTAAGTTCTATTCAGTTGTGTATGTGTTAACTAAAGTCTTTGAAAATGTAATAAGTTTTACGAAACGCGCTCAAGTGTCGCGTCAGACTAGAAATAAAAATGAATTTTGGAGAATTGATTTTTGAATTACCTCCAACAGTGAAAAGAAATGTACGAAAGATTGAGAAAATTCGTGTTAGAATTATTAATCTTACTTTTTCGGTCATATTTAATAATTTATGTCTACAGGAAAGACTGCTATAAAATATACTAATATATATATATATATATATATATATATATTATATATATATATATATATATATATATATATATATATATATATAAACTGAAAACTCACACCCCAGAAGTGACTCGAACCCATACTGCCAGGAGCAACGCAACTGGTATGTACAGGACGCCTTAATCCACTTGACCATCATGACTAGACATAAGGAAGTGATAGCTGACGCTATTTGAATCACTTCCAAGCCGGCACTCGGATGGTAATCTTGGGCATAGCATTTTATCAAACCAACTTATTCTTTGGAGCACACATGAGGAACACAAATGCGAACAAGCCTGAATGGTCCCCAGGACTATATACAACTGAAAACTCACACCCAGAAGTGACTCGAACCCATACTGCCAGGAGCGACGCAACTGGTATGTACAGGTCGCCTTAATCCGCTTGACCATCACGACCGGACGTAAGGAAGTGATAGCCGAAGCTATTTGAACCACTTCCCCGCCAGCACTTGGATGGTAATCTTGGGCATAGCATTTATGTCCGGTCGTGATGGTCAAGCGGATTAAGGCATCCTGTACATACCAGTTGCGTTGTAACACCGTAAAGGGTTTTGTTTAGTTATATTTAATACGTACATAGAGATACATGAGTCAGAGACAAGGATCTGAGAGGCGCCAGTTTGTCGGCCTGAAACTCACACCTCTAAGCGTTAATGACCTCAAGTTGACCTGACGTCAGCTCATGCGAATTTCACCTAGCTTCTGCTAATCTGATAATTGTAGCCGGGTAGGTCCGTCAAACATGCTGACATTTATGGAGTGACTTGGTAGAGAGCCTGAGGCTATCTACTTGTGGGCAGAGTTAGCTACTAGGTTTCCCAATATATACTGAGGAAGCATAGGAGAAGAAAGACAAGATAGGAGACCAGCCAGCAGAGCAGAGCAGAGGACAGCCGCCGCAATAGGCTGTCGGTCGGATGAGGGGGTGACGCTGCTTGACAACTGCAGACTCCCCTCCCCCCCCTCTCTATTCAACTTAGACTCAGTCCTCGGTGAGTGAACATTTAGGTGACTTGGTCGTGTTTACAAGTGTTGTGTGAGGATCCGGGGCAGTCAAGTTTTGTATATTAATTTTGAACATTAAGTTGAATTGCTTAAATTATGATACTTATCATGTGAAATATAATGGATGAATTTATGGTTTAAATTGTCTTTAACTGTGTTCCCTGGAGTTTTTGAGTTGAGATGAGAAAGCCTCTGCGGGTACTGGTTTCATGATTTTAATGAGTAAATGATACAGATGGAACATACTAATAATGACCTCTTGATAACATCTTTGAGAATATTGTGATACAGACAAGTTCCATTTCTTGTCTTGTAGGTACGAACAAATGAATGGATGGTGGCAGCATTTCTTCTTCTACTATCTACTCTTCTACTTCTACTATCTACTCTCCTACTTATACCTATCTACTCCTCTCCCTCCACCCCTCTACAAACTCTCACTTTCAACTGACGACCCTCCTCGCTTCTCCTACCTCTCTACCTCCCTCACCCCAAACCCTCACTAATTACTTCATTATTCATCTCTTCCCTTTCGTTTCTCTTATACGTTTGTGGCAGTGAAATGTGTTCTAGAGTTCTCTAGAGTTTTGGGTAGCTGATCAAGTTGTGGCGCCTTGTAGTCATAGCACCTAGGTAGTCGAATATCAAGGTTACAAGGTGTTGAACGAGAGAGGCTGCCGTAGGAACTCTCGAGGTGCTCTAGAATAGTTAGCTAACTAAGGGCGGGATAACGGACTAAAGAGAGCTGTTTCCCCCGGCCTCGTTAGTTAACGGGGGGGTTGAATAATGGACTAGATAGAGCTATTTCCCCCACCCCCTGTTACAGTGTTGCTCCTGGCAGTATGGGTTCGAGTCACTTCTGGGGTTTGAGTTTTCAGTTGCATATAGTCCTGGGGACCATTCAGGCTTGTTCGCATTTGTGTTCCTCATGTGTGCTCCAAAGGATGAGGTGATTTGATAAAATGCTATGCCCAAGATTACCATGAGTGCCGGCCTGGAAGTGGTTCAGATAGCTTCGGCTATCACTTCCTTATGTCCAGTCGTGATGGTCAAGCGGATTAAGGCGTCCTGTACATACCGTTGCGTTGCTCCTGGGAGTATGGGTTCGAGTCACTTCTGGGGTGTGAGTTTTCAGTTGCATATAGTCCTGGGGACCATTCAGGCTTGTTCGCATATATATATGTATATATATATATATATATATATATATATATATATATATATATATATATATATATATATGTAATATATATATATATATATATACAGGAGTAATATATATATATATATATATTAGTATATTAGTATATTTTGGTAGCAGTCTTTCTTGTAAACATATGTTGTTAACTAGGACCGAAGAAGTAAGTAAGATTAATAATTCTAACACAAATTTTCTCAATATTTCTTATGTTTCTTTTTACTGTCGATGGTAATTGAAAAATCAATTCTCCAAAATTCATTTTTATTTCTAATCTGACACGACGCCTGAACGCGTTTCGTAATTACCTATTACAGAGAATACAATTGACGATTTACTATAAAACCAAAAAAACGGCCAACCTACAAATGAAAAACTCTCCAGACACAAAGCAGAACGCTTTAAAGGAGAACAACGTCGTCATACCTTCAAATGCCCACTTCGGGAATGTAAGCCTCAAAGAACTCAGTATATAGGCAAGACAACAACATCACTTTCCAGGCGATTAACAATGCATAAGCGACCTGCCTTACCCTACAGAGTTCTTCATCGACTTGCTTCTGTCCTGAGCTGTGGCTGAGAGCACGGTCGACATAAGCATTGACAACATTTCTCCTGTACCTGTCTGGGCAGTCACTGTTGGCATTGAGGCACATTCCTATGTTTCTTTCCTTAGTGTAGACTGCAGTGTGAAGCCTCCGCTCCTTTCCGTAACTGTTACACCTAGAAAGGGCAGCTTCCCGTCCTTCTCCATCTCGGGAGTGAAACTCAACACCAGAATTTCGCTCGAATGCCCCCCTTCAGCTCCTGCAAACGCCTGGCATCAGGTACCTGCGTGAAAATGTCGTCAACATACCAGCAGTATATGGCGGGTTTCAAGCCCATGTCAACTAAGACCTTGTGCTCGTTGGTACCTAAATATGTTTTCTGGTATATCAAAAGTAGTACAAAGCCAGATCACGGATACACTCTGTTCGCCAACATCACGATTGTTTCATCCAACAGGTACGTTGGACATACGTACGTTAGAATTTGACAACCCTACAGAGGTTGATAGACCTTGGCAAACCCTCCAGAGGTTAATAAACCTTGGCAATCCTCCAGAAGTTGATAGACCTTGGAAACCCTCCAGAGGTTTATAGACTTGTCAGCCCTCAATAGGTTTATAGGCCTTGACGACCCTCCGTGGTTGAGAGACCTTGGCATCCCACCAGAGGTTGATAGACCTTGTTAACCCTCATTTGATCCTCAGTTAATTCATGACATAATTGATTATATTTTTATATTGATGCTAGAGGAGGAATTAGTAAATCAAGAATGAGATCCTAACTATGCACGAAAATGTACTTATACACAAAAACAAAATATTGAGACATAACCTGAATGTATTCACACAGTTGTGAGCTTTACAAAGCATCGGAACAGCGTGTTGTGAGCGTTTCAATAAACAGAATTAGTTGTTGTGAGTGTTGCAACACATGAATGATGTGATACTGTTGCAACACAAGAAGTATTGTGTGTGTTGGACACACAGGACTATCATATTTGTTCTGAATGTTGCAACAAATAATACTATAAAGTGAGTGATGCATCACGTTATTTATGAGTTGCAATGCTGCACTCACTCACCCACATATTATCCATGTATTGCAATGCTTCAACTCTCACAACATAATATTCCTGTGTTGCATCCCTCAAACCATATTATTTCTGTGTTGCAACTCTCGCAAACACGTTATACCTGTCCGTAAACCACACACGCAACACACACAATACGTTAATACTGTCTGCTGCAACATTCACAAGAGTTGTTCTTGCATTACACCGTCGCTACACTCACAAACACATTATTACTGTGTTTCAGCGTTCATAACACATTATGAACGTTCATTATTTCTGCGTTTGATTATTCACAAAACTTTTGTTCTGTGGTGCAACACTCACAAACATATCACTCCTGTGTTGCAACACACACAACTGGTTATTAGTGTGGGTGCCACTCTCACAACACGCTAAGTCCTGTGTTGCAATGATGTAACACAACACTACCAATCTATAATTTATGCGTGCAAACACTTACAGAACGTTATTTCTGTGTTGCACTACTCACAAATGTCCTTTATGTGTTGTAACACTCACAACACGTTATTCCTGTGTTTGCATCGCTGCATCACTCACAACATGTTATTGTTGTGTTCCAACACTCATAAGACGTTAGCAATGTGATGCAACACTCAACTCGTTTTAACCATAAAGCGTTAAACATTGTATTCTTGCACGATATAAATTGTTCACTGTCTTATGAGTGTGTTCCAACACTCATAAGACGTTAGCAATGTGATGCAACACTCAACTCGTTTTAACCATAAAGCGTTAAACATTGTATTCTTGCACGATATAAATTGTTCATTGCAAATATGTTAATTACTAATGATTGAAAAGATAGATAAAATGTGATGGATATATGGATAAGTTATAAATAGATCAAGACAAAACATTAAATAAACAAGTAAAACGGGAAAGAATAAATAAATTACATGAAAATGAATAGTTATTAAAGATGATTACGTGTATAAATACAAGTGATTAAGTATCAAAGAAAATGTGAATGGATTAATAAATACATGATGGTAAAAGACAATAATTTAAGTGTGATAAATAGATATGTAAAATGTGCTGGAATAGATCTATAAAGTGATTAAATATTTAAGGAGATTAAACCAGATGAAAAAAGTAGGACTCAATAATTCCAACTATTATTTGGGTAATATATGGAAAAGGAAAAAACCTCCCAGGAGGGTCGAACTGGTGACCGCGTGAACACCGGGTCCGACCTCCAGCTCTGGCACGACTCTTCCTGCTTAATGAAGAACTCAACAGTCATACATTCATCCACTTCATCATACATTATCAACTGACAACTGAGGCGTGTGAAGGAGAAAGTCGGGAAGGAAAATTATTCTTTATGAGAAGAGGATGTAAGGAAAGGTAAGGAAATGTTAGTGTTAACTAACAGGGAAACACAAATTAATGACATCGAAATAGGGAGTGAGCTAGGGAACAGTGATCACAAAGAAATCAGATTTAGCATAGAATGGAATAGACCTGTAGGAGAAAATTCTGTTAAAGTGCCAGATTTTCGAAAAGCTGATTTTAATAGCCTAAGAAATTCTTTGGGTCAAATTGATTGGAAAGTCTTGGGTATGGGGTGTGGGCCGGTCTTGGAGCGAGACATGAACCCAGCGATAGGTGACGTAAATGGGGATTTCGATGTGAATTCAATATATAACTTATTTAAGAATATTCTAAACAAAGCACAGGAACGTAGTATACCATACAAATTGAATAGATCGAATACTAATGACCCAAAGTGGATAACAAAGAATTTGAAGAACCTTATAGGTAAAAAGAGAGCTTGGTACAAAAGGATTAAAAATTGGGAGGTCACTTTAGAACAGGAATTCGTACAACTGGTTAGAAATGTTAAAAAAGAGACAAGGAAAGCAAAAAGAAACTATGAAGTTCGCATAGCAGGGCAAGCAAAGACAAATCCTAAAGGGTTTTTTCAGTTATATCGTACTAAGACTAGGGAAAGGATAGGTCCATTAAAAACTGAGACAGGTCAAATAACAGATAGTGATGAAGAGATGAGTAGTATTTTTAATAAATATTTTGTATCTGTATTTACTAAAGAGGAACTTAACAATATGCCTTCAGCCGAACAAGTCTATGTGGGTGGGGACGAGGACAGGTTGACGAGTTTAACAGTTACCAGGGAGGATGTTCTTAAACAAATAGTAAAACTCAAACCAAACAAATCCCCAGGGCCCATGAAGTGTTTGCCAGGGTGCTTAAGAATGCAAAGAGGAGCTTTGTGACCCACTGTCAACCATATTTAATAAATCAATAGAGTCAGGCAGAGTGCCAGAGTTTTGGAAAGTTGCTAATGTGATACCAGTTTTTAAGAAAGGAGATAGATCACTTGCGTCTAACTATCGACCAATTAGCCTAACGTCTATTGTGGGAAAGATACTCGAATCTATAATAGCAAATAAAATTCGTCTTCATCTTGAAAAACATAAATTAATAATTGAGTCGCAACATGGTTTTATAAATGGCCGTTCATGTTTAACAAATTTGTTATCTTTTTATTCTAGCATAGTTGAGGCAGTTGATAGTGGTAAGGATTGTGATGTTGTGTACCTTGACTTTAGCAAAGCTTTTGATACAGTGCCACATGAAAGACTGATTAAAAAGATAGAGGCTTATGGTATTGGGGGTGCTATATTAAACTGGATTAGGGCATGGCTATACCAAAGGAAACAGAGAGTTAGTATAAATGGAGTCAAGTCAGAGTGGGAAAATGTTGTAAGTGGAGTGCCTCAAGGCTCTGTCCTGGGACCTCTGTTGTTTATAATATATATAAATGATTTAGATTCAGGTTTGAGTAGCAACATTTGCAAATTCGCCGATGATACGAAAATCGGTAGGGAAATTAATTCGGAGGAGGACTCACTATCACTTCAAGTTGATCTAGATAGGGTTTTGAAATGGTCAGAGGATTGGCAGATGCAGTTTAATGCTGATAAATGTAAAGTTCTGAGGTTAGGTAATGATGATAGAGTTACAAGATACGAGCTAGATGGTGTTGAGATTGCGAAGTCGGATTGCGAAAGGGATCTGGGAGTTATGATTAGTAAGAATTTAAAACAAAAGGATCAATGCATAAATGTTCGTAATAAGGCAAATCGGACACTTGGATTTATTAATCGCAGCGTTAGTAACAAGACACCTGGTGTGGTTCTCAAGCTATATCTTGCTCTAGTTAGGCCCCATTTAGATTTTGCAGTTCAGTTTTGGTCGCCATATTATAGAATGGATATAAATTCACTTGAACGTGTCCAGCGTAGGATGACTAAGTTAATTCCCCAAATTAGAAATCTTTCATATGAAGAAAGATTAACAAAGCTTAAGTTGCATTCACTGGAAAGGCGAAGAGTTAGGGGTGACATGATAGAGGTTTACAAGTGGGTGAATGGACATAACAAAGGGGATATTAATAGGGTATTAAAAGTATCAACACAAGACAGAACACGAAACAATGGGTATAAATTGGATAAGTTTAGATTTAGGAAAGACTTGGGTAATACTGGTTCAGTAACAGGGTTGTTGATTTGTAGAACCAATTGCCGCGTAACATTGTGGAGGTGGGGTCCCTCGATTGTTTCAAGCATGGGTTGGACATGTATATGAGTGGAATTGGGTGGTTATAAATAGGAGCTGCCTCGTATGGGCCAATAGGCCTTCTGCAGTTGCCTTTGTTCTTATGTTCTTATGTTCTTATGAAATGATGAGGTGAAAGTGCCAAGCCGATATGAATATATAACACTTGGATGGGACATTAGGATGGGCTGGGATATGAGGACGGAGTGAAGGAACGGTGCCCAATCACTTCGACCTTCGGGGTTCGAACATAAACATTTTTTATTGACAGCAAAGATCTGAATATATATAAACAAAGCAACTGTATACAGTTGTTCTCAGGAATTGTTTAAGGTATATCAAGGTGTTATTACAATTAGTATTTATTTAATCTATATAAATAAAAATGGAAAGGTTCGTTTGTTCAAAATCGCTAATCTCCGAACGTTCTTCATCGATTGCTTTAAATTTTCACACAAAATTGTTGCAACATTCAACAAAATTGTTGCAACATTCAACAAAATTGTTGAATGTTCCATTCCCATCCGGCCAGGTTTTAATATACATACTAAATAGATGTCACGTCTGTGATGGTAAAATAAATATGATTTTTCTGAAAAAACTGTTTTTCATGTGTTTTTCATGTGAGGGAAATATTCGAAACCTCTTTACCGATTGCTTTGAAATTTTGACACAACGTTGCATACGAATAGGCGCGCCTTTTTATATATCTACTATATACATGCCTCACCAGTGACAGGAAAAAACATGTTTTTTTTGAAAAACTTCTCCATCTGTTGGACGTAAGAGCAACACACACTGTAATCTCCAAAAGTTCTTCACCGATTGCTTTGAAATTTTGACAAAACGTTCCATTCGAATACGTGCGTGTTTTTATATACCTACTATATAGATGCCACACCTATAACAGGTAAAAACATGTGTTTATAAAAAAATGCCATCTGTTGGACGTAAGAGCAACATACGACAAGTAAAATATGTTATGATTCCATTTCAATGTTTCCGATTGCACTGATAAATAGAATTTTCATAGAGTTTTATTTATTTTCATTTTGATTTAATTATTATGTGTGACGTTGCGTTTGAATTGAGCTGCGTTTTTTACCATTCTGTTCATTTCGTGGGTATAGCTTTTTTTTTTATTTTTTTAACTGTTCTTCTTATTTGTCGGTGCAATTGGTGGTGAAATTGAGCTTTGTCGATTGATCTGCATTTGAATATAAATATTTGGTTAGTATTTTTTTGTTTTTGTTTTGAAAAGAAGAAAATGGACAACACGTTTATTTCACAGCTGTTAATTTGCAACAAACAGCTATGAATCCACCGGCAACAACGTTAACTGCTTTCTTCACGTTATGTTAAAATGATGTGTTTGTGAAAACAATGCTGTATTTGGAAGTGCCTCCGTATTACACATGGAATGCCAGTAGAAAATACTTTGAACGACGCAAACGAGGAGAGCGAGTCGACGGACAACCTGGCATATTCAAACAAACTACAATTGGCAGACTGTACACCGTGCATCCCAGTCAAGGTAAATTCTTTCTTCGCATTCTGTTGGTAAATTGTGCCTGGTTGGAATTCTTTCCAGCCATTGACATTTGTCAACGGCGTTACGCATGCCACTTTCCATAGTGCTTACAAGCTCTGAATTTACTGGAGGATGACTGACACTGGGATGTATGCATTAGTGTCATCCAACACGTCACATACAAATCAAATTCGTGCACTATTTGCAATCATATTGATCGCATACTCTCCTTCATCTCCAAATGAATTATGGGAGAAATATAAATCGCACATGGCTGAAGATATTATCGGTTGAATACTCAAGGAAAATTCATATATGAACATGGATTTCACAGCAGAAGTCTACAACGAAGCCTTGATAATGATTGAAGATTTGTGCTTAGAAATCGCGAACAAAGTTCTAAATCAATTGGAAATGCCATCGCCGAATCGATCTGCTGCTGCGTCGTTTGATTTAGAATTGCATCGTAAACAAAATTTCAACACGGGTGATCTGTTGTCGAATGTGCAATCAAATTTTCCTGAATTAACGCTTGAGCGAAAAATTCATTTAGAATCAAATATTCTAACTGTCGATAACGGGTTTGGAGAAATCTTCTTAGATGCGCCAGGAGGAATTGTAAAACCTTCCTAATTTGATTGATTCTGGCAGCATTTCGATCCCAAAATGGCATATCCTTAGCTCTTGCATGGTGCGGAATTGCTGCAACATTGTTACCAGGTGGAAAAACTGCTACTTCGGCTTTGAAATTGCCATTGAACATGCAATTCATTGAAACTC
Source organism: Procambarus clarkii (assembly GCF_040958095.1). NCBI lineage: Eukaryota > Metazoa > Arthropoda > Malacostraca > Decapoda > Cambaridae > Procambarus > Procambarus clarkii. The sequence continues at coordinate 34,846,364 of NC_091186.1, read as the reverse complement.
CAACGTGCAACATTTCCAAAGCATCCGGCATGGGAAAAGTATTGCAGAAATGTAAACTTATTGTTTGGAATGAATGCACAATGGCCCACAAAAATCGCTCGAGGCTCTTGATCGATCATTGAAAGATTTTGTGGAAACATCAGACCATTTGGGAACGCATTAATATTGCAAGCAGGAGATTTCAGGCAAACATTACTTGTAACTCCTCGACCGACACCAGCAGACGAAATAAATGAGTGCCTGAAATACTCTACTTTGTGGCGCCACGTAAAGGCGTTAAAATTAACTACAAATATGCGTGTCCAACTGCAAAATGATCCATCAGCTGAGATATTCTCACATCAATTGCTGGAAATTGGGAACGGAAACGTGCCGGTTGATCTGACCTCAGGACGAATTTCATTGTCTCATAACTTTCTACATTTTAGTGACGTCAAAAGAAGAATTGGTTGAAAAGTATTTTCCAATATTTAAACCTATTAAAAGAATCACGATTGGCCGAATGAACGAGCTGTTCTTGCGGCCAAGAACAAAGACGTCTACGAACTAAACAATATTATTCAGTCTATCTTTCAGAGCGAGGCAGTCACATACAAGCCCGTCGACACTGTTGTGGAAGCAGATGAAGAGGTTAATTATCCAACAGTATTTTTGAATTCACTCGATCTGCCAGGGATACCATCACACGTACGGCAATTGAAAATCGTCGTGCCAATTATCATGTTGCGGAATATCAACCATCCAAAACTTTGCAACGCCACGCACCTTGCGGTAAAAAAATTAATCAGCGACGTCATAGAAGTAACAATCTTGACAGGACCTTTCAAAGGTGAAGATGTCCTCATTCCTCGCATTCCTATGATTCCAGCAGATATGGCATTTTAGTTTATGAGATTATAATTTCCAAACTGATTGGCGTTTGCAATCACTATCAACAAAGGTCAGGGCCAATCTTTAGAATTGTGCAGTTTATTCCTAGACACGGATTGCTTCTCACATGGACAATTATATGTTGCGTGTTCTAGAGTCGGCAAACCAGACAATCTCTATATCTCCACAGACAAAGAAACTACAAAAAAAATATTACATTCCCCCAAGCATTGTGAAATTTATTATATTAGAAACATGCGTTTTCTCTTTTCATTCTTCCCCATTAACCAGACTGAGCCACAGCAACGCGTGGCAGGTACAGCTAGTTAATGAATAGTTTTTGAAAAAGATCGTTTAAAGGCATTGATGTGCTCACCTAGATGTGCTCACCTAGATGTGCTCACCTAGATGTGCTCACCTAGATGTGCTCATCTAGAAGAGCTCACCTAGATGTACTCACCTCAGTTATCAGCGTTAATTATTACCGAGAAATAAAGCCGATTTTGAACTTATGAATTTATTTTTCTAGTAATGATCACATGGCAGGAATTTTGTCTGTATGATTAATAAATTCATAACAGTGTATTTGGCGTATATATGTTTTTATTTTTTATTTACTCTTTAGTTCACCTCAAGTGCTGAAAGAAAGAAGCAACAGATGGATGGAACTTGACTTTAAAGTGTGCAATTACCTAAGTGTAATTACCTAAGTGTAGTTACAGGATGAGAGCTACGCTCGTGGTGTCCCGTCTTCCCAGCACTCTTTGTCATATAACGCTTTGAAACTACTGACGGTCTTGGCCTCCACCACCTTCTCACCTAACTTGTTCCAACCGTCTATCACTCTGTTTGCGAAAGTGAATTTTCTTATATTTCTTCGGCATCTGTGTTTAGCTAGTTTATATCTATGACCTCTTGTTCTTAACGTTCCAGGTCTCAAGAAATCTTCCCTATCGATTTTATCAATTCCTGTTACTATTTTGTATGTAGTGATCATATCACCTCTTTTTCTTCTGTCTTCTAGTTTTGGCATATTTAATGCCTCTAACCTCTCCTCGTAGCTCTTGCCCTTCAGTTCTGGGAGCCACTTAGTAGCATGTCTTTGCACCTTTTCCAGTTTGTTGATGTGCTTCTTAAGATATGGGCACCACACAACTGCTGCATATTCTAGCTTGGCCTAACAAAAGTCGTGAACAATATCTTTAGTATATCGCCATCCATGTATTTAAAAGCAATTCTGAAGTTAGAAAGCGTGGCATAGGCTCCTCGCACAATATTCTTTATGTGGTCCTCAGGTGATAGTTTTCTATCTAGAACCACCCCTAGATCTCTTTCTTTATCAGACTTCTTTAAAGATTTCTCACATAATATATAGGTTGTGTGGGGTCTATGTTCTCCTATTCCACATTCCATAACATGGCATTTATTAACATTAAATTCCATTTGCCAAGTGGCGCTCCATATACTTATTTTGTCCAGGTCTTCTTGAAGGGCATGACAATCATCTAAGTTTCTTATCCTTCCTATTATCTTAGCATCATCAGCAAACATGTTCATATAATTCTGTATACCAACTGGTAGATCATTTATGTAGACAATAAACATCACTGGTGCAAGAACTGAACCCTGTGGTACTCCACTTGTGACATTTCTCCAGTCCGATACATTGCCTCTGATCACAGCCCTCATTTTTCTATCAGTCAGAAAATTTTTCATCCATGTTAGAAGCGTACCTGTCACTCCTCCAATATTTTCCAAAACAACTTCTTATGTGGAACTCTGTCGAAAGCCTTTTTTAGGTCCAGATAGATGCAGTCAACCCAACCATCTCTTTCCTGTAATATCTTCTGTTGCTCGATCATAGAAACTGAGTAAATTCGATACACAGGATCTTCCAGATCGAAAACCTACTGTCTGTCTGATATTATATCAATTTCTCTCCAGGTGTTCTACCCATTTAGTTTTAATTATTTTTTCCAATATTTTGACTATTACACTTATCAATGATACCGGTCTATAATTAAAGGGGGTCTTCCCTGCTTCCACTTTTGTAGATTGGAACTATGTTATCCTTTTTCCACACATCAGCTACAACTCCTGTATACAGGGATGCCTGAAAAATCAGTTGAAGAGGAATGCTGAGCTCAGGTGCACATTCTCTCAGAACCCATGGTGAAACTCCATCTGGACCAACTGCTTTGTTCTTATTAGCTCCTTGAGCATTTTTTCTACTTCGTCTCTAGACACCTCTATGTGCTCTATGTTGTTCTCTGGAATTCTTATTGTATCTGGTTCCCTGAAGATTTCATTTTGTACAAACACACTTTGGAACTTTTCGTTTAATGTTTCACACATTTCTTTTCATTTTCCGTGAATCTATTTCCCATTTTCAACCTCTGAATATTATCCTTTACCTGCATTTGTTGTTTATGAATTTATAGAACAGACCTGGTTCTGTTTTACATTTGTCTGCAATCCCTTTTTCAAAAATTTCTTTCTGCCTCTCTCCTCACTGCCGTGTCGTTGTTTCTCGCATCTTTGTATCGCTGGTATGTTTGGGGGTTAATTGGCCTCTTCCTGTATTGATTCCATTTTTGTGTCTTTTGGTCTCTGGCCCTCTCGCACTTTCTGTTGAACCAATCCTGTTTCCTAGTTCTCCTTCTCTGTTTTGGTATAAATTAAATCTTATCACGTGTTAATCACGTGTTTAAACTCACGTGTTTAAACCCGTGTTTAATTCACGTGTTTAAACTCACGTGATTCTAATATTTGCCGTAAACCTTTAACTAAAATGTCTTTCAAGTTATATTTCTATATTTAAGACTTCAATATATAGAATCCTAATGATAGAGAAATTAAGTGTTTACACTAACTTATGTAAATTTTTAATAATAGTTACGGTAATTATGTTAATAGTACTGTAATAGTTCAGGCATTAAGGTAATATTTATGGTAAGGACTTGTATATTTCTTTTATGTACAGAGGAAATATATGTATATTCCTAACAGTATCTTACGGGATTCATATATTATTGAATATATTTCTATATTATGCTTGAGAAGAAGGAATCTATAATGAGAACGGAGCTAGGAACGAAAATCTACTTGCACACAAACAACATATATTCAGACATAACACAAACACATTCACACATGTTGTGAGCTTCGCAACAGCAAGAATTTTTTTTTTTGTTTTTTTTACATGCGAACATGCGAATAAATACAATAAAATAATAAACCAATGACAAACAATCAGACAACAAAACAAATACAGAAGCACAAAGCAAGTTAATACAAAGTAACACAAATACACTAAATACCGGCCCGAAAGGCCGACAACAAAAATACAACAAGGAGCATAAACACAATGAAACACAACACCGGACAGAAGGGCGCACAATAGGTACACCACATTGCAACTAACCACAGGTCACAGCAAGCACACAGACTACTCAAAGTGTTCATACTTATCCGGCCACTCCGCCGCCGGGAACCGAACACAATACGCCTCCCACAGTAACATGACGTCATCCACAGTCATATTACTGTGGATGTGTTAATACTGAGGCACAGTATTAACAGTACGAGGATCAGGCATCAACTCCGGCACACCCACAACAAAACACCGAGCCCGCTGTACCCAGATGGAAGAAGGGCACCACGGAACAGGATGCACGCGGTCAATAATGTCAAACCGCAAAGGATGCTGCGCATCATGCGCCACTCCGGAGGCCAAGACGAGAGGGAGGGGCTCCTTCCCACGAGGCCGGGCAATGGGCAGCGCACTGGGAGCCTCCTCGGCTGCCTCACAGAGCCCCGCGTCAACCACCGGACGTTGTTCCTGCCGGGACCCCCCACGCTTGGCATCCTTCTTCAGTACCAGCTTGATGCCTCGGCGCGCACCAGAACTCTCACCATCCACGTCAGTAGGACGCGACCACCCCCCTCTGCAGGAGAAAGAACAGGAGGTAAATCATAGGTACAAACATCGTCAACAGCAGACACATGGACGTCAGCCACCACCAGCGTCGTAGAGCGCGAGGCACCCGGAGGCGCCACATCATCTCCCGAAGCTCCACCTGCGTCGTAGTCCTCCGCATCAGCCCAAGCAGTAGAAGAACGCCTGGACCGCTTGGGCACAGGCCGCACATCCTCACAGCCGGAGGCGGACCCAGAACCACGGGCCTCACGAACCGACGCCCGTCGCAGAACGGCAGCAGCCTCTACCACAGGGGGAACCGGACCACACACAGCAGGAGGCACCGCAGCCACCCCAGCACCCAGCACAGGAGGAACCCGAGGGGAGGACGCAGGGCCAGGGTCCATAGTTGAAGACAAGGAAGCCGACGGCGACGCTCCACAGGGATCACCAGGAAGGTCCACGGGAACAGCAGGGCCAGAGACATAGTCCAGGAGGAACATCCGACGGCACCGCAACACCCGGAGAAGGGTCTGCAACAACCGGGGGAACGACGGGTGACGCTGGCGGAGTCTCAGCAGCGAACGGGACGCTCACCTCCTCACCCCCGGAGTCCTCCTCCAGAGGGAGCGGTGGGAAATCCTCCTCACGGAACAAGTTCACAGGAGCGACCGGATCAGCAGTACACCTGGCAGCCTAATGCCCCAACAAGCCACACCGGAAGCAAGTACGGGGTTGCCGGGCATAAAACACATGCACGTAGTACCCCAATAGCCGGACAGAGCACGGTATGTCCGACCTCAGTCGCATCCCGAGGGTCCGAATGTTGGTCTTCACACCCGAATTCGTGCCAGACGACAGTGAGTTCATCGCACACTGACGACGAGCCGTACCTCTGGAAGAATCACCGGAGGGAGTCTCAGGAAACTCCATGGGTGGCGCCATGAACACTGACATACGTCACAGCACCACTACAGTCTGGAAATGGTCACAGATCCGGTGCCGTTCTGTAGCTGCAAAGTACGTCCCTCGTACCTCCGTAGAAAGCACGGTACACCGCCTCACCCACAAACTTGACAATAACACGGTGAGCAAGTTACCAGCTCAATGCCATATACGTCCCCAACCAGGGACACGAAGCATGTCACTCAATACCACGTCCACCAGAGGGTAACCAGCACGGCCAGTAAACTCCAATCGATGGAGTTTACCCTCACGACAGGGATAAGATGGCCGCCCATCGCAAAAGCGCCACGTCCACACCACCAGGATCAGCAGGGAGGGTAGAGACACCCACACCCCCTGCCGGCGAAAACGGCAACCACCCAAACTACCGGAAGCGATCAGGCGACACGTCCTCACTGCACGGCAGCTCAGGAGCAACTCCACAGCAAGAAATAGCTTGTTGTGAGCATTGCAATACAGGAATGAGTTGTTATTATTGCAACACAGAAATAATGTGTTGAGAGTGTTTGCGACACATGAAATAACATACTTGTTGTGAACGTTGCAATAAAAAATTATATAATGTGAGAGTTACACTACATTATTTCTGTGTTGCAATGGTGCAACACTCGATCACCACATAATATCCCTGTGTTGCAGTGTGCCTAAAGTTTCACCGCCAAATATCCCTGTTGTATCACTAAAGTCAAATTATTTTTGTGTTGCAACACTCGCAACACGTTATACCTGTCCGTTGCACGCAACATTCACAACAATTTATTCTGTCCACTGCAACATTCACAACCCGTTATTCCTGTATTACAACGTTGCAACACTCACAACAAAAGATTGCTGTGTTGCAGCGTCATAAACACTTTATTTACGGCGTTGCATTATTCAACAACACATTGGTTCTGTGGTGCAACACTCACAACATGCAACACCTGATTTGTAACACTCTTAACGGATTATTTGAGCGGTTCAACTCTCACAACACGCTAATCTTGTGTTGCAATGATGTAACACAACACTCCCAATCTATAATTTATGCGTGCAGTACTTACAGAACGTCATATCTATGTTACAACACTCACAAAATGACATTTATGTGTTGTAATACTCACAACACGGTATTGCTGTGTTTCAACACTCATAAGATGTTAAAAATGTAATGCAACACTCAACTCATTTTCCCATCAAGCATTATACGTTGTATTCTGGCACGATAAATTGTTCATTGCTAATATGGAAATAAAAAATGATATAAGATTGAAAACAGATAAAAGGTGATGGAAAAAAATAAGTTATAAATAAATAAATAGAAAATAGGTAAACAAATAAAATGGGAAAGAATAAATAAATTATATGAAAATGAATGGCCAGTAGCTGTTTGTCGCTGACTGGTGGTGGTTGCTCGTTGCTGTGGGGCGCCAGCTGACTGAGGCGGAGGTCAGCAATATGGCGGCGGCTGGTGGTGGCCGCATCCGCCGTGTGAATACTGCTCGGCTGGAGTTCTTTGCGCCGGTGGATTGGGAACTAGTGGCGGCTGCTGTTTTGGATGTCCTTCAGGTGGATATTAAGGATCTCCTCGGTCTCGACAAATTTTCTCCCACTCGCGTGGCGGTGACGTTTGCTACGTCACCTGGATACGAGCGGTTTGTGGGGTGTTGGAACGAGCGGACGACTCCCCTTCCTCATTCGGCTGTGTCTGTGACTGTCTCTGATCCGTGGGGTCCACTGACCTTGTGAGCGTGCACGGGGTACCTGTTACGTTTCCTGAGGTGGAGCTTTCTTCTGTGTTTACGAGGTATGGTACGGTGTTGCATCATCGGTACAACTTGTTTAGTGCCGGGCGGCTGCGGGGCCTCCGTCTGGGTACTCGCACGCTGCATATGCGCCTCAAGGAGCCCATCCCCTCCAAGGTTATGTGCTGTGGTCTTCCGCTCCGAGTTTTCTATCCAGGGCAGGCCCGCACGTGCTTCCGCTGTGGGGAGGAGGGCCATGACGCTGCCCAGTGTGAGGTTCCTCGAATGGAGACTGCTTCTGTATTCAGTGTGGGGGATTTTCCCCCCCTCCGTGAGGATGGTGCATCCCTGGCCGGTCCTCAGCGTGGGGGGTGTGCTGGTGGTGTGTCACGAACCCGGATCCAGCGTCCGAGCAAGGGAGCAGTAACAACTACGCCATCTGTGGGTCAGCTCCCGAAAACCCCGCCAAACGAACGACGACACCGGATGTGGACGGCGAATATCGGCCACAAGGGCCAGTTTCCAGTCATGGTTCAGCGCTCAACACACTGCCGCTCCTGACCTCTGGTGAGGTGGTGCTCCGACGACAGCGCCATCTATGGACTGGATACGTCAGGTGTTAGTATCTGAGCCCTGTGAGTGTGGAGTATTAGTGTCCCGGTTATTGATGACGTGTCTGCTTACAGAGCCGACCTGGGACCACTGTGATGGAAGTGGAGTCAGTCTACCCGAGGCAGCCAGTCTCCATACTGTGAAGTTTGCTGCAGCTGTTGTGACGTCGTCCCCCTGGAAGAACACTGTGTGGTGTTAGCCTGCCAGTGGAGTGGCAGTGAAAGGATTTACCCGGGACCGACGGTTGGAGACGATAATCCACTGGGGTATTGAGGACAGGAGGGTGATTGGTGATATCACACGAGACTCCTGTCTAGGGCGTACCTCTTTTATCGTTCGTGGAGTGGCCGTACCAGCCTCCTGGTGGCTCAGTACCTCTGCCAGCAGACCTGCTGGACGTGTGGTTGACGGCCTCCACGACGGTGCCCCAGTGGACCTGTGTTTTGGGCTCTGACCTGTGGCCAGGGTAGGCTCGGCGTTCTCAGAGGACACGTCTTGAGGCCACGAAGAAAGCACCGCGGACTCAGCACCTAGCTTCTTGATCAAGAGTCTTCAGCAGAAGACTAGATTGTGCCACGATCCCTTGTAAAGTGGTTAATACCCCTCCCCCTTGTGTACTCTTTTATTCTATATATTTAAACGGTGATGGTGAACATTATATTATATTAAGTTCTTAGCTTTCTTTCCCTACCTCCCTTTAAGTTACTTGCGGTCACGGATCTCATCCCTTGATAGCCACTACTGGCTTGGGAACGATACATATATCTTCCTCTAACAACATCAGAGTGAGAACCCCGTTGCGTCCCGAGAGGGCCGTAACATGGGGCACCTGCGACCTGCTGTGCCTGGTGGTGCACCTGCGGACTGCTGTGCCCTGGTGGTGCACCTGCCGACTGCTGTGCCTGGTGGTGCACCTACTGACTGCTGTGCCCTGGTTGGTGCACCTGCGACTGCATGTGCCCTGGTGGTGCACCTGCGGACTGTTGTGCCTGGTGGTGCACCTGCGACTGTTGTGCCTGCTGGTTCGTCTGTGCCTGTAGTGTCTCCTGTGCCAGCTGTGGTGGAGGACGTGGCTGCTCTGATTCCCGTCTTCTACTTCCGGTGGATGTGGAGGTGCATCCTGTTCCTGGTGCTTCGTTGGTGAATGGGCGTGGTGTTGGGAGTGTCGTCTCGGTGCCTCCCAATTGTGGGCGATGCGTTCGCTGAGGGTGATGGAAGCGTCGTCGTTGGTGCCGGCGTTTCCTGTTGCATGCATTGCGAGTCCGCTTTCTGCTCCCCCTGAGGGTGCGTTCCATGTGGGGGCGTTGACGTCCCTTGCTCCTCGCTGGCAAGCGCGTTGCGGGGGCGCGCTCACGCAGTCGAGAGCCCCTTGGCAAACGGATTGAGGCTTCGCGGAGTTGTGCCTTGGGTAGTGCCCCCCCTCCTTCTCCTAATTCTCCTGTGTCTGATATGGATTCCGGAAGTGATGCAGTGCCGGTTGGCAGCAAGATTTCCTCGTCGGTGGTGGACGTTGTGATACCTGGTCAGTGGCAGCGGGGTCTCGGCATGCTTCACTGGGTGATGCCGGCACTGTCCGCCCCTGCGGGATCAGAGGCCGCATTATGTTGGATTCCCCGGAACGGTGGGGCGGTCGGCAGTTTGAGCCTCAGGATGATGACGGCGCCTCTGCAGTGGGTGGCTCTGTGCCCTCTGGTTGGTCCTGGAGGGGCTGGGGGTCATTAATGGGAATCGATGCGCCTGCTATTGTTTGTGCGTCTTTGAATGTTCATGGTCTGAATGCTTTGGCGGTCCAATTGGGCCTTGTGGATGTGCTTCGGGAACAGCGGTGGATGAGGCTCTGATCCAAGAGCACAATGTTCGGGAATGTGTCTGTGTTGCAGGGTTGTGTGCTGAGTATCATGTTGTGTTGAACCCCGAAAAGGACGTCCTTGGGGGGAACGCTGATGTTGTTTTCCGCGGAGGGCATCTATTTCCGTGCTTCACACGGAAATGGATGAAGAAGGGCGGGTCTTGTTTGTTCGGGCTGAGTATTTGGGGGTTGTGATTCCGTTATTGACGGTGTACGCCCCTTCTGGGGTGGCGCATCGTCAGGACCGGGAGCTGTTTTTTTCGGGAGGGGCTTTTGCCATACCTGCGGCATGATACGCGGGATTTGATCTTTCGGGGGGGATTTTAATTGTGTTACGTGTGTGAGGGATTGCTCTAGTGCTCACCCTCGGAATGTTTCGGCCGCTTTAATTGTGGTTTTGCGTGCGTGTGGGTTTCGCGATGCGGCTGTTTGTGTGGCGGCTCGTTGGAGTATACCTTCGCTGCGCGTGGGGCGAGTTCTAGGTTGGATAGGTTCTATGTTTCTGGTGGGGAGTGTTCGGTTTTTGATTTTCGCACGGTCCCGGTGGCTTTCCTCGGATCATTGTTTGGTGGTTGTCCGGGTTGGTTGTCCTGAGTCAGGTGCGGGTGGGGCCTGGGTGGTGGAAACTTAATTGTCGGTTATTGCGTTGTCCACGTATTTGTGCGCAGTTTCGGGCCTGGTGGGTTGGCATCGTTGGCCGGAAGGCTGATTTCTCCTCTTTGTTTGTTTGGTGGGAGTGGTGTAAGGTGGAGTGTCGGAGGTTTTTTGGGGATTGTTGCTAAGCGGGAGGCTGCCGGGAGGTTTGGTCTGCTGCGGTACTTCAGGCGCGTTTGTCTTCCTTTATATGTGCAGTTGAATGCTGGGGTTGACTGCTTTAGTGAGATTGCTGAGTGTAAGGAGCGTATTTGTGATTTGCGTGCGGTGTTGGCTGACGGTGTTCGCGTGCGTGCTCGTGTAGCTGAGCAGGGGATGGGGAGAGGCGCTCTCCATTTCTTTTAGGGAGGGAGAAGGCTGCTAGGGGTTCCGTTCTTCTCAAGGGCCTTCGGCGGCCTGATGGGTCTGTGAATTCTAGCACAGAGGGTGTTTCTGCTTACCGCGCGGCATGAGTTGGAGGCACTCTATGGGGAGGTGCATGGGGATAGTGTGCTCGCGGGTTCCTTTTTGGACAGGTGCTTCCCCGGTTTGTCGCGCTCAGAGTGTGACCGGTTGTGCAGGATGTTTCCACGGTGGAGCTCCTGGAGGTGGTTCGGTCGTTTCGTTCTGGGAGGTGCCGGGTGCGGATGGCCTGCCCATTGAGTTCTACCTTACCTTTTGGGATGTGTTGGGGGAGGTGCTTTTGGAAGTGGTGGCAGGCGTGTTTGCATTTGGGTGCTCTGCCTGATTCCTTGTGTGACGGGATCGTGCAGCTGCTCCCGAAGCCGGGCGATTTGCAGTTGTTTTCCAATTGGAGGCCTATTACGTTCTTAATGTTGATTATAAAATTCTAAGGTTTTAGCGCGTCGATGTCGGGGTGTCGTTGCGTCGGTGGTCTCTATGGAGCAGTTTTGTGGTGTGCCTGGCCGTGCCCTGATGCATTGCAATGCCTTACTTCGTGACGTGCTTCTCTATGCGTCCGAGTATCGGCTTTCGGCGGCTATGATCAGCTGGACTGGTCCAAGGCCTTTGATCGGGTGTCTTTAGAGTTTGTTTTTAGTGCTATGGAGAGGCTTGGTTTTCCGGTGGTGTTTGTGGGGTGGGTCCGTTTGTTGTATGTTCCGGAGTCGCAGTCGCGTTTGTGTGAATGGGTTTTTTTAGCTCATTTTTTCCTATTTGCCGTTCCGTTCGTCAGGGGTGTCCCATATCCATGCTTTTGTATGTGATTTTTCAGGAACCTCTTTTCCGGGCGGTGAAAGCGTGTTCCTTGATTGTGCCCTCTTGTCTGCCGTCCGGTCTCCGGCTACCAGTTGCGGGTATGCTGACGACACCGTTCTGTTTGTAGCTTCGGAGGGTTCTGTTGGAGCTTCCAGGACGTTCTCCTGCGGTTTGAGTCCACTACGGGGCCGTTCTTAATCGGGCGAAGTCGGGGTTGATGGGGATCGGTGAGTGGGCCTCCGCCTGGTGTGGGATAGGTCGTGGTTTCCGGTGGTCTCCTCGATTCGGGTTCTTGGGGTTACTTGGTTTGCCTCCTATGACCACTCCTTGGAGTGGAATTGGGGTGCTGTCTCTCGGTCGGTTGGTGTTGCAGTTGGCCTTTTATCGCGTCGTCCTTTGACGATTTATCAGAGGGGACTTCTTGTTGCGTGTAAGGTCTTGTCGCGTGTCTGGTTTGTGGCTCGATGTTTTCCCGTTGGATCGTCGGAAGGCCTTGAGTTTGGAGAGTGTGGTGTATAGATATGTATGGTGTGGGCGTTTATCAACCGGTGCGCCGTTCGACGTTGGTGTTAGGGTTGAGAGAGGGGGGTGTTGGCATTCCTGACGTCTTCACGAAGGCCAAGGCCCTCTTCTGGGTCTCGTTGCGTCGGGGGCTGGCTCTCGGTGGGGGGTTGAATACGCTGGGTGTTTTTTTCTGCTCGCTTCTCTTCAGTTTTTTTGGTTGATTTGGGGGTTTGTCAGGAGGTGGCCTTGTTTACCCCCCCCCCCCTGTTTATTCTTGGGCCGTGGGGATTCTTCGGGAGCTCTGCCGCCATCCTGGGTTTCTGTCCTTCTCGTGCAAGGCTGTGCATGGGGTGTTGTTGCCCCGGGTGCGGCCTCAAGTGGAGGGCTTATTCCCGTGTTGGGATTGGGGTGGTATCTGGTCGTGTTTGGGGGCACGGTTCTTGGCGCCTCAGCAGCGTGAATTGCTGTTTCGGGTTCTGCATTTGTCGCTGGCGACAAATGAGCGGTTGTGTATGCTTGGCTTGCGTGATTCTGGTGCGTGTGTTCATTGTGGTTTAAGTGAATCGCAGGTGCATGTATTTTATTTTTGTGTCCAGTTACAGGGGTTGGTGGACTGGTTTCGGGATGTCCTGGAGGTGTTTTGTGGTCCGGGTTGTCGGGGTGATGTTTTGCAGTTTTTGTTTTTGTATTTTCCGGCTTATCCGCTGCGGGTGCGTAATACATTGTGTTTTGGTTGCTGATTATGTGTTTTGTGTGTGGGTTGGGAGGCGGGAGGGTTTTGGGGTTGCCCGAATTTTAGGATTTTTGCGGGGGCGCATGCGGTTTACCTGGTGGTGGTTGCAGCGCGCTTTTCCGGAGGAGTTTGGTCGGTGGTTCACAGATGCCTATGTTCTTGGGGTTGCCTTTGGGTCGGCAGGTGCCTTGGTGGGAAGGTGACGTTCTCGTCTTGGGTGGGGTTGGGGTGTCGATGGGGGTTTAGAGGGGTTGGGGGTTTTGGGGCTTGCTTTGCTATGCGCTCCCTTTCCGCTTCTTTGGGTGTCCTTGGCGGGGGTTGCGTGTGATTGTGTGTCTCCCCCCTTGAGATGCTGCTGCTCCTGTGTGTGTGTGGTGTGTTTCCGTACCTCCGGGTGCCAGTTGTGTCCGTATGCGTGTGGGTGTGTGGTTTTGAGGGGGTTTTGGCTCCTGCGTGGGCCTGGGTTTTCTGCTGTACTGTTTTCTACTGTTCTTTTTGTGGCCGCGTTTCGCTTTGGCCTGTGACCCATTATTTTGCGTGCTTGGGTGCTGTGTGGTGTGCCGTGGTGGTGTGGGTGGTATGAGTGTGTTTGTCTTGTTGTTTAGAGTGTGTTTAGTGTGTGTGTACATACTTTCTTCTCATTTAGTGTATGTCATTTTCCTGGGTAGCGCGTGTATGGTCCTGTGCTACTTTGTTCTTCTGTGTGTGTGGTAGGCGTGGTTTTGTGCACGTGATTCTATGTCCACGTCTGTGTATGTTTTGTGTTCGTGGTTCCAGGTGTGTTTAAATGTTATTTATGTACTTTATTGTTTTCTTTATTCTTCATGTAATTTTCTTTGCCATGTTCTGTGTTGCTATGTAGATATGAACTGTTTAGCCTATTGTTTCCATGTACTGTTTTAGCACTTAATTCCCTGTACTGTTTAGCCCATTGCTTCAATGTGTTTTTATTTTGTTCAGCGCTTGTGTTTGTTTTGCGGTTACTGTTATTGTTTAGTGTACAGACTGTTTATCCCTGTGTACTGTTCCTGTGTACTGTTCCTTCATTGGTATACTTGATGTGTACAGGTTTGCGTTGTTTTGTGTGTTCTTGTATTTGTGTAATTTATATAAAAAAAAAAAAAAAGTCCACCAGAGGGTAACCAGCACGGCCAGTAAACTCCAATCCGATGGAGTTTACCCTCACGACAGGGGGAAGATGGCCGCCCATCGTAAAAGCGCCACGTCCACACCACCAGGATCAGCAGGGAGGGTAGAGACACCCACACCCCCTGCCGGCGAAAACGGCAACCACCCCAAACTACCGGAGCGATCAGGCGACACGTCCTCACTGCACGGCAGCTCAGGAGCAACTCCACAGCAAGAAATAGCTTGTTGTGAGCATTGCAATACAGGAATGAGTTGTTATTATTGCAACACAGAAATAATGTGTTGTGAGTGTTGCGACACATGAATAACATACTTGTTGTGAACGTTGCAATAAAAAATTATATAATGTGAGAGTTACACTACATTATTTCTGTGTTGCAATGGTGCAACACTCGATCACCACATAATATCCCTGTGTTGCAGTGCCTAAAGTTTCACCGCCAAATATCCCTGTGTTGTATCACTAAAGTCAAATTATTTTTGTGTTGCAACACTCGCAACACGTTATACCTGTCCGTTGCACGCAACATTCACAACAATTTATTCCTGTCCACTGCAACATTCACAACCCGTTATTCCTGTATTACAACGTTGCAACACTCACAACAAAAGATTGCTGTGTTGCAGCGTTCATAACACTTTATTTCTGCGTTGCATTATTCACAACACATTGGTTCTGTGGTGCAACACTCACAACATGCAACACCTGATTTGTAACACTCTTAACGGATTATTTGAGCGGTTCAACTCTCACAACACGCTAATCTTGTGTTGCAATGATGTAACACAACACTCCCAATCTATAATTTATGCGTGCAGTACTTACAGAACGTCATATCTATGTTACAACACTCACAAAATGACATTTATGTGTTGTAATACTCACAACACGGTATTGCTGTGTTTCAACACTCATAAGATGTTAAAAATGTAATGCAACACTCAACTCATTTTCCCATCAAGCATTATACGTTGTATTCTGGCACGATAAATTGTTCATTGCTAATATGGAAATAAAAAATGATATATGATAGAAAACAGATAAAAGGTGATGGAAAAAAATAAGTTATAAATAAATAAATAGAAAATAGGTAAACAAATAAAATGGGAAAGAATAAATAAATTATATGAAAATGAATGGTTTTTAAAGATTTAAGTGTTTATATTCAAGTGATTAAGTATCAAAAAAAAGGTGAATGGATTAAATACATGATGATTACCAAACTTATTTAAATGTAATCAATAGATATGTAAAATGTGCTGGAATAGATCTATAAAAAGTGAATAAATATTAAAAAGGATTAAATAGATGAAAAAATAGGACTCAATAATTCTAACTAAAGTATTATTTCTGTAATATATAAAAAAAGGAAGCTGCAACAGCGAGGGTCGAACTGGTGACCGCGTGAACACCGGGTCCGACCTCCCAGTCTGGCCACGACTCTTCCTGCTTAATGAAGAACTCAACAGTCATACCCCCTCCCCGCTCAGCTCGTTGTCGCCGTGTGGGGGCTTAGTGGGCGGCTGCCGGAGTGTGATGCTCCTTGGGACAGTCCTCTGTCCTTTTCTAGCCTTGTGCTCCTGCTGCCGTCCTCTCCAATTCTGTTGGGCATCTTTTCCTTTTCCTTCTGTTTCGTTTTTCTCCCCCCTCTTCTCCTATCTGCTTGCCGTTTCCTACCGACCTTTTGCTCGTTCTGGTTCTTCCCTTGGACTTCTTCTATTTTGACGCCCGGGTGCTTGAGGAGGCATACTCATGCACCCGTAGAACTGCAGTACCCGACGTCGAAAGCGAGGGGAACCTTTTATTGTCAATCCCCACTTCGTCACTGAACCCGATCTCGACGGACTGTCGGTTTCTTAAGGTGGCGTTTGTGGGGCGTATACTCGCGACGCACCCCTAGGAGGCCCCGACAAAATCGGCGATAGCTTCTTGTTGGGTGTCCTGCCTCTAATTGTGGCTCCATGGTGGGTGTGGGGGCACATTCGTGAGTGAATTCTTTCTTTCGTCAAGATGATTACCCCTGCTTCGGCTTCTTCTGGTTTACCTTCTCAGGCTCGTGGGGTGGGCGACCAAGCCCCCGAGTCGGTCCGTATTGGAAGACCGGGCTCTGTAGCCTCCGCTGCATTGGGCCCCGACCTTGCTCCTCCTTTGGCCTCTCTGACTCCTTCCTCTGGCTCCCCTCCCTCCTCTGTGGTTGGGTCGAGCCCCAAGCCCCCAGTGGTGACTACCTCGTCCCCTGGCGCGGCTCCTTCTCTAGTTGTAACTACTGCGCCTTTTAACCCCTCTCTCTCTGGGGGTTCTCACCGCCGTCCTCGTCACGGCCGCCCTCGCTCGATTCCTTCCAGTTCTGCTACCTATCAAGCCTTGTTTGGTCCCGCTTCGTGGGCCAAATATTTTGATCTTCTCCCTCTTGATTCTGCGCCTCCTGACGATTTCTCCCTCCATCGACATCTCATTGATTCCGTGGATGCCTCCATTACTTTCAACCCCACTCGTCTCGGTGCACGTGTCGTTGCTGCTCCTTCTCAGGATGCTGCTTCCCGCTTGGCTGCCTTATCCTGCCTTGGCGAGACCCCCGTTCGGGTCTCGAAGAACGTTCAGTTGAATGCCAGTGTTGGCACTATTTTGCTCCCGCCCCATGTTGCGACCGGTGTTCGGGACCTGCGCGACTGCCACGACGATATTCGACATATCCTCGCTGCCCAGGGCCACTCTATTCTCCAGGTGGACACGTTTACTCGTCCCCCTCGTGGTAGTCGCCGTCAACCCCTCCGGGTTGTGAAGATTACCTTTGATGGTAGGACCCTTCCACCCTCTGTCATTCTTGCTGGTGCCAGGTGCTCTGTCCAGGAGTACATTCCTTCTCCTCGGCTCTGCAACAAGTGCTGGAGGTTTGGGCATGGTGCCCTCCGCTGCTCCGGGACTGTCTCTCTCTGTCCTTTGTGTGGTGGCGAAGGTCACTCTAAGTCGGAGTGCGCTTCTCCCCAGGCTCGTTGCCTCAACTGCGGTGAGGCCCATCCTACCTTCTCCCGTGCGTGTGTCCATTACAAGCTTGAGGCAGCCGTCCTCAACTTGAAGCACCGGGAGCGTTTATCTTTTCCTGAGGCGAGGCGCCAGGTTCGCCGGCTCCCGCCTTATGCTAATATCTCTTATGCTCGCGTGTTGCGCTCTTCCTCTCCTCGTCCTTCCCGCCTTCCTCAGACTCACAACCGTTTCCGGGCATGGACCCTGATGCGCCCACTGCCCCCTCCTCTGTCCCTTTGGGTTCTCTCCCGAAGGATCCTCCTCCTGGTCCTCTGTCTGGGGATCCCCTTCCTTCTACCCGGTCTGTCGTGTCTTCTGTGTCTTCTTCCTCGTCCCCCTCCGATCCTCCTTCCCATCCTCTTCCTCCATCTATCGGCTCTCCCCGCCGCCTGTCGGTGCGGGCGGATGTCCATCGCTCTCCTAACGGCCGTCGTGTGTGCTCTCGTTCGGCTTCTCCTGTTGAGACACTGGAATCCGTTGCCCGGTACGTAGTTGCTGGGACACCGGTCTCTTTAAGTCAGAAGCGTAAGCCTGGCTCCTCTCCTTCCTCTTCCCCGGCGGGTAAGAAGGCTTCGCTTTCTTCCTCAGCTCCTCCTTATGGCTCTGTTGCTCCTTCCCCTCCCGTTTCAGTGCTTGCGCCCCCTGTTCCTGCTATGGAGGTTTCTTTGGCCCCTGCTTCCCTTTCGGTTGCTGCTCTTGCTGGGGTGCGCTCCTCTCTTTCTACTCCCCCTCTTCCTGCTGCTGTCCTTGACTGCTCCTCTCCGTTGTCTCCTCCTCCTCCTCCTCCTCCTCCGGACCCTGCCCGCCCACCTCTGATCTGTTCTCCCGTTTCCTTCCCTCCGTCTTTGCTCAGTTTACCCATGCCCCCTAACCCTGACTTTGCTGACCCTGATCCCGACCCTGATCTTCTTTAACGTGCTCTGTTGGTCTTTCGCCTTTGTTTCTTCCTTGTTCTCTGTTTTTGTCCTTTCTCTTCTCGTCGTTGTCCATTCTTCAATGGAACGTTCGAGGTTATTACGCCAATTTCCTCGAACTCCAACTTCTGGTTTCGCGGTTTTCGCCCCTTTGTGTCTGTCTCCAGGAGCCAATGCTTGGTGCTCGTCCTGGTCGTTTTCGTGGCTATTCCTTTCTCTCCCCCCCCCCCCAGCCATTGCTGGGGCTTCTAATTCTTCTGCTCTCTTGATTCGGGCTGATGTTCCCTTTGTTCCTATACTTTTTCCTTCGCCTCTCCATTGTTCTGCTGCTCGTATCTTTGTGGGGAAATGGTACACAGTTTGTTCCATTTATCTCCCCCCGAGTGTCCCGCTCTCTCTTCCTGATTTGAAACACCTCCTAGACTCCTTGCCGGAGCCTGTGCTCCTGCTGGGTGACTTCAATTGTCGTCATTCTCTTTGGGGTGACGTTCTGACGAATACCCGGGGTCGCCTCCTTGAGCCGTTTCTCCTCTCTTCTTCCCTGTCTCTTCTGAATTCTGGTGAGCCCACTCATTTGGACTCTCGAACTCGCACCCTTTCTTGTCTTGATCTTTCTCTCTGCTCTTCTTCTCTTTACTTAGATTTCACGTGGCAGGTTCTTGATGACCTCCATGGAAGTGATCATTTCCCCATCCTTGTTTCCTTTTTCTCTTTTCGCCCTTCCCTCTCTTTCCCTAGGTGGCAGTTTGCTAAGGCGGACTGGACCCTATTTTCCCTCAGTGCTACTCTCTCTGACCTCTCCCTTCTGCCCCTCTCTCGCGCTCTCCTCCTTTTTCATGACACTGTCTTCGACGCTGCCCTCCGCTCTATTCCTCGCTCTTCCTCTCGGGGTCCACGGAAGTGCGTTCCCTGGTGGAATGAGGACTGTGCTCGGGCTGTCCGCTGTAAGCGTGCAGCCTGGAAGAAGCACCGCCGTAGGCAGACGACCGATTCTTTTCTTTTCTTTCGGAAAGCGAGTGCGGTGGCCCGTAGGGCCATCCGTACGGCTAAACGTGAATGTTGGGCATCTTATGTCTCGACAATTACGTCCGAAACCCCTCTGGCCCAGATCTGGAAGCGTATCCGCAAGATAGCGGGTAAGTTCGTTCCCGATGTTTCACCGGTCCTTCACCTCCATGATACTCTTGTGGCGGACCCGTTGCAGGTCGCTTCCGAACTGGGTTCCCACTTTTCTTCTGTTAGCTCTGGTCTTCATCTTCCCCAATCTTTCCTTCTTCGTAAACCTGTCCTTGAGTCTCGTCCTTTAGATTTCTGCACTCATCTTCAGCTTCCCTATAATGATCCCTTCTCTCTCTCTGAACTTCGTTCTGCCCTGGCCCTCTGCGGTTCTACGGCGGCGGGCTCCGATGGTATTCATTATGAGATGCTTCGCCATCTCCCTCCGAGCACGTCTCAGTATTTACTGAGTCTGTATAATCGGATCTGGGAGTCGTCGTCAGTCCCTGAGGACTGGCTCGATGCCGTTGTCCTCCCTGTTCGCAAACCGGGATCTCTGGGTACTTCCCCTAAGGACTTTCGCCCTATTGCTCTCACAAGTTGTGTCTGCAAACTCTTTGAACGTATGGTTAACGTTCGTCTGATGTGGTTCCTGGAACACCATCACCTCCTCTCCCCTTCTCAATTTGGTTTCCGCAAGTGCCGCAGCACGACAGATGTCCTGGTGAACTTGGAGGTCTATATTCGTACTGCTTTTGCTGCGAAGACCTCCGTTGTTGCCGTCCTTTTTGACCTAGAAAAGGCTTACGACACCACTTGGCGTTATCATATCCTATCTCAACTTCATTCTTTTGGCCTTCGTGGTCATCTCCCTCTCTTTCTCCGCAGCTTCCTCTCTCGTCGTTCCTTTCGGGTGCGCCTTGGTACCGCTCTGTCTCCCTCTTTTCAGCAATACGAAGGTGTGCCCCAGGGTAGTGTTCTGAGCACTACTCTTTTTCTGGTTGCCCTCAATGGTCTTCTTTCCTCTCTTCCTTCTGGTGTCTTCTCCGCTCTCTATGTCGATGATCTTACCCTTTGTTGTCAGGGTGATGATTCGCCTCTCCTTCAACGCCGGCTTCAACTTGCAATTGATGCCGTGTCGTCTTGGGCCACAGGTCATGGCTTCAAGTTCTCTACTTCTAAGACTTGTGCCATGACTTTTACGCGGAAACGGGTTGTTCTTCGTCCCTCTTTGTCACTTTATGGTCATCCCCTTGAATACAAAGATTCCGCGAAGCTTTTGGGGTTATTCCTTGACACTCGTTTGTCTTGGTCTCCCCATATCTCTTACCTCCGTGTTGAGTGCTCTAAGGCCCTTACCCTCCTTCGGGTCTTGTCCCATACTTCTTGGGGGGCAGATAGGCGCACTCTCCTTGCTTTACATTCCTCTCTCGTCCTGTCTAAGCTCGATTATGGTTGCCCTGCTTACTCGTCTGCTTCTCCTTCTACTCTTCGCCGTCTTGATGCTTTGCACCATACTGGGTTGCGCCTCAGTTCTGGTGCCTTTCGTTCGACTCCCGTCCTTAGCTTGTATGTTGACACTGGCTTCCTGTCTCTCCAGGACCGCCGTGATCGCTACTGTCTTCGCTATCTTGCGCGGTCCTTGCAACATCCTTCCTCTCGCCTCTGTCGTGCTTTAACTTTTACCCCTCCTGCGGTTCCTGTTCCTCTTCACCACCTCCCTCTTTCTGTCCGGTTATCTCGCCTACAGGATTCTCTTTCCGTTCGTATTTCTGATGTTTCTCCTCGTGTTGTTCCTTCTTTGCCCCCGTGGAGGGTCCCTCTTCCGCGGTTTTGTACATCCTTGACTCGTATCACTAAGGCTTTTACCCCTCCTACGGTTCTCAAACGCCTTTTCCTCGAGCACTTTTCTTCTCACTCCCGCTCCGTTTCTGTCTTCACCGATGGGTCTAAGTCAGCGGACGGTGTTGGCTACTCTGTTGTTTTTCCTGATCGCACTTATATGTGTCGCTTGCCTCCGGAGACTAGCATCTTTACAGCGGAACTTTATGCTATTCTCTATGCTCTTCGTCTCCTGCTTTCTCGTTGTCAGTCTTCCTTTGTGGTTGTTGTTGACTCTCGTAGTGCCCTCATGGCTCTCGGGTGCTTTAATCCAGTTCATCCAGTAGTTGTCGAGATCCAGCATTGGCTGTTTCTCGTTCACAGTAAATTTAAGTCGGTTGAGTTTTGTTGGGTTCCCAGCCATATTGGCGTGTCTTTAAATGAGCGTGCGGATGCTGCCGCTAAGGAAGCTGTCCGCTCTTGTCCCATCTCTCGTAAAGGCATTCCGTATTCCGACTTTTACCCGGTTATCCATTCCTCAGTCCTTACCCGTTGGCAGGCTTCTTGGTTGTCTGTTACTGGTAACAAGCTACGTACTCTTAAATGTTGTGTTTCCTCGTGGCCGTCCTCCTTCCACCGTAACCGGCGGTGGGAAACAGCTCTGGCGAGGTTGCGTATTGGCCATACTCGCTTAACCCATGGTCACTTGATGGAGCGCCGCCCTGCTCCTTATTGTCCTAGTTGCATTGTCCCTCTTACGGTCGTGCATGTCCTTCTTGAATGTCCTGACTTCCAGGACGAGCGTGTGTCTTGCTTTCCGACCGCCCCTCGCGGTCACCTGTCCCTCGATAGAATTCTTGGTGACTCGGATACTTTTGATATCGTTCGCCTTATGCGTTTTTGTTCTCGTATTGGCATCCTTGGTGATATTTAGCGCCCTCTGATTATTTTGCGTATTTGATGGTGCTACATAGCCTTCCCGGTTTGGTGCCTTCTTTTGATAATTACTTACTTACTCAACAGTCATACATTCATCCACTTCATCATACATCATCAACTGACAGTTGAGGCGAGTGAAGGAGAAAGACAAATGAGGAAGGAAAAGAATATTTGTGAGGAAGCAAGGTAAGGAAAGGTAAGGTAATTATGAGGTGAAAGTTCTAGGACAGAATGATTATAACTTGGAAGGGATATTAAGATCATCTAGGATATATAAGGACGAAGGGAAGGAATAGATGCCAAACTTGGACCATCGGGGATCGAGCGCTGACTCTGCAAGAAGCGAGAGGACGGAGTGGAGTAACAGTGCCTAAGCACTTGGACTATCGGGGATCGAGCACTGACTCTGCAAGAAGCGAGAGGATGGAGTGGAGTAACAGTGCCTAAGCACTTGGACTATCGGGGATCGAGCACTGACTCTGCAAGAAGCGAGAGGATGGAGTGGAGTAACAGTGCCTAAGCACTTGGACTATCGGGGATCGAGCACTGACTCTGCAAGAAGCGAGAGGATGGAGTGGAGTAACGGTGCCCAACCACTTGAACCATTGGGGATCCAACACAAACGTATTTTATAAGCAGCACAGAAATGTAAGGAAATGTAAGGATAAATGTATGGAAACTGATGTGTACACAGTTGTTCTCACCAGTTCTTTATTGCATATAAATTAGTTATTGAACTTGGTATTTATGTAATAAACTAGCTGTACCTGCCACGCGTTGCTGTGGCTCAGTCTGGTTAATGGGAAAGACGGAAAAGAGAAACTGCACGTTTCTAATATGTTCAATTTCACAATGCTTGTGGGTATAAGCATTGCTTAATAAGCAACAATATTTTGTGTTGTTTCATTGTCTGTGGAGATATAGATTGTCTGGTTTGCCGACTCTAGAACACGCAACATATAATTGTCCATGTGAGAAGCAATCCGTGTCTAGATATAAACCCCACAATTCTAAAGATTGGCCTTGAGCTTGGCTGATGGTGATTGCAAACGCCAATCATTTTAGAAATTACAATATCTTAAACTGAAATGCCATATTTGTTGCAATCACAGGAAAGCGAGGAATGAGGACAACTTCACCTTTGAAAGGTCCTGTTAAGATTGTTACTTCTACGACGTCGCTGATTAATTTTCTTACCGCAAGGTGCGTGGCGTTGCAAAGTTTTGGATGGTTGATATTCCGCAACATGATAATTGGCACGCAGATTTTCAATTGCCGTACGTGTGATGGTATTCCTGGCAGATCGAGTGAATTAAAAAATACTGTTGGATAATTAACCTCTTCATCAGCTTCCACAACAGTGTCGACGGACTTGTATGTGACTGAAATCGATGTGAGAATATCTCAGCTGATGGATCATTTTGCAGCTGGACACACATATTTGTAGTTAATTTTAACGTTTTTACGTGGCGCCACAAAGTAGAGTATTTCAGGCAAGCATTTATTTCGTCCGCTGGTGTCGATCGAGGATTTACAGGTAATGTTTGCCTGAAATATCCTGCTTGCAATATTAATGCGTTCCCAAATGGTCTGATGTTTCCACTCAAATCTTGCAATGATCGATCAAGAGCCTCGAGCGATTTTTTGTGGGCCATTATGCATTCATTCCAAACAATAAGTTAACATTTCCGCAATACTTTTCCCATACCGGATGCTTTGGAAATGTTGCACGTGGGAATTTAAATTGATTGCATGTTCAATGGCAATTTCAAAGCCGAAATAGCAGTTTTTCAACCTGGAACAATGTTGCAGCTATTCCGGACGATGCAAGAGCTAAGGTTATGCCATTTTGGGATCGAAATGCTGCCAGAATCAATCTAATTAGAAAGGTTTTACAATTCCTAGCGCATCCTACAAGATTTCTCCAAACCCGTTATTGACAGTTTGAATTATTTGATTGTAAATGAATTGTCGCTCAAGCGTTAGCTTAGGAAAATTTGATTGCACATTCAACAACAAATCACCCGTGTTGTAATTTTGTTCACGACGCAACTCTACATCAAATGAAGCAGCAGCAGATCGATTCGGTGATGGCATTTCCGATTGATTTAGAACTTTGTTCGTGATTTCTAAGCACAAATCTTCAATCATTATTACGCTTCGTTGTAGATTTCTGCTGTGAAATCCATGTTCATATTTTAATTTTCCTTGCGTATTCGACGGACAATATCTTCAGCCATGTGCGATTTATTTTTCTCCCATAACTTAGTTGGAGGTGAAGGAGAGCAGGCAATCAATATGGTTGCAAATAATGCACGAATTTGATTTGTATGTGACGTTTTGGACGACACTAATGCATACATCCCAGTGTCGACCGTTCTCCAAAAAATTCAGAGCATGACATGCACTACGGAAAGTGGCATGTGTAACGCCATTGAAAAATGTAAATAGCTGGAAAGACGTCGAACCGAGCAAATATACCAACAGCATATGAAGAGAGAAGCATTCATCTTGATTGGGATGCACGTTGTAGTTTGACAATTGTAGTTTGTTTGAATATGCCAGGTTGTTCGTAGACTCGCTATCCTTGTTTGCGTCGTTCAAATTATTTTCAACTGGTATTCCATGTGAACTACGTAGCCACTTCCGATTACAGCAGTTTTTTCGCAAATGCATCATTTTGACAAAGCGTGAAGAAAGCCGGTAACGTTGCAGCCGGTGGATTCATAGCTGTTTGTTGCACATTTGCAGCTGTGAAATAAACGTTTTTCCATTTTCTTGTTTTCAAAACAAAAACAAAAAATACTAACGAAATATTTATATTCAAATGCAGATCAATCGACAAAGCTCAATTTCAACACAATTGCACTGACAAATAAGAACAGTGAAAAAAGTAACCTATACTAACGAAATGAAGAGTATGGTAAAAAACGCAGCTCAATTCAAACGCAACGTCACACAGAATAATTAAATCAAGAAGAAAATAAATCAAAATCTATGAAAATTCAATTTATCAATGCAACTGGAAACAATGAAATGGAATCATAGCATATTTTGTGTGTCGTATGTTGCTCTTACTTGCAACAGATGGCGTTTTTTTCATAAATGCTTGCTTTGACCTGTCACAGGTGTGGCAGCTATATAGTAGGTATGTAAAAACACGCACGTATTCGTATGGAACTTTGTGTCAAATTTTCAAAGCAATCGGCGAAGAACTTTCGGAAATCAGCGATTTTGAACAAACGAACATTTACATTATTATTTATATAGATTAATAATTTGGTCACAGCGGGTTTATAGCCACGATGATGGTGTTCACCTAAATGTGCTCACCTAGATGTGCTCTCTTAGATGTGCTCACCTAGATGTGCTCTCTTAGATGTGCTCACCTAGATGTGCTCTCTTAGATGTGCTCACCTAGATGTGCTCTCTTAGATGTGCTCACCTACATGTGCTCTCTTAGATGTGCTCACCTACATGTGCTCTCTTAGATGTGCTCACCTAGATGTGCTCTCTTAGATGTGCTCACCTAGATGTGCTCTCTTAGATGTGCTCACCTACATGTGCTCTCTTAGATGTGCTCACCTACATGTGCTCACCTACATGTGCTTACCTAGATGTGCTCTCTTAGATGTGCTCACCTACATGTGCTCACCTACATGTGCTTACCTAGATGTGCTCTCTTAGATGTGCTCACCTACATGTGCTTATCTAGAAGCGCTCACCTAGATGTGCCTACCTGTATGTGCTCAGCTAGATGTGCTCACCTAGATGTGCTCCACCAGATGTGCTGACCTAAATGTGCTCACCTGTATGTGTTCACCTAGATGTGCTCACCTAGATTTGCTCTCTTAGATGTGCTCACCTACATGTGCTTATCTAGAAGCGCTCACCTAGATGTGCCTACCTGTATGTGCTCACCTAGATGTGCTCCACTAGATGTGCTCACCTTTATGTGTTCACCTAGATGTGCTCACCTGTATGTGTTCACCTAGATGTGCTCACCTAATTGTGCTCTCCTAGATGTGTTCACCTGTATGTGTTCACCTTCATGTGCTCACCTAGATGTACTCACCTGTATGTGTTCACCTTCATGTGCTCACCTAGATGTGCTAACCTGTATGTGTTCACCTAGATGAGTTCACCTAGATGTGCTCAGCTGTATGTGTTCACCTAGATGTGCTCACCTAGATGTACTCACCTAGATGTGCTCACCTAGATGTACTCACCTAAATGTGTTCACCTAGATGTACTCACCTAGATGTGTTCACCTGTATGTGTTCACCTAGATGTACTCACCTAGATGTGCTCACCTGTATGTGTTCACCTAGATGTGCTCACCTAGATGTGCTCACCATAGCATAGTGGGTGAAAAATAGTTTATCCTTCTCTTAATACGTTTTATTCAATAACTAGTAGACATAACATAAAACATAATAACTACCAAACGTCTTCATTTTTTTCAACTATTATGAGTTGTTTTCCGTGTTTTTTTAACACCAGGGCTAAGTGAGCCAGAGCTGTGTAGTAGTTGACCTTCCATTATAACACCAGGGCTAAGTGAGCCAGAGCTGTGTAGTAGTTGACCTTCCATTATAACACCAGGGCTAAGTGAGCCAGAGCTGTGTAGTAGTTGACCTTCCATTATAACACCAGGGCTAAGTGAGCCAGAGCTGTGTAGTAGTTGACCTTCCATTATAACACCAGGGCTAAGTGAGCCAGAGCTGTGTAGTAGTTGACCTTCCATTATAACACCAGGGCTAAGTGAGCCAGAGCTGTGTAGTAGTTGACCTTCCATTATAACACCAGGGCTAAGTGAGCCAGAGCTGTGTAGTAGTTGACCTTCCATTATAACACCAGGGCTAAGTGAGCCGGAGCTGTGTAGTAGTTGACCTTCCATTATAACACCAGGGCTAAGTGAGCCAGAGCTGTGTAGTAGTTGACCTTCCATTATAACACCAGGGCTAAGTGAGCCAGAGCTGTGTAGTAGTTGACCTTCCATTATAACACCAGGGCTAAGTGAGCCAGAGCTGTGTAGTAGTTGACCTTCCATTATAACTCCAGGGCTAAGTGAGCCAGAGCTGTGTAGTAGTTGACCTTCCATTATAACACCAGGGCTAAGTGAGCCAGAGCTGTGTAGTAGTTGACCTCACATTCAAGCTTTTCATCTGGATTCATGCCACTACTGTCAATCATTCCCAACCCTTAAGGAATTTTGACGCGCTTGATTGAATTAAGTTGCTTAGTCAAGCTTAAAATTTGATTAATGCATAATTTAAAGCTCCATCGTCTCTTGATCTTAGTATCATTGCGGAGTGCCTCCATTATACACTCTGTATCCTCCCCCTCCTCACACTGCTCTAATATAATTTTTTTGCTAACAGCGTTATTTTCTATTGGTGGTCCTGCGCTATACCGGGTCACAATAGCTATAACATGTGGTACTCTTTCTGGTGAGGGAGAAGGAGAAAAGACAGCTCCTCCTACTTTGACAGTCACCAGCACATAGTTACTTAATGGTTGGATCGCTCGCTGTAGTCGTGTATAAGGATACCTTTCCCAGATCTCGCAAGACATTCCTCCTGAATGCGTGTGAATTGAAGGAATATCATACACTATTCAGTCAACAGGATGGAACTCATCCGTTGCCAGATAATCACCTTCTACTTTGCAGTCTTTAAGACAGGATAGCTTATGAAGCATATACCTTGAACACATCTTGTCAGTTATCTTTAAGACAGGATAGCTTATAAAGCATATACCTTGAACACATCTTGTCAGTTATCTTTAAGACAGGATAGCTTATGAAGCACATACCTTGAACACATCTTGTCAGTTATCTTTAAGACAGGATAGCTTATAAAGCATATACCTTGAACACATCTTGTCAGTTATCTTTAAGACAGGATAGCTTATGAAGCATATACCTTGAACACATCTTGTCAGTTATCTTTAAGACAGGATAGCTTATAAAGCATATACCTTGAACACATCTTGTCAGTTATCTTTAAGACAGGATAGCTTATGAAGCATATACCTTGAACACATCTTGTCAGTTATCTTTAAGACAGGATAGCTTATAAAGCATATACCTTGAACACATCTTGTCAGTTATCTTTAAGACAGGATAGCTTATGAAGCATATACCTTGAACACATCTTGTCAGTTATCTTTAAGACAGGATAGCTTATAAAGCATATACCTTGAACACATCTTGTCAGTTATCTTTAAGACAGAATAGCTTATGAAGCATATACCTTGAACACATCTTGTCAGTTATCTTTAAGACAGGATAGCTTATGAAGCATATACCTTGAACACATCTTGTCAGTTATTAAACGCGAGTTTGCTGATGTAAGGATTATATACAGTATAGAGTTACCATTTACTCTTTTCATTCCTCTATTACATCTGTAAACACACTCAACTGTTTGTTAAAGCGGGAAGATAAACACAGAGTATATTATCATTATTATTTTTATTAATTGCAAGCAAAGGAAAAAATGGTAACAATAATTAATAAATAAAGTGGATAGTTTATATATTTCTAGTCTGCTGTTAAATCAATGAGTTCGATATCTCCTGTGAGGTCTATTATAGTCACGGGTCTGCAAGGGAGTTTTGTAGTTTCACCTTCTGCTTCGTCACATCCGCGTTCAAGTTGTTGTTCTTCATCCGACGATAAGCAGAGGCAACTCCTTCACTTAACTTATGTGTAAGCACACCCTGTATAGGCAATGCTGCTTGGATCGCATTGCTTGCAGAGTCAACCATCACAAATTTCAACCCGCGACGCTGGTAATGCTGCTCCAACTTCATCATTATGGGTAGATATTTCAGTCTCCATACTTCCTGATTGTAGCTCTTCCAGTACTGACGACAACCCATCCCAAGTCCAAAAGGGAAAATTATGCGATTAATTTTATATTCTTCTCTTGTTAAGATGACTGCAAAGGCCTTACGCAGAGATTTTGTAAACCAATAGCGACGCATTTCTTCTGTATCCAACTGTAAGCCTCTGTAGTAGTGCGGGTCGGCAGCATATAATGTCTCGATTTCCTTCATCGTCATGTTTAGGGGTTTAGATGATTTCCCTCCGGCGTGATGTGTTATTAATCCGATGAGATGAGGTAGATGAGGGTCATTACCAATTCGATTGTTGAATTGAGGGGGGTTCACCATAGACAATCTCTCCCAGCATGGCTCGGTCTCTTCTCTCTACACGATTTTTGTAGGGTAGTTTGCTCCGATGAATGCAAGCATAGGGATAACGAGTCCATAATTCTTCAACCACCCCACTCATCATCACGCTAGTGGCGTCCATATCGTAGATGATGCAGTCGGAGTAAGAGTACTCCGAAAAAGATGAAAGGCTGCCGGCTACAGTCGTCAAGATCTTATCTGATGAGTAGAGTAGAGGAAATGAGTCGGAGAGCAGTCACCCCTTTTCATGGTCGTGCGAAGGTTAGTGGGTTTCCTGTTTTGTTTCCTCCCTGTTTCCATGGGGCGGACTAAAATCACTTTGACGTTATAAGGTTGTACACTCCCGTGCATATTTTGAATAATTGGGAGGTGAGTACTTTCCCACTCTGCATCTTCACACCGACCTGACATACCTACACCCCAAGGGAGAATAACTTTCCTGATCTCCTCAGTATCTTCAATATACAATATGAGTTCTAAAGATTTCGCCAAGTATAACAAGCGGTTTTCTTTTGTATCAGCACGCAAACCTTTAACCATAGAGTAATCTTTTGATTTATCGGATAATAGCTTGAGCAATATCATTCCCCTCAATAGGCTTCCCTAATCCATATTGAGTTGCCAAGGCTACTATGCTTGGTCCTTGACTGTCTCTGCTGATGTGAATGGATCCAGGTGTTGGACGGTCTTCTCTGATGCATCTCTTTGGATTTTACAATTGCGTTCTGGCGTAAGCGGTGGCGTGAGGATACTTATCAGCAATGTCCTGCGACATGCCACAGGGCGAGCATGATATACAATTTACAGAGTAGACAATGCAGCACTCTCGATTGTTAAAATCCTCATCTGACATATATCAGTGATGAATTTCTACAGAGTTCATTTTGGCTATGGAGCTCATTTTTTTCCCCAACGCGATATAGATGAAATACCCAGGTGTGATGAGCGGGCAGTAATGAATTAGTAGGATCAACCCCCCTTTTATCCCCCTCGGCGCGTGTGTGGCGCGCGCCTGCTCACAGGATAGTTTCCAGTTAATGATTAACCACACTCTGTAGCTGTATATTTTATATTATTTATTTATTTATATAATAAATATATATATATTATTATTTAATAAACGTGGATTATAGTCCATTCTAGCAGTAAAATAGGTGTAATACTATAATCTCAACAATGAGGTTTTATATAGACTTTGCACCACGCTACAATTTTTTCTAAGTTGAGGAGAGCTTCGTATTTTCCTTCACAACTCGTTCACTATAGATATTAGTCTAAGGCGATGCTCTATGTATGTATATATATATATATATATATATATATATATATATATATATATATATATATATATATATATATATATATATATATATATATATATATATATATATATATATATATATATATATATATATATGTCGTACCTAGCAGCCAGAACGCACTTCTCACCCTACTATGCAAGTCCCGATTTGCCTAATAAGCCACGTTTTCCTGAATTAATTTATTTTCTCTAATTTTTTTCTTATGAAATGATAAAGCTACCCATTTCATTATGTATGAGGTCAATTTTATTTTTATTGGAGTTAAAATTAACGTAGATATATGACCGAACCTAACCAACCCTACCTAACCTAACCTAACCTATCTTTATAGGTTAGGTTAGGTTAGGTAGCCAAAAAAGTTAGGTTAGGTAGGGTAGGTAGTCGAAAAACAATTAATTCATGAAAACTTGGCTTATTAGGCAAATCGGGCCTTGCATAGTAGGCTGAGAAGTGCGTTCTGGCTACTCGGTACGACATATATATATATATATATATATATATATATATATATATATATATATATATATATATATATATATATATATATATATATATGTGTGTGTGTATATCACGAAAATAAACACGTGATTAAGAATGTGACAATGTCAGACCACGAAGGAAAAATGAAACAGGAAATTTCCTTAAGTACTTTCGTATATTAAATACATCTTCAGAAGGTCATTTTACAGATCGAGTGATGGGTATAAATAGGCAGGAGAGAGTGGTGAAGTAAGGTGAGGTACAATACTTGGACAACGCAGAAGGAAACACAATTAAGTGTTTCCTACCATATATATATATATATATATATATATATATATATATATATATATATATATATATATATATATATATATATATATATATATATATATATGTAATTGACGATTACAAAACACTGATCATTTTATGCGGAAAATCCACAGAGAAATATGAAATGAGGTGAACGTTTTGGCTTGTTAAAGCCTTTGTCAACACCAGACTGAATTTCAGTCAGTCTGGTGTTGACAAAGGCTTTAACAAGCCGAAACGTTCACCTCATTTCATATTTCTCTGTGGATTTTCCGCATATCTCTCTATATATATACATATATATATATATATATATATATATATATATATATATATATATATATATATATATATATATATATATATATATATATATATATATGCAATTGACGATTACAAAACACTGATCATTTTATGCGGAAAATCCACAGAGAAATATGAAATGAGGTGAACGTTTTGGCTTGTTAAAGCCTTTGTCAACACCAGACTGAATTTCAGTCAGTCTGGTGTTGACAAAGGCTTTAACAAGCCGAAACGTTCACCTCATTTCATATTTCTCTGTGGATTTTCCGCATATCTCTCTATATATATACATATATATATATATATATATATATATATATATATATATATATATATATATATATATATATATATATAATATATATATATATATATATATATATATATATATATATATATATATATATATATATATATATATATATATATATATATATATATATATATATAAATATGTATCTCCGACAAAACTACTCTCCCTGGGCGAGTGTTTAGAGAGTGTAAACTTTAATCCACTACTGGACAGAACAGATTATATTTATTTTTCACATCCACGCGAAGCTAACTCTTTCATCTTTCCTACCAGCACTGCTTAAACAAGTTGGGTTTACCTTTAAGCTAATACATAGATCTCTCAATGAATATGTAGCGAAATGCGTCACCCACTTTCTCGAGGATAAATAGGCCGGGAGCGGTCCAACCTTTACCACAATTTCGAATGTTCGACCAAACATGGACGTCTTTCGCACCAAAACATTTCGCAGCATGGAACGATTGGGATGTGAGCAGATGAGGCTAGACACTTTTGTGGGATGGCGTCTTGGTTAGCTTTTGCCTAGTGATTTAGCTAGGGACGGATTTTACTTCGCCAAATCAGTGGATTACTGCATATGCAGTTTCTGCTATGCTTTAATAGGGGGATTATCTTGAGATCATCTTGAGATGATTTCGGGGCTTTAGTGTCCACGCGGCCCGATCCTCGACCAGGCCTCCATCCCCAGGAATCAGCCCGTGACAGCTGACTAACACCCAGGTACCTATTTTACTGCTAGGTAACAGGGGCATAGGGTGAAAGAAACTCTGCCCATTGTTTCTCGCCGGCGCCTGGGATCGAACCCAGGACCACAGGATCACAAGTCCCGCGTGCTGTCCGCTCGGCCGACCGGCTCCCAGGGTGGGTAGAGGGGGAGGACACCCCTCACAGTCGACATGTAGCTGCAGCACCACACTGTCCTTTCATCAGTGGTAAACGCCCTGAAAATGTCAGCATTGCGCTAAGCAACACAGTCTATGCCTATGGATTGAATTTCACCTATTCCTTCCTACAACTAGAAAGAGGGAGAAATTCAGCTAACAGTTGTAAGTACCTGGTCGAGGACCGGGCCGCGGGGACACTAAAAAGCCCCGAAATCATCTCAAGATAACCAAGATAACCCATCACAATTAAGTGTTATCTCTTAGTCTCTGTGAATAACGTTGGTTGTATAGTCATTGTGAATAGCTTGATAATAAGATTTGTGTGTGTGTGTGTGTGTGTGTGTACTCACCTAGTTGTGTTTGCGGGGGTTGAGCTCTGGCTCTTTGGTCCCGCCTCTCAACCGTCAATCAACAGGTGTACAGATTCCTGAGCCTATTGGGCTCTATCATATCTACACTTGAAACTGTGTATGGAGTCAGCCTCCACCACATCACCCCCTAATGCGTTCCATTTGTCAACCACTCTGACACTAAAAAAGTTCTTTCTAATATCTCTGTGGCTCATTTGGGCACTCAGTTTCCACCTGTGTCCCCTTGTGCGTGTTCCCCTTGTGTTAAATAGACTGTCTTTATCTACCCTATCAATTCCCTTCAGAATCTTGAATGTGGTGATCATGTCCCCCCTAACTCTTCTGTCTTCCAGTGAAGTGAGGTTTAATTCCCGTAGTCTCTCCTCGTAGCTCATACCTCTCAGCTCGGGTACTAGTCTGGTGGCAAACCTTTGAACCTTTTCCAGTTTAGTCTTATGCTTGACTAGATATGGACTCCATGCTGGGGCTGCATACTCCAGGATTGGCCTGACATATGTGGTATACAAGGTTCTGAATGATTCTTTACACAAGTTTCTGAATGCCGTTCGTATGTTGGCCAGCCTGGCATATGCCGCTGATGTTATCCGCTTGATATGTGCTGCAGGAGACAGGTCTGGCGTGATATCAACCCCCAAGTCTTTTTCCTTCTCTGACTCCTGAAGAATTTCCTCTCCCAGATGATACCTTGTATCTGGCCTCCTGCTCCCTACACCTATCTTCATTACATTACATTTGGTTGGGTTAAACTCTAACAACCATTTGTTTGACCATTCCTTCAGCTTGTCTAGGTCTTCTTGAAGCCTCAAACAGTCCTCTTCTGTTTTAATCCTTCTCATAATTTTAGCATCGTCCGCAAACATTGAGAGAAATGAATCGATACCCTCCGGGAGATCATTTACATATATCAGAAACAAGATAGGGCCGAGTACAGAGCCCTGTGGGACTCCACTGGTGACTTCACGCCAATCGGAGGTCTCACCCCTCACCGTAACTCTCTGCTTCCTATTGCTTAGATACTCCCTTATCCACTGGAGCACCTTACCAGCTACACCTGCCTGTCTCTCCAGCTTATGTACCAGCCTCTGTGTGTGTGCGTGTGTGTGTGTGTGTGTTTGAACACCTAGTTATCTTTCATGTTGTGTTTATAGGAATAGCGAGCGTATATATATATATATATATATATATATATATATATATATATATATATATATATATATATATATATATATATATATATATATATATATATATATATATATATATATATATATAATATATATATATATTAGTAGCAGTCTTTCCTGTAGACATATATTATTAAATATGACCGAAAAAGTAAGATTAATAATTCTAACACGAATTTTCTCAATCTTTCGTACATTTCTTTTCACTGTTGGAGGTAATTCAAAAATCAATTCTCCAAAATTCATTTTTATTTCTAGTCTGACGCGACACGAGCGCGTTTCGTAGAACTTATTACATTTTCAAAGACTTTTGTTTACAAATACATAACTGAATAGAACTTACACATCTCCGATTTTGTTTATATCTACATTTGAGTGAGGTGGATCGGGTGAGGTGGCATTAATAGGGTATTAATTTCATCAACACAAGACAGAACAAGAGGTGGCATTAATAGGGTATTAATTTCATCAACACAAGACAGAACACGAAACAATGGGTATTGAAATGGAAGTGATTGTAGAAAGCCTATTGGTCCATATTTCTTGATGCTTCTATATTGGAGCGGAGTCTTGAGGTGGGTAGAATATAGTTGTGCATTAATTGGCTGTTGATTGTTGGTGTTGACTTCTTAATGTGTAGTGCCTCGCAAACGCCAAGCCGCCTGCTATCGCTGTATCTATCGATGATTTCTGTGTTGTTTACTAGGATTTCTCTGGCGATGGTTTGGTTGTGGGAAGAGATTATATGTTCCTTAATGGAGCCCTGTTGTTTATGCATCGTTAAACGCCTAGAAAGAGATGTTGTTGTCTTGCCTATATACTGGGTTTTTTGGAGCTTACAGTCCCCAAGTGGGCATTTAAAGGCATAGACGACGTTGGTCTCTTTTAAAGCGTTCTGCTTTGTGTCTGGAGAGTTTCTCATGAGTAGGCTGGCCGTTTTTTCTGGTTTTATAGTAAATCGTCAGTTGTATCCTCTGATTTTTGTCTGTAGGGATAACGTTTCTATTAACAATATCTTTCAGGACCCTTTCCTCTGTTTTATGAGCTGTGGAAAAGAAGTTCCTGTAAAATAGTCTAATAGGGGGTATAGGTGTTGTGTTAGTTGTCTCTTCAGAGGTTGCATGGCGTTTCACTTTCCTTCTTATGATGTCTTCGACGAAACCATTGGAGAAGCCGTTGTTAACTAGGACCTGCCTTACCCTACAGAGTTCTTCGTCGACTTGCTTCCATTCTGAGCTGTGGCTTAGAGCACGGTCGACATATGCGTTAACAACACTCCTCTTGTACCTGTCTGGGCAGTCGCTGTTGGCATTTAGGCACATTCCTATGTTCGTTTCCTTAGTGTAGACTGCAGTGTGGAAACCTCCGCTCTTTTCCATGACTGTTACATCTAGAAAGGGCAGCTTCCCATCCTTTTCCATCTCGTAAGTGAAACGCAGCACGGAACTCTGCTCAAATGCCTCCTTCAGCTCCTGCAGATGTCTGACATCAGGTACCTGTGTAAAAATGTCGTCAACATACCTGCAGTATATGGCCGGTTTCAAGTTCATGTCGACTAAGACTTTTTGCTCGATGGTACCCATGTAGAAGTTTGCAAACAGGACACCTAGGGGAGAACCCATGGCGACCCCATCTACTTGCTTATACATGTGCCCATCCGGGCTCAAGAAGGGTGCCTCTTTAGTACAAGCTTGGAGTAGTTTCCTTAGGATATTTTCGGGTATGTCAAGAGGAGTACAGGCTGGATCACGATACACTCTGTCGGCTATCATCCCGATTGTCTCGTCCACAGGTACGTTGGTAAACAGCGATTCTACGTCCAACAAGGCTCTTATCCCTGTGGCCCGTGTGCCCCGCAGTAAGTCAACAAATTCCTTTGGAGACTTCAGGCTGAAGGCGCAAGGATCATAAGGAGTCAGCAGGCCGTTGAGTCGCTTCGCCAGTCTTTACGTGGGTGTGGGTATCTTGCTAATGATTGGCCGAAGTGGGTTTCCAGGCTTGTGTGTCTTGACATTTCCATACACATATCCAGGTTTATATTCCCCAATGATCTTTGGCAGGTGGAGTCCGGATTTCTTGGCGTTCACAGTTTCGATCAGTTTGTTGACCTTTGCTTTCAATTCGGCTGTAGTGTCCTTCGTTACACTTTGGAACTTAGTTTGGTCAGAGAGTATGAGGTTCATTTTCGCCAGATATTCGTCTTTTTTAAGAATGACATATATTGGCGACTTGTCACCTCTCCTGACAACTATCTCCTTGTTCTCACGAAGGCTTTTAGCTGCCGCTTTGAGCTCGGGGGACAGTATGGTGCTTCTGTAATTTCCTCGATTATTTCCTCCTTCTGCAATAAGTTCTGCTTGTTAGGTATCTTTGGTAGTGACCTTCTTTTGTGTCTCGAGGTCGAATATGTCGTCCAACAGAATTTCCAACTCTACTTTCCGGGCCATCTCACTCGGTCTGGGTTCGAAGTTAACAAGTCCTCCACCACAATAAAAGCATCGTATATGATCTCCAACTCCTAAGAAATAAAAAAATATATAAATATTTTTATATAAAATATAAATAAATAAAGTCTATTTGTCAATTAGTCTCGTCGCTAAGGCTGCTGCTAGAGCAGTTAGTCAGGCAGCAGCCGACATGCTGAAGCCAAAACAGCTT
>NC_091186.1:34779462-34804462 GCF_040958095.1 Procambarus clarkii | reverse complement strand
GTTCTTTCTAATATCTCTGTGGCTCATTTGGGCACTCAGTTTCCACCTGTGTCCCCTAGTGCGTGTGCCCCTTGTGTTAAATAACCTGTCTTTACCAACCCTGTCGATTCGCTTGAGAATCTTGAATGTGGTGATCATGTCCCCCCTAACTCTTCTGTCTTCCAACGAAATGAGGTTTAATTCCCGTAGTCTCTCCTCGTAGCTCATAACTCTCAGCTCGGGTTCTAGTCTGGTGGCAAACCTTTGAACCTTTTCCAGTTTAGTCTTATGCTTGACTAGATATGGACTCCATGCTGGGACTGCATACTCCAGGATTGGTCTGACATATGTGGTATACAAGGTTCTGAAAGATTCCTTACACAAGTTTCTAAAGGCCGTTCTTATGTTAGCCAACCTGGCATATGCTGCTGATGTTATCCTCTTGATATGAGCTTCAGGGGACAGGTCTGGCGTGATATCAACCCCCAGGTCTTTCTCTCTCTCTGACTCTTGAAGTATCTAATGTCCCAAATGATACCTTGTATCTCGTCTCCTGCTTCCTACCCCTATCTTCATTACATTACATTTGCTTGGATTAAACTCTAACAGCCATTTGTTCGACCATTCCTGCAGCTTCTCCAGGTCTTCTTGAAGCCTCAAGCTGTCCTCCTCTGTCTTAATCCTTCTCATAATTTTGGCGTCGTCAGCAAACATTGAGAGGAATGAGTCTATACCCTCTGGGAGATCATTTACGTATATCAGAAACAGGATAGGTCCAAGCACAGAGCCCTGTGGGACTCCACTGATGACTTCACGCCATTCTGAGGTCTCACCCCTCACAGTAGCTCTCTGCTTCCTATTGCTTAGGTACTCCCTTATCCACTGGAGCGCCCTACCAGTTACTCCTGCCTGTTTCTCCAGCTTATGCATCAACCTTTTATGGGGTACTGTGTCAAAGGCTTTCCGACAGTCCAAAAAAATGCAGTCCGCCCATCCTTCTCTTTCTTGCTTAATCTTTGTCACCTGATCGTAGAATTCTATCAAGCCTGTAAGGCAAGATTTACCCTCTCTGAACCCATGTTGTTGGGTTGTCACGAAGTCTCTTCTCTCCAGATGTGTTACTAGGTTTTTTCTCACGATCTTCTCCATCACCTTGCATGGTATACAAGTTAAGGACACTGGCCTGTAGCTCAGTGCCTCTTGTCTGTCACCCTTTTTGTATATTTGTACTACATTAGCAGTCTTCCATATTTCTGGTAGGTCTCCCGTTTCCAGTGGCCTACTATACACTATGGAGAGTGGCAAGCAAAATGCTCCTGCACACTCTTTCAATACCCATGGTGAGATTCCGTCCGGCCCAACAGCTTTTCTCACATCCAGCTCCAATAGGTGTTTCTTGACCTCCTCTCTTATAATTTCGAACCTTTCCATGGTCACCTGGTTTGCTGCCACCTCTCCTAGCGCCGTGACTTCTCCCTGTTCTATTGTAAAGACCTGCTGGAACCTTTTGTTGAGTTCTTTACACACCTCTTTGTCATTCTCTGTGTACCTGTCCTCGCCCACCCTAAGTTTCATCACCTGTTCCTTTACTGTTGTCTTCCTCCTGATGTGACTGTGTAGTAGCTTTGGTTTGGTCTTGGCTTTATTAGCTACATCATTTTCATACCTTTTCTCAGCTGCTCTTCTCACACTAACATACTCGTTCCTGGTTCTCTGGTATCTCCCTCTACTTTCTGGTGTTCTGTTATTACGGAAGTTCCTCTATGCCCTTTTGTTCAGCTCCTTTGCTTTCATACATCCCCTATTAAACCACGGATTCTTCCTTTGCTGCTCTGTTTTTTCCTGTCGGACTGGGACAAACCTGTTTACAGCCTCCTAACATTTTTGGGTGACATAGTCCATCATGACTTGTACGGACTTGGTTCCGAGTTCTGTGTCCCAATGTATATCCCTTAGGAATTTATTCATCTCCTCATAGTTTCCCTTTTGGTACGCCAGCCCTTTGTTTCCCAGTTCTTTTTTGGGGGAGATAATTCCTAGCTCAACTAGGTACTCAAAGCTCAATACACTATGATCACTCATTCCCAAGGGGGCTTCCAACTTAACTTCCCTTATATCCGACTCATTTAGGGTAAATATCAGATCAAGCAAGGCTGGTTCATCCCCTCCTCTCATTCTTGTTGGTCCCTTGACGTGTTGACTTAGAAAGTTTCTTGTTGCCACTTCCAGCAGCTTAGCTCTCCATGTGTCTGGGCCTCCATGTGGGTCTCCGTTCCCACAATCTATCTTCCCATGGTTGAAGTCTCCCATGATTAGTAGTCTGGATCCGTTCCTGCTAGCCACAGAAGCTGCTCTCTCTATTATATTGATGGTGGCCAAGTTGTTTCTATCATATTTCTGTCTGGGTCTTCTGTCATTCGGTGGGGGGTTATATATGACTACTACTATAAATATTTTTTTTCAGTCTGTTCCCAGCCTCTGGGCAGAGCAGACGTGCGGGTCAGGCGCTCCGCCGCACCAGCCAGGCCGCACCCTCAGACATTGAATATGATCTCTTCTCAATAATGCTCACTCACTGTGCCCTGCCATAGCGTCCCTCACACAATAACAAGCAAAGTGAATCTTGCCGGCATTGCCTTAATAGAGTTTCTTAGAGAAATACGGAGCTTGTGTGTGAGGATGGCAAAACTCTTAAATAGGATTAGTTAGAGTCTCAGAGCCCGCATTCCTAGGCAGCTCTGAGCCTATAGGTAGGAGCAGTAGAGTGAGCACAATCAATATATGTGTATATGTGTGTATATGGATATACATATATATATATATATATATATATATATATATATATATATATATATATATATATATATATATAGACATATGTCGTACCTAGTAGCCAGAACGCACTTCTCAGCCTACTATGCAAGGCCCGATTTGCCTAATAAGCCAAGTTTTCCTGAATTAATATATTTTCTCTAATTTTTTTCTTATGAAATGATAAAGCTACCCATTTCATTATGTATGAGGTCAATTTTTTTTAATCAAGTTAAAATTAACGTAGATATATGACCGAACCTAACCAACCCTACCTAACCTAACCTAACCTATCCTTATAGGTTAGGTTAGGTTAGGTAGCCGAAAAAGTTAGGTTAGGTTAGGTTAGGTAGGTTAGGTAGTCGAAAAACAATTAATTCATGAAAACTTGGCTTATTAGGCAAATCGGGCCTTGCATAGTAGGCTGAGAAGTGCGTTCTGGCTATTAGGTACGACATATATATATATATATATATATATATATATATATATATATATATATATATATATATATATATATATATATATATATATATATATATAACTGAAAACTCACACCCCAGAAGTGACTCGAACCCATACTCCCAGATGCCACGCAACTGGTATGTACAAGACGCCTTAATCCACTTGACCATCACGACCGGACATAATGAGGTGATAGCCGAGGCTATTTGAACCACCCCACCGCCGGCACTCGGATAGTAATCTTGGGCATAGCATTTTACCAAATCACCTCATTCTTTGGGGCACACGTGAGGAACACAAATGCGAACAAGCCTGAATGGTCCCCAGGACAATATGCAACTGAAAACTCACACCCCAGAAGTGACTCGAACCCATACTCCCAGATGCCACGCAACTGGTATGTACAAGACGCCTTAATCCACTTGACCATCACGACCGGACAAAATGAGCTGATAGCCGAGGCTATTTGAACCACCCCACCGCCGGCACTCGGATAGTAATCTTGGGCATAGCATTTTACCAAATCACCTCATTCTTTGGGGCACACGTGAGGAACACAAATGCGAACAAGCCTGAATGGTCCCCAGGACAATATGCAACTGAAAACTCACACCCCAGAAGTGACTCGAACCCATACTCCCAGATGCCACGCAACTGGTATGTACAAGACGCCTTAATCCACTTGACCATCACGACCGGACATAATGAGGTGATAGCCGAGGCTATTTGAACCACCCCACCGCCGGCACTCGGATAGTAATCTTGGGCATAGCATTTTACCAAATCACCTCATTCTTTGGGGCACACGTGAGGAACACAAATGCGAACAAGCCTGAATGGTCCCCAGGACAATATGCAACTGAAAACTCACACCCCAGAAGTGACTCGAACCCATACTCCCAGATGCCACGCAACTGGTATGTACAAGACGCCTTAATCCACTTG
This sequence comes from Procambarus clarkii, assembly GCF_040958095.1. NCBI lineage: Eukaryota > Metazoa > Arthropoda > Malacostraca > Decapoda > Cambaridae > Procambarus > Procambarus clarkii. The sequence continues at coordinate 34,800,262 of NC_091186.1, read as the reverse complement.
ACCATCACGACCGGACATAATGAGGTGATAGCCGAGGCTATTTGAACCACCCCACCGCCGGCACTCGGATAGTAATCTTGGGCATAGCATTTTACCAAATCACCTCATTCTTTGGGGCACACGTGAGGAACACAAATGCGAACAAGCCTGAATGGTCCCCAGGACAATATGCAACTGAAAACTCACACCCCAGAAGTGACTCGAACCCATACTCCCAGATGCCACGCAACTGGTATGTACAAGACGCCTTAATCCACTTGACCATCACGACCGGACATAATGAGGTGATAGCCGAGGCTATTTGAACCATCCCACCGCCGGCACTCGGATAGTAATCTTGGGCATAGCATTTTACCAAATCACCTCATTCTTTGTGGCACACGTGAGGAACACAAATGCGAACAAGCCTGAATGGTCCCCAGGACAATATGCAACTGAAAACTCACACCCCAGAAGTGACTCGAACCCATACTCCCAGATGCCACGCAACTGGTATGTACAAGACGCCTTAATCCACTTGACCATCACGACCGGACATAATGAGGTGATAGCCGAGGCTATTTGAACCACCCCACCGCCGGCACTCGGATAGTAATCTTGGGCATAGCATTTTACCAAATCACCTCATTCTTTGGGGCACACGTGAGGAACACAAATGCGAACAAGCCTGAATGGTCCCCAGGACAATATGCAACTGAAAACTCACACCCCAGAAGTGACTCGAACCCATACTCCCAGATGCCACGCAACTGGTATGTACAAGACGCCTTAATCCACTTGACCATCACGACCGGTCAGTGCCGGTGGTGGGGTGGTTCAAATAGCCTCGGCTATCACCTCATTATGACCGGTCGTGATGGTCAAGTGGATTAAGGCGTCTTGTACATACCAGTTGCGTGGCATCTGGGAGTATGGGTTCGAGTCACTTCTGGGGTGTGAGTTTTCAGTTGCATATTGTCCTGGGGACTATTCAGGCTTGTTCGCATTTGTGTTCCTCACGTGTGCCCCAAAGAATGAGGTGATTTGGTAAAATGCTATGCCCAAGATTACTATCCGAGTGCCGGCGGTGGGGTGGTTCAAATAGCCTCGGCTATCACCTCATTATGTCCGGTCGTGATGGTCAAGTGGATTACGGCGTCTTGTACATACCAGTTGCGTGGCATCTGGGAGTATGGGTTCGAGTCACTTCTGGGGTGTGAGTTTTCAGTTGCATATTGTCCTGGGGACCATTCAGGCTTGTTCGCATTTGTGTTCCTCACGTGTGCCCCAAAGAATGAGGTGATTTGGTAAAATGCTATGCCCAAGATTACTATCCGAGTGCCGGCGGTGGGGTGGTTCAAATAGCCTCGGCTATCACCTCATTATGTCCGGTCGTGATGGTCAAGTGGATTAAGGCGTCTTGTACATACCAGTTGCGTGGCATCTGGGAGTATGGGTTCGAGTCACTTCTGGGGTGTGAGTTTTCAGTTGCATATTGTCCTGGGGACCATTCAGGCTTGTTCGCATTTGTGTTCCTCACGTGTGCCCCAAAGAATGAGGTGATTTGGTAAAATGCTATGCCCAAGATTACTATCCGAGTGCCGGCGGTGGGGTGGTTCAAATAGCCTCGGCTATCACCTCATTATGTCTGGTCGTGATGGTCAAGTGGATTAAGGCGTCTTGTACATACCAGTTGCGTGGCATCTGGGAGTATGGGTTCGAGTCACTTCTGGGGTGTGAGTTTTCAGTTGCATATTGTCCTGGGGACCATTCAGGCTTGTTCGCATTTGTGTTCCTCACGTGTGCCCCAAAGAATGAGGTGATTTGGTAAAATGCTATGCCCAAGATTACTATCCGAGTGCCGGCGGTGGGGTGGTTCAAATAGCCTCGGCTATCACCTCATTATGTCCGGTCGTGATGGTCAAGTGGATTAAGGCGTCTTGTACATACCAGTTGCGTGGCATCTGGGAGTATGGGTTCGAGTCACTTCTGGGGTGTGAGTTTTCAGTTGCATATTGTCCTGGGGACCATTCAGGCTTGTTCGCATTTGTGTTCCTCACGTGTGCCCCAAAGAATGAGGTGATTTGGTAAAATGCTATGCCCAAGATTACTATCCGAGTGCTGGCGGTGGGGTGGTTCAAATAGCCTCGGCTATCACCTCATTATGTCCGGTCGTGATGGTCAAGTGGATTAAGGCGTCTTGTACATACCAGTTGCGTGGCATCTGGGAGTATGGGTTCGAGTCACTTCTGGGGTGTGAGTTTTCAGTTGCATATTGTCCTGGGGACCATTCAGGCTTGTTCGCATATATATATATATATATATATATATATATATATATATATATATATATATATATATATATATATATATATATAATAAAGGTGAAACATGGGGGGGATACATAAGGGATAAATGTGAGGTGAAACATAGAGGCTGCAGAAGGCATGCCTTCTGCAGCCTCTATGTTTGCTGGTGTACCCGGGAACCATAACGGCCCCTCTGGCGGGGGCCCCCGTCCCCGCCAGGGGCCCCTGGGTGCTGATCCCCACCCGGGGCCCTCCGGTGAGGATCCCATCCCGGGGCCCTCCAACAGTACTGGTACAGGTGACTCTACAACAGACGATGAAGGTTACTGCCCAGTCCAAGGCAGAAGTGGCAAGAAACGGGACAGGTTACAGCGACAGGGTGAGCAGCAGCAGCAACCTCAACAACAACAACAACAACGACAAGACGAAGACAGTGAGTGGCACACCCTAATCTTTCCTGCAATGGGATTGACAGCAGCAGAGAAGTTCAGATGGATTGTTGAGGCCTCCCGCGCCCACAGAGCAGAGTATCGCATAGAGAGCAGGTGTGTAGGTGGCAATGTTAGTGCACGGGTGCAGGGGCACAGTGCCCTGAAGTACTTCACAGAGACCAGTCTCGAGTATCAAGGTAAAGATGTTAAATTGTTGGAAGCAAACCCACAGACAAGTAAACTAAAATTATAATCAAGAACTATAGTATTCATGTTGACGTGGATTTTCTCCAGGACTATGAAGAGATTGTTTGGGTGGAGCGCAACACTGGACCAGGGGGACTGGCCAAAAATCAAGCAATTGCTATGTGGACGGGAGACCTGCCCCCAGTCATTAAAGTTCCAGGCATGAGGGAGTGCAAAGTGGAGAGGTATATTGGCAGCCCGTCCTTATGTGGCAACTGTCAACGGTGGGATCACAGAACGTGGCAATGTGATCGCCCAATTAGGTGTGGGTGTTGCAGTGGCTCTCACGACACCAAGCAGTGTCTGGCCAAGCTTACACCGAGTGGGGGTGGCGGGGTAACACCTAAATGTGCCAACTGCAAGCAACCCCCACCATGCTTGGAACAGGTATTGCAGGGCGAGGCCTGCATGGCGGGGCTCGAAACCACCGAATCAAACCGCAGGTGGACCAGTGAACAGGGGCGGGAATGGCACCGTTAACAGTACCACAGCAAGCCAGGGTCCAGTTCAGGGACCAGCCCAGGGTCCAGCTCACAGTAGACCGACAACAGTCTGGGGTAGTGATCACTCTGTGAACAGGGGAACCCAGGGTGGGGGGGGGGGAATCAGGCGTGGCGTGGGGCGGGGGCGGTGTAGCCAGCCACCGCCGCTCCCCCATCCCTGAGGGCTTTCCACCTCTTTCCCCCCCAGGGAACCCACCCACCCACATCTCTACCCACGGTGTCACACCACCACCACCACCTACCCTCCCAATCCATACCAATGAATCAGACCCCTCCACTGTCTCCCATCCGCCTCCCCCTCCAGGCACTCCTGACCCCCAGGAGGTCGTCACTCAGGTTTGTGTTGCAGCAATATTAGACCGCATGATAAGATCTCATCCAGTCGTCCACCAAATACTGCAAAAGCAGACGGAACTTGAGAAAGCCCTCTGCCAGATTAAGACGACTCAGGAACACATCCTCCAAATCCTGCAACGGCAGAGTCCATCAAGTGGAGGTCCTGCAAGCCAGAGCCTGGTGCAAGATGATGCAACACATACTGCCGAGGTCCGTCAGCAGACACAACCAGGACACCAGCACACCAGTGCACGCAGTAACACCAGTGCACGCAGTAACACCAGTGCACACAGTAACACCAGTGCACACAGTAACACCAGTGCACACAGTAACACCAGTGCACACAGTAACACCAGTGCACACAGTGACACCAGTGCACACAGTGACACCAGTGCACACAGTAACACCAGTGCACACAGTAACACCAGTGCACACAGTGACACCAGTGCACACAGTAACACCAGTGCACACAGTAACACCAGTGCACACAGTAACACCAGTGCACACAGTGACACCAGTGCACACAGTAACACCAGTGCACACAGTAACACCAGTGCACACAGTAACACCAGTGCACACAGTAACACCAGTACACACAGTGACACCAGTGCACACAGTAACACCAGTGCACACAGTAACACCAGTGCACACAGTAACACCAGTGCACACAGTAACGCCAGTGCACACAGTAACACCAGTGCACACAGTAACACCAGTGCACACAGTGACGCCAGTACACACAGTAACACCAGTGCACACAGTGACACCAGTGCACACAGTGACACCAGTGCACACAGTAACACCAGTGCACACAGTGACACCAGTACACACAGTAACACCAGTGCACTCAGTAACACCAGTGCACACAGTAACACCAGTGCACACAGTAACACCAGTACACACAGTGACACCAGTGCACACAGTAACACCAGTGCACACAGTAACACCAGTGCACACAGTGACGCCAGTACACACAGTAACACCAGTGCACACAGTAACACCAGTGCACACAGTGACACCAGTGCACACAGTAACACCAGTGCACACAGTAACACCAGTGCACACAGTAACACCAGTGCACACAGTAACACCAGTACACACAGTGACACCAGTGCACACAGTAACACCAGTGCACACAGTAACACCAGTGCACACAGTAACACCAGTGCACACAGTAACGCCAGTGCACACAGTAACACCAGAGCACACAGTAACACCAGTGCACACAGTGACGCCAGTACACACAGTAACACCAGTGCACACAGTGACACCAGTGCACACAGTGACACCAGTGCACACAGTAACACCAGTGCACACAGTGACACCAGTACACACAGTAACACCAGTGCACACAGTAACACCAGTGCACACAGTAACACCAGTGCACACAGTAACACCAGTACACACAGTGACACCAGTGCACACAGTAACACCAGTGCACACAGTAACACCAGTGCACACAGTGACGCCAGTACACACAGTAACACCAGTGCACACAGTAACACCAGTGCACACAGTGACGCCAGTACACACAGTAACACCAGTGCACACAGTAACACCAGTGCACACAGTAACACCAGTACACACAGTAACACCAGTGCACACAGTAACACCAGTGCACACAGTAACACCAGTACACACTGTGACACCAGTGCACACAGTAACACCAGTGCACACAGTAACACCAGTACACACAGTAACACCAGTACACACAGTGACACCAGTGCACACAGTGAAACCAGTGCACACAGTACCAGTGCACACAGTAACACCAGTGCACACAGTAACACCAGTACACACAGTAACACCAGTACACACAGTCACACCAGCGCACACAGTGACACCAGTGCACACAGTAACACCAGTGCACACAGTAACACCAGTGCACACAGTAACACCAGTGCACACAGTAACACCAGTGCACACAGTAACACCAGTGCACACAGTAACACCAGTGCACACAGTAACACCAGTACACACAGTGACACCAGTGCACACAGTAACACCAGTGCACACAGTAACACCAGTGCACACAGTAACGCCAGTGCACACAGTAACACCAGTGCACACAGTAACACCAGTGCACACAGTGACGCCAGTACACACAGTAACACCAGTGCACACAGTAACACCAGTGCACACAGTAACACCAGTGCACACAGTAACACCAGTGCACACAGTGACACCAGTACACACAGTAACACCAGTGCACACAGTAACACCAGTGCACACAGTAACACCAGTGCACACAGTGACACCAGTGCACACAGTAACACCAGTGCACACAGTAACACCAGTGCACACAGTAACGCCAGTGCACACAGTAACACCAGTGCACACAGTAACACCAGTGCACACAGTGACGCCAGTACACACAGTAACACCAGTACACACAGTGACACCAGTGCACACAGTGACACCAGTGCACACAGTAACACCAGTGCACACAGTAACACCAGTACACACAGTAACACCAGTGTACACAGTAACACCAGTACACACAGTAACACCAGTGTACACAGTAACACCAGTACACACAGTAACACCAGTACACACAGTAACACCAGTACACACAGTGACACCAGTGCACACAGTAACACCAGTGCACACAGTAACATCAGTGCACACAGTAACACCAGTACACACAGTAACACCAGTGCACACAGTAACGCCAGTACACACAGTAACACCACACACCATGGAATACACGATGACACATGTGAACATAATAATTACACACGTGCAGCTGATGACAAACAACCTCAAAATGGATCATCACAATGAACAACATCTCACTATACTGCAATGGAACTGTAATGGAGTTCGCAATAGAATTAATGACATCATACAGTACGTCCGTGAACACCAAACTGACGTCATAGTGCTACAGGAGACGATGGTAGGTGATGACTTCAACCCAAGGTTCAGCGGTTATCGCAAGTTCTCCCTGCCCCATGGGGAAAGAAAACGGGGTCTCATCACTTTTGTAAATAACAACATTCCCGCACAGATTATTGATGACCTGCACATGGGGGATGAGTTTGAATCACTGGGAGTAACCCTTTACTTAAACAATAATACTCTACATATAATCAACCTATATGTGCCACAGAGTAAACTTGACCTTGACGCACTGCCTGAGTTTGTTAATGAAGAACCTACCCTGCTGGTTGGTGACCTGAATGCCAGACACCCACACTTTGGTGCCAACTGTCATCAGCCCAATGTCAATGGACGGAAACTGTCACTCTTTGTCAGGGGAAGTGAAAACCTTAGGGTCCTGGGTGATGAACAGCCAACTCACCTCAGAGGAGGAAGATTAGATTATGCTCTTCTGCTGAATGCACAGGACACGGATGCCAGTACACACATTGTACACAGTTTATGTAGTGACCATTGGGCACTGATTACCACCGTCGACATGAGCAAGAGAAGGAAAGAGACGAATAAAAGAAAAAGGTTATCACTCGGACCAGATATGAGGCCGCACTTCATAAACAGGATGAGTGACTGGTTCACGGAATACCAAATCCCAGAAGACATTGATACATTTGTTGATGACCTTAATCACCAAATTGAGAGCTGTCTAAGAGTTCCGCGCCGTACGCCTGGGCGAAGTAACCCTCAGAGGAAGAAAATAAAATGGTATGAGAATGATTACATAAAGATGCTTAACGCAAATGTGCGAGACATGAGTAGAGAGTACCGGAGACATCCCACTGAAAGTAACCAAGAGTTGTTTAAAACTGTGTGTCAAGTAGCCAGGGAAGAGAAGATTAAAGAGCGGGAAAGACAATGGCTTGAGTTCACTAGCTCTATTGGAAGAGAAACATCTGCAAGACAAGTGTGGGCAAAAATTCAGATAGCTAAGGGGGGGGCAGAGCCCGGCCTGCGGCTCACAAAGACCCCCAGGGTAAGGCTGAGGAACTAATTCACAAGTGGAGTGATGCAGCATCCTCCTCCTCCCTCCCTGCAGAAATCAGCAGAGAACAGCTCCTGCGACATGATGACAGAAGAATTAGGATAACAAGAGCACTGTCTAGTGATGACGAATATGGGGAACCATTCACAGCCCAAGAAGTAAGGGGCGCTATGAAAAAGGGTAAAAGTACAGCACCTGGTGAAGATGGCGTCACCTACGACATACTCAATGCACTGTGTGAAGTGTCTGGGAATCCACTACTCCACCTGTTTAACAAGTCATTCCTAAGTGGAGTGTTGCCCACACAATGGAAACACGCAATAATTGTTCCCATACCGAAGCCTAATGACCCTGGTAATTACAGACCTATCAGCCTCGTGTCATGCACTTGCAAGATGCTTGAAAGGATCATCCTAAACCGACTGTTGCACAAAATAGGCAGGTTAGGGGAGGGGGTCAATGGATTTGTTAAAGGACGGAGCACAGAAAATTGTATAGTTAATTACTTGGCTAATGACACGGCTAGGTACTCTGTATTTGTTGACATCAAAGGAGCCTTCGACAAAGCACAGGGGATTGCGATCCTGGACGAGCTTGCATGCATGGGTGTCAAGGGGAGACTCATGAAATGGGTTGAAGACTACCTCACAGGGAGGAAAGCCAAGGTTTGCTTCAATGGAGCAGTCTCCAGAACAATGAATATGGAACTCGGGACCCCCCAAGGCGGAGTCTTAAGCCCTACACTATTCAATGTACTTATGAACGCCATTGCAAATATTGATTTTCCGGAAGGAACACAACAAGTGGGATATGCAGATGATGTCCTAATACAAGCTCTCACCTTGGGAAAAATTGAACAGTCCATTGAACTCCTTGGAAGGAAATGTATTGAGCTCGGTTTCACTCTCTCCACAAACAAGACGAGGCATACTCCCATCACAAGCGGAGAGCAAATGAAGAACTGCAAATTAATGGTGTAACACTTGAATGGGTTGACCACTATCGGTACCTTGACGTCACTGTCGGCTCTAACAAGGGAAAGAAAGAGGAGCTCAATCAACTCATAGGAACATGCAAAAGTCGACTCAGGGCACTGAAAGCTATGACCTGGAATGGACATGGAGCCTCTATTGCCGTGCTTAAAATGATGTACACAGCCTATGTGCGCTCCGTCATAGACTATGCCGCACAAGTTCTGTGCACCTACTCCCAAAGCGATATGAAAAGGCTTGAAAGCATTCAAAATGAAGCCATGAAAATCATTCTTGGAGTTCCAAGAACTGCCAAAACGTCTAATCTACGAGAGGAGTTGTCCCTTCCCAGTGTTAAAAGCAGAATTCAGGAGCTGAATGCTAAGCTTGCAATTAGGATAGCCAGAGATCCCCATTACAATGATATTGCCAAGAAAAAACTGAGCTCTGTGCTACTTTCAGGGGGAAACAGGAGAAGCAAAAAATGGCATCACAGAGCAGTCTGCTACCTTGAAGAGCTTCACCTGCTTGAGCAAGCCCGTGAGCTCCTGCCTGTAGAGAGGTTACCTCCCTGGGAGGATGACTCATGCAAGATCATCATCAATGAAATGGCAATGAAAAAATCCAACATGATACCACAAGAAATGAGGCACAAGTATCTCGAGGAAATTTATAAAGAAGCCGGAGATGAACTTGATCAAATCTACACTGACGGGTCATCTAATCCTATCAATGGCAGGGCTGGTGCAGCATACACGGTAATCAAGGATAATACTTTCCAACGCAGAAATGAAGAAAAAGCACGTATTGAGAACTATGCCTCTTCAACGCAAGCAGAGCTAATTGCCATTGTTATGGCGTTAAGGTTTCTTGAACGGAACACTAATGGTGCAGTGATTTGCACCGATTCAAAAGCAGCACTGCAAAGCCTAAGTAAAAATCAGGCAGAAAATCTTGCAATAGTCGCTGAAATTAAGAGAGCTGTGAGAGTACTTACCAATCAGGGAAGAATCATCAAGTTTCTGTGGATCCCCTCCCATGTTGGAATATGTGGAAATGAACGAGCAGATGTGCTGGCTGCTGAAGGCGCTGAAGGAGACCATATTGAATACTTCATTCCCAAGACTCAACTACAAATTAGAGGTATTATCAGGCAACATCACCGTGACAAGGTAACTGAGGAAAGGAGGATAGAAGCACAAACCAGTGAATCTGTACGATGGTACAACATGGTTGCAACTGGCACTCCCAATCATTATGGCCGAAGAGGAGGACGACGAGGGAGAGAATCAGTAATAGCGAGAATCCGTCTTGGATACAAATATCCATGGAGATTTGGAATTGAAACAACAGTTGATCAGCGAAGTTGCAGAATGTGTGGTGAGAGTGACGGACACCGCCTTGACCACTATCTACGTGAATGTGAACACCTGAGAGACATTAGGAATATGTGTAGAATAATAATCCCCACATTGTCTGAGATAGGAAAACACTATTTGTCAAATATTGATACTGTTCTTAAAAGATTTCCCCATTTTGCACCCGCAAGATAACGTAAGCTTTTAAGGGTTGATAGATGTTAATCTTCTTGTTTGAGGAGCTGTTCACTTGAGACAGTTAAGCCAGTCCCAGCTATGTCTGGGTACAAGTGACAGGATGAACAACCCAGCGGGCTTTCTTCCTATTGGGGAGTGTTGTACATTCTGCTATGGCGATATGTTCACTCACAAGATGAGTGGCGCTGCCCAATAAACTCGCCCCTCGGGGCAAAATTTAAAAATTTAAATCTGGAGCAGCCACACACACTCTGTGTGTGTGTGTGTGTGGTTGTGAGGGGGAGGCTACCAGCGCTGACCGCAGGGTACCCCACCACCTGTTTACTCAAGAGGCCTGCGGTCACCCAGGGTGGCAGTCCACACCCTATTATACTGTGCTGTAAGGACCATTCTCCTCTGGCATACTTAACCCTCGGCTTTTAGCCCTACTGAGTGCTCTACCCCTCAGTGCAGGTTTATGACTGTTGGCGCCAATGACTGATAAGGCATGCTGCCTCCTCTGCCATTTGTCGTGCTAATCATCATCATATGACTATCAATGATAACCAGGTATTGGAAGATGTTAGAGCAACAATTACCGCCGCCTGAAGAAGCAGGTATGGAGGAGGTAGCTGCTGGACCCTCAGGGCTCTCCCCTACCGTGACCAGTGACACTGTCACCCCACCTCCCAGTGATGGGTTTGTGGCGGTGGTAAGTAAGAGCCAGAGAAGGAAACAAGGGAAACAGAAGCCTGGTGAACAACAGGGTGGAAGGCGTCCGATAGCACCAAGGAGCGAGTACACACCTTCCTTACAGGCACGGGTGTGGCTGACAGGATTGTGTGGAGTAAGACACTGAGCGTGGTGTACCCACCTGGCTCTGCAGGCGTGCTACGTCCACATGTCAACTCCCCATATGTGTATGTTTCAAGAGAGAGAAGCAGCAGGTTGTGGAGGCTCTTCTGCAAGGGAAAATAGGTGATGTAAAGCTCTACCCTCTAGATAATCCAACACGGAACAAGAAGATGGATGAATACCTAGTCTACAGGTACAGTCACGGGTATCCACTAGAGTGGGCCTATGAATTTGACGGGGTACACAGAGCACGAAGATTGACCATGAATGGTAAGCCTACTGATCAAATAGTCATAGTCTGGAAAAAGCCTGACCCGCCACCTGACCAGTATTGGTTTGGTGGGTTGTATGCGCGCCCCAGCACGTTCAGGGTGTGGGAGCCGAACCCTGTGGAGTGTTACGAGTGCTGTGGCAGTGGCCACATAGCTAAGCACTGCTGGTGCTCCACACCCAAGTGTGCTGCTCTCTGTTCCGGTCCTCATCCACTGAAGAACTGTCAGTATAAGAAGACCAGAGACCAAAGAAAGCAGGAACAGGAGCAACAGAACACTGCAACAGAAGCAAGGCAACATCCTGAATCTGTGGCTCCGTCTAAACCGCCACTGAAGTGTTTCAGATGTGGTACGGAAGGAGTCACCATCTGGCACTCAGACTGTACCAACCGGCCAGCCTCCCTTGGCACAAGGAGGCAAGTGCCCGAGACATAACAAGTGCCTACTGATGCCGGCTCTAGTACTGTTGACCCATCTCATAGTGATGACAGTACCAGCAACGCCCCTGACAACACACAACAGCCTGATACAACAGTTAATGGACAGTTGGCAGCCTTGCAAATGCAGGTAGCAGAACTGCCTGAAATTATACAGACGCTACATCAGGCTCCTTCACAGGAGATACCACAGCCTCCACACTGCTGTGTCACAGCCGTGGGCAGCGCTGGTAAAGGTTCTTGCAGTGGAGGTGACGGCGGCGGCGGCGGCGGCAGCGGTAGCGGCGGCAGTAGCGGCGGCAGCGGCGGCGGCGGTAGCGGCGGCAGCAGCGGCGGCAGCAGAGATAAGAGCGACAACGGAGGCGGTGGCAGCGACGCCGTCAGTCAACTCAGGGATGACAGCAGTGTTAGTGAAACAGAAACATTAACTGGAAAAGGAAGTCGATCTGCATTAGCATATTTTAAAATGATTATTGACCTTAACGAACGCGCTCAAGCCAAGTACAATAATGAAAAAGATAATACTCTGAGTGACAGTAATTATGCCATACGACTTACAGAGAACATTCACTCGCCGACCATCCCGAGTTGCTCAGTGATCAAGAAACTGATGATGTCACCAGATGTTCCTGACGACACCAAACGCCAGGTTGGTGTGGCTCTTTACGTCGTAGAGTCACTTATTGACACATTGTGCAAGTGGGACAAGGACAACAATGGGACCACCAGTCCCAGGGAGGAACAACACCAAGACGATGGCCGCTGTTGACACAAGAACCATTAGGTTTCTCAGTTGGAACATTCGTAGCATCAACAAAAGACTGAATGACCTAATTTGATATGTTACCAGTAACAACATAGATATAATTGCTTTACAGGAGCCCTACACGTCCAACATGATAAACAAAACCCCACCAAAGATCAGAGGGTATGCATCCTAACGCCACAGGCCTATTAACAGTAACGCCACAGGCCTATTAACAGTAACGCCACAGGCCTATTAACATACGTCAGAAGTGATTTACCGCACATTCTTGTGAGCACGTCACACAATGTACACACACAGTACCATCACTTTCATGTACAAACTGCAGCAGGCCACTTCTCATTCCTCAACGTATATGCCAGAAGCCAGAAACTCAATGTAACATTGCTTCCAGATCTAGACCATCGTGAGACAATATACATGGGAGATTTCAATGCTAGCAATATTACGCTGGGAGACATTACTAACAACGATAATGGATGCAAATTTATCAAATATGTTTATGACAACAGATTAACCGTGTATACTACGGATACCCAAACTCATTTATTGGGAGGCAGACTGGATTATGCAATGGGTAGAAACCTTGTGCAAGATAGGATGGAATGTTCGTTGGTAAATCACTTGGTTAGTGATCACTATGCAGTTTCTGCTTCCTATGAGGTACAGTGTGATGTACCTAATAGACATCAGAGACGGAAAATAAATATTCTATACGGCTTGCATGACCACTTTATTAATTGTATTTCAAAATGGTATCAAGATTACACAATAACGAATGTACAAGCCTTCTCCAGAGATCTCGTTGATTCAATTACTACCTACTAGGAGTCCGCCCTGAGCAGCCGTGGAGTGTTCCGGCCTCCATGACTGCTGGGGTTGTTTGTCGTTTGGTCGCCAGGTGGTGTGGGCGTCACTGCCCTCCCAGTGTTGTTACCTGACTGGCTGCGTGCTGACGTGGCAGTTTTGCCATGGGGGCCTTGCAATTCCTCCTGTTCTGCGGGTGAATTCCGTGGGACTGGAGTTCTCGTGTAAGGCTGGTTATCCAGCCATTGAGTTGGTGATGTGCGACATGGGTAATGTCCCGGTGGAGGCTGTCTACGGAGTTTAGCTTGTTACAGCAAACCGGGTGATTATCAAGTTCGTGCGGGAGGAGGAGTATCGAGACTTCCTCCGTCGGTACGAAGGGCGCGCGCTGCAGTTGCCGGATGGCGCCGGCTCTGTTGCGGTCTCGGACCGAAGTAATGCCCTGACTTATGTCAGTGTGCACGGTGCGCCCCTGGAGTTCCCTGAAGACCTTCTCCGGCGCTTCTTCGGGAGGTATGGTGCTGTCATCAGTGTGCGGGTGAACACGCTTTCCTCAGGGAAGTATGCTGGGAAGCAGACGAACATCCATACCTTAGGTATGCGCCTGCGGTCGGATTTTTTTTTTTTTGCGATATATACAAGAGTTGTTACATTCTTGTACAGCCACTAGTACACGTAGCGTTTCGAGCAGGTCCCTGGAATACGATCCCCTGCCGCGAAGAATCGTTTTTTCATCCAAGTACACATTTTACTGTTGCGTTAAACAGAGGCTACATTAAGGAATTGTGCCCAGTAAATCCTTCCCGGCCAGGATACGAACCCATGACATAGCGCTCGCTCGCTCGCCATATCCCATCTTCTGTCCGGCTGCTGGGTTACTACGTTCGGGTGTATTATGCCCGGCAGCCCCGTACCTGTTTCCGATGTGGCCAGTTTGGGCATCAGGCTGCCGGGTGCTCTGAGACCCCTGCTGCACCTGTTAACTTGTTTCGGGAAGAGGATTTCCCGCCGCTCCCTCAGGGCGTGGATTCCAGAGATGAAGAGGGGCAGGTCCCATTCACTGCTGATGCGGTCCCCCTGCGTCACCCGACATGCCCCCAGTGGTTGTTGTCCCTCCTCCGGGTGTTCCGGTGGCTCCTGTCGCTGGTCAATTCGATGTGCCAGTTGCTCCCGAGGGTCTTCTGAATGGTCTCTGCGAGTCGTCTTCATCTTCCTCGTCTCCTGCTGCTGCGCCTGGTCCTTCACCCTCGCCAGGTGTTACGGCTGTGCTGGGTGTTAGGGGGGCTGCGGAGCATCCTGCTGTGTGCGGCCCGGTTTCCCCTGTGGTTGAGGCTGCTGCCGTACTGCGACGGGCGTCGGTTCGCCCGGTTTGTGAGGCCCATGGTTCTGGGTCCGCCTCCGGCTGTGAGGATGTGTGGCCAGTGCCTAAGCGTTCCAGGCGTTCTTCTACTGCTTGGGCTGATGTGGAGGACCTTGACGCAGGTGGAGCTTCGGGCGATGATGTGGCGGTTCCGGGTGCTTCGCACTCTACGTTGCTGGTGGTTGTTGACGTCCATGTGTCTGCTGTTGACAATGGTTGTGCGTCTGATTTACCTCCTGTTCTTTCTCCTGCAGAAGGTTCTCCGTAGTGGGGGGTGGTCGCTCCTACAGACGTGGGTGGTGAGGGTTCTGGTGCGAGCCGAGGCCTCAAGCTGGTGCTGAAGAAGGATGCCAAACGTGGGGGGTCCCTGCAGGTGCAACGTCCGGTGGTTGACGTGGGGCCCTGTGAGGCAGCCGAGGAGGCTCCCAGTGCGCTGCCCATTGCCCGGCCTTGTGGGAAGGAGCCTCTCCCTCTCGTCTTGGCCTCCGGCGTGGCGTATTATGATAAGAATCCTTTGTGGTTTGAAGTTGTTGACCGTGTGCGTCCTGTTCCGTGGTGCCCTTCTTCCATCTGGGTTCAGCGGACTCGGTGTTTTATTGTGGGTGTGCTGGAGTTGATGCCTGATCCTCGTACGGTTCATAATGAACCTGTTCCGGAGGACGTCATGTTACTTTGGGAGGCGTATTGTGTTCGATTCCCGGCGGCGGAGTGGCCGGATAAGAATGAGAAATTTGAGTAGTCTGTGTGCTTGCTGTGTGTTTGATGTGTGCTTGGACCTGTGGTTTGTTTGCAATGTGCTGTACCTATTGTGCGCCCTTCAGGCCGGTGTTATGTTTGTTCTCATGACCGTTGTTTTGTTGTATTTCTTGTATTTCCGGTATTGTTGTTTCTTTTTCTTGTGTTTCATTATGTTTCTGTTCATTGTTGTGTTTTTGTTGTCGGCCCTTATGGCTGGTACTTAGTGTCTTTGTATAAATTTGTATTGATTTGTTTTGTGCTGAAGTGTCTTGTTATGTTTCTTGATGTACTTTCTGTTGTGTTTTATTCTCGGTCCTTCAGGCCAGTGCAAGTATGTTGTTGTGTTTGTACCTGTTTTGTTTTCAGGTGTGCGTGTTTTGCTTGTTTATTTTTCTTGTGTATTTTGGCCTCTCCCTTTGTTGGTTACGGGGCGGATGGCTTGGTGTGTGTGATTTTATTCCTGTATTGTTTCTGTGCTGTACATTTGACCTGGTGTTTTCATATTGCTTTACCTGTTGTAAGTGTTTGTTCTTTATGTTTTGTTTGGAATGTATTGTGATTGTCCTGTTATGTTTCCTGTTATGCCTCTTGATGTATGTTTTGTTTTATGAAGGTTTTGTTTTGTGATGTTACTCTGCTTGCTTGTTTGCCATTGTATTATGTTTTGTGCCTTGATGTATGCTGTATTTTTCTATGCATTTATCGTGTTTGTGTTTTGTTGTGCTGTGCTGTCGGCCCTTCTGGCCGGTGGTCTATTGTTTTATTTTGTTCTGTTATGTATTCTGTATTGTTTTTATTGTATTTAAATTGCATGCTTTGCATGTAAAAAAAAAAATTACTACCTACTACGACACATGGGTGTGTTGGGGAACAGGTCGTAAGCCTAGCAGAAGTGGGCAACACCTGCCACCACCCAAGTGGGTCCTTGACCCCGTATTTGTTAAAGAACATGAACGAGTAAAGCAACTTGGAGATACGTACAAACGAACCAAAGCACAAGGTGACTTGCTTGCATTTCTAGTTGCAAATAGAGAGGTGAGAGACATGAGCGACGTTATACGTAATAAACATTGGGAAGAGTTCCTACAAAGTATAAATGAGCAAACAACACTTGTTGAAGTTTGGGAAAAGATACGAAAAATCTCTAGAAGCAGCCCAACCAAACCACTGCACCATAGCCCACTAGAACAAGCAAACATCCTCCTTGATCAATGGGCACTAACATCGAGCTACGACTCACTCCCAATTAACATACAGCACAAACTTGATGACACACGCCCCAACAGACAACGAACCATCAATCTTGCCTGTACAGCTATCGACGTGTCGGATCTTAATGATGTAACTGAATGGGAATTAAATCATGCACTAAAGATGGGAAAATCAACTGCTCCTGGAGAGGATGGTATTACTTACAGTCTACTAATGGAAGTCGCCGCTCTGCTACCGGAGGGCGCTGACGTTCGGCCCGGGCTGTCAGTGTTGACCTGTAACTGCTGCGTGGTGGTCGTCTTGTTGACGGTGTGGTGCGGCCATTGGCCGGGGCCTGGCGGGTGTCATGGCGTCGACTAGTGGTGGCCGTGTTCGCCGGGTCGACACCGCCCGGCTTGATTTCTCGGCCCCCGTTGACTGGCCCTTGGTGGAGGTTGCCCTTATGGACGTCATGCGTGTGGAGTACCAAGATCTCTACGGTGTTGAGAAACTTTCCCCTACCCGGGTGGCGGTGACGTTCTCCTCGGCGCAGGTGTATCAGCTGTTTGTGCGTCGATGGGGTACACGGACGCATGTACTTCCAGGTTCTGCTGTGACGGTGGAGGTCTCCGATCCGTGGGGCCCCCTGACGTATGTGAGCGTTCATGGTGCGCCGGTGCAGTTTCCTGAGGATGAGCTGTCCGCCGCGTTCCGTCGGTATGGTGAGGTGGTGGGGCAGCGTCATGCCTGTCTGCTTAGTGGGCGCCTGAAGGGGCTCCGTATGGGTGCCCGTACTTTGCGCATGCGGCTCTCTGGGGCTATTCCCTCTCGGGTGGCTGTGTGTGGGTTTTATGTGCGTGTGTTCTACCAGGGGCAGACTCGCTCCTGTTTCCGGTGTGGTGAGGTAGGCCATTTCGCTGCAGCTTGCCGTGCCCCTCGCCCGGAGGACCCATCGGTTTTCCATGCGGATGATTTTCCACTTCTGCCGGAGGCTGGGGCGCCCCCAGTGGGCCCGGGCTCTGTGGGTGTGCCTCTGGAGGCCTCGTCCCCAGCTGTCCCTACCTCTCCGTCTGCTGCTGGGTCCTCTACTCTGTCTGTTGACTCTGATGCTCTCGCGGCTCCTGCTTCGGGTGCGCCTCTGCTGGTGGCGGCGGAGGTACATCGCGACCCGAGTGTCTCCTTGGAATCCAACGTGTGTGGTGTGGTGCCTGCGGGCGACCCGTGTGCAGTGGCCAGTGTGCTTCCCGAGGCCAGGGGCGGTGTTGTTACTGTGTCTCCTGACGGCCAGCCTAGCGGTGTTCCTGATGCTGGTGCCGTGGCGCAGCCGCCTGCTGTCGCTTGTGCTGTGCCTCCTGTGGTTGCATTGGGCTCTTCTGTTCCTCGACGAAAGCGCGCTCCGAGGGATCGGTCGCACAGCAGGGGCCCCCCTGGGAAGAGGATCGAGGCTTCGGGTGGTGTGCCTTTGGCTGGTGCTCCTCCCTCCGCTTCTCCAGTGGTTCCTCCTCCCCCTTCGGAAGCGGGATCTGGGGATGAGCGGGGCATTGAGCGTGGTGTCGGGCTCGGGGCGGCGGAGGCAGGGGAAAAACTGTGGATGGTGTCCTCGACGCCTGGGGCACCCTCTTCGTATGGTGTGTCTCCTGTGATTTTGAAGGCGGTTCCTGGCCGGTCGTCTTCCAGGGTGCGGCGGGGGTTGAGCCTGGTGGTGTGGATGTGGCTCCCGCTGCGGGTGCGGTTGTGTCCCCTGGGGGACGCGTTGGGTTGGGGGTGTCCTGAGGTTCTCCCGATGGCGCCCTCTGTTGTCTGTGCGTCTTTGCATGTTCGTGGTTTAAATGATCTTGGGGTCCAGTTGGGCCTGTTGGATGGTGTGTGTGTGTGTGTGTGGTTGTTTTGGCTCCTGTGGGTGTGTGTTCGTTTGGGTGTGCTTGTGTGTGGGTGTGGTTTTTATGTTTTCCCTGGCTCCTGCGTGGGCCTTTTTGTTTGCCTTGTATGGGTTTTATGGTTTGTGCATTTTTGTTCTTTATGGTATGTGTGCTTATATGCTCCTATGTCTTTGGAGCCTCTTCTGTATTTTGTGATTTTCTGTGTTGGGGGTTGGGGTGCCCGGGTTATGTTTGGTCCCCCCCCCCCTTTTCATGTGCTACTGTTCCTGTGTTATGAGTGTTCTTTTTGCCAGCCATGTACTTTGCCTTGGGCTATTTATGTATTATTTATCTGTTCTTTCTTGATTTGTGTTTTGTGTTCTGCCTTTGTATTATGTCTTTTTAATTATGCATGAGGAAACGGAGTAAGAAACAAGAAATGTACTCAGTTATTTCTGTTTGACTTTCCATGTTCTGTATTTCCATGTTTTTTGTTTAATGTAGTTTTGTAATTTTGCCTCTTAGGGGTTTCGGAGGCCTGTTGTTCTGTACTTTTATGCACCTGTGTTTGGGTTGTTGGGCTGGGCTTGTATGTGCGTTCTCCTTTTGTATTTCTGTACTTAAGGTTGTGTGGAAGTGCCTATGTTTTATGTTATTTCTATTGTGTGCTATTTATGTCATGTTCTGTTTTTTGTGGTACATACTGTCCCCGTTTCTGGGTTCTCTTTTGTTTTGTGCCTTGTGTCATGTGTTTTCTTTATTGGTTTTTGTTGGGTATGTTTAGTGTATCCGTGGTTTACTTCCTTTGTTATATTGTCCTGTGTATGTTCATAACTTGTTCTTTCGGCGGGTGTCTGTTTTGTACATTGTGTATTCTTTTATAAAAATAAAAAAAAAAAAAAAAAAAAAAAAACTTACAGTCTACTGAGATTAGTCTCACACGTACCAGGTAATCCACTATTAGTGTTGTACAGAATGAGTTTACGTGAAGGAGTATTACCTGATGCTTGGACAAAGAGTGTCATTGTTCCCATCCCCAAACCACACTCAGATAATTATAGACCCATATCTCTAACATCGTGTGTTTGTAAAGTGCTTGAACGTATTGTTCTTAACCGACTCATGTATCGTATACAGGGGCACCTGTCACCTCAACTGTTTGGATTTATGCCTGGGCTCAGTACACAACACTGTTTTGCGGAGTACTTGAAGCACACTTTGCGCACATATTGAAGCTTCCCCTCAAACAGTCTTCATCGACCTAGCAGCAGCTTTTGATACAGCAAACAGAGAAATCATACTGGATCAGCTTGCCGAGCTGGGAATACAAGGAAAATTACTGAAATGGATAAAGGGCTATTTGTCTAATCGAACAGCACATGTTTTGTTCAATGGTGTTCCCTTTGCACAGAGAGCAAACACTTTGAACTGGGAACTCTACAAGGAGGGGTCCTCAGCCCCTTGTTGTTCAACGTTCTGATGCATAAACTTATTAAAGATCTTCCAACTAATAATGAAGACACTGTCATTTGTTATGCTGATGATATATGTTTACAGGCTGCCTCCGAGCCTAGAATGCAAGTTCTGCTCGACGCTTTTGCTACTAGAGCTGAGGAATGTGGCCTCCTTATCTCTGTACAGAAAACTCGTGCCCTCATTCCATGTGGTATTCCACCACCCAATTATCATATAGATGGGCGAGCACTTGAGAACTGCGAGTCTTACAGATACCTTGGTGTCCCCATTAACGACCCTGGGTACCTTTCTTCTCTCAAGAGGAGACTTTGGGAGAGATTAAAGCCCTTGCGGGTCCTTGTTGGTGTCAATCATGGAATCAACGTGAGACTTGCTAGAATGTTTTATGTATCATTTATACGCTCTGTGATTGACTACAATGCTCTACATCTCACACTGTATACTGACAAAGAGCTGAAATCTCTTGAAACCTTGCAAAATGAAGCTATGCGTCTCATCCTTGGGGCTCCATAGTCCACGAGAATAGTTAATATGAGAGCAGAGTTAAAATTACCTACCATAAGTGAGAGAATTTTGTCTATTAGCACAGTTTTCGGCGTGAAGGCATTGAGTAGATCTAGACAACACATGAAGTTTCAAGCTAAACTTTCTAATATGCTGCACTTACCTGTGGTCTATAGAAGAAGAACGAAATCTGATTATGTATTTTGGTTCTACAAGCTAGCCAACTCCATCAAAATATTAAATATGTACCCAACTCAATTAATGATTAATCAACCAATTACTCCATAGGATAACTGGGATCTA
>NC_091186.1:34751962-34774462 GCF_040958095.1 Procambarus clarkii | reverse complement strand
CGGCAAACATTGAGAGGAACGAATCTATACCCTCTGGGAGATCATTTACATATACCAGAAACAGTATAGGTCCAAGGACTGACCCCTGCGGGACTCCACTTGTAACGTCTCGCCAATCTGAGACCTCACCCCTCACACAGACTCGTTGTCTCCTGTTGCTTAGGTACTCCTCTATCCACCGGAGTACCTTCCCTTTCACTCCAGCCTGCATCTCCAACTTTCGCACTAGCCTCTTGTGTGGCACTGTATCAAAGGCTTTCTGACAATCTAAAAATATGCAGTCTGCCCACCCTTCTCTTTCTTGCCTTATTTTTGTTGCCTGGTCGTAGAATTCAAGTAACCCTGTGAGGCAGGACCTGCCATCCCTGAACCCATGTTGACGCTGTGTTACAAAGTTCCTTCGCTCCAGATGCTCCACTAGTTTTTTTCGCACAATCTTCTCCATCAGCTTGCATGGTATGCAGGTTAGGGACACTGGCCTGTAGTTCAGTGCCTCCTGTCTATCCCCTTTCTTGTATATTGGGTCTACGTTAGCTGCTTTCCAAATATCTGGCAGTTCCCCTATTGCCAGTGATTTGTTATACACTATGGAGAGTGGTAGGCACAGTTCTCTTGCTCCTTCCCTTAGAACTAAAGGGGAGATTTCATCTGGGCCTATAGCCTTTGTCACATCCAACTCTTGTAAACACTTCCTTACTTCCCCGCTGGTAATCTCAAAGTCTTCCAGTGGTTCCTGGTTAGCTATTCCCTCACTTATCTCTGGAATTTCTCCTTGCTCTAAGGTGAAGACCTCCTGGAATTTCTTATTCAGTTCCTCACACACTTCCTTGTCATTTGTAGTGAATCCTTCTGCCCCTATCCTTAATTTCATAACCTGTTCCTTTACTGTTGTTTTTCTCCTGATGTGGCTATGCAACAATTTTGGCTGAGTCTTTGCCTTGCTTGCGATGTCATTTTCGTATTGTCTTTCTGCCTCTCTTCTCATCCTGACATATTTATTCCTGGCATTCTGGTATCTTTCTCTGTTCTCCAGTGTCCTGTTATTCTTATAGTTTCTCCATGCCCTTTTACTTTGCTGCTTAGCTAGCCTACATCTCTGATTAAACCATGGGTTTCTCATCTTCATTTCTCTGTTTTCCTTTTGGACTGGGACAAACTTGTTTGCTGCGTCCTTGCACTTCTGCGTGATGTAATCCATCATATCTTGGGCCGTCTTTCCCCTGAGCTCTGTTTCCCATGCTATAACTGTTAGGAATTTTCTTATCCCCTCATAGTTTCCTTTTCGGTATGCTAACCTTTTGGTTTCGGTATCCCTCCTCGAGTTCAATAACCCTTCTTCAACCAAGTACTCAAACACCAGTACACTGTGGTCGCTCATTCCTACTGGGTCCTCAAAATCGATTTCTCTTATGTCGGAGTCGTTCAGAGTGAAGACTAGGTCGAGTCTCGCTGGTTCGTCATTGCCTCTCATCCTTGTGGGTTCTCTGACATGTTGGGTTAAAAAGTTTCTTGCCACCACCTCCAAGACTTTGGCTCTCCACGTATCCTCGCCTCCATGCGGTTCCTTGTTCTCCCAGTCAATCCTTCCGTGATTGAAGTCGCCCATGATGAGCAGGTGGGATCTAGTTCTACAGGCAGCAGAGGCTGCCCTCTCAATTATAGTGTTAACTGCCATGTTGTTGTTTTCATACTCTTGCCTGGGTCTTATGCCATTTGGTGGAGGGTTGTATATTACTGCTACTACTATTCTTGGTCCTCCCATTGTCATGGTGCCTGCTATGTAGTCTCTGAACTCCTCACAGCCTGGGATAGCCATCTCCTTAAAACTCCATTCCTTTCTCATGAGTTGGGCCACTCTGCCTCCTCCCCTACCTTCCCTCTCTTTCCTTATTACTGTGTACTCCCGGGGAAACACGGCATTCGTTATGATTCCAGAGAGTTTTGTTTCAGTGAGTCCAATTACATCTGGATTCACTTCTTGTGCTCTTTCCCTTAGTTCACTTGTCTTGCTTGTGGTCCCATCTATGTTCGAGTACATCACCCTGAAACTGACTCTCTTCTGCTTCTCCTCTGGGGGGGACCTTTGGGATCTGGGGTGAGTGGGAGCTGGGGGGACCTGGCATGGGGAGACTGGTGGAGGAGGGAGGGCTTGGGTGGTGGGGGAGAGGGGAGGGTAAGGGGGGTGGGTAAGAAGGGGAGGGTACGGGGGGAGAGTGAGAGGGTTGGGGGGGGAGTGAGAGGGGGAGGGTTGGGGGGGGGGTGAGAGAGAGAGGGTTGGGGAAGCATGGGGGGAGGAGAGGCTGTGGGGGATAGGGGAGATGGGGGGGCTTGGGGGGGAGAAAAGGGTGGAGAGCTTGTGGGGCGTGGGGGAAAAAGGAGGGCTGAGGTGGGTGAGGAAGAGGGGAGGGGTTTAGGGGAGTGGGGGAGAGGGGAAGACTTAGGTGGGGTGGGGAAGAGTGGGGGGCGGGGGAGAACGGAGGGCTTGGGGGTGGGAGAAACGGGAAGGCATGTGGGAGAAGGGAGGGCTTGGGGGATGGGGGAGAAGGGAGGTCCTGGGGAGTGTGTGTGTGTGTGTGTGTGTGTGTGTCCTCACCTAGTTGTGTTTGCGGGGGTTGAGCTCTGGCTCTTTGGTCCCGCCTCTCAACCGTCAATCAACAGCTGTACAGATTCCTGAGCCTATTGGGCTCTATCATATCTACACTTGAAACTGTGTATGGAGTCAGCCTCCACCACATCACTTCCTAATGCATTCCATTTGTCAACCACTCTGACACTAAAAAAGTTCTTTCTAATATCTCTGAGGCTCATTTGGGCGCTCAGTTTCCACCTGTGTCCCCTTGTGCGTGTGCATCTTGTGTTAAATAGCCTGTCTTTATCTACCCTATCAATTCCCTTGAGAATCTTGAATGTGGTGATCATGTCCCCCCTAACTCTTCTGTCTTCCAGCGAAATGAGGTTTAATTCCCGTAATCTCTCCTCGTAGCTCATACCTCTCAGCTCGGGTACTAGTCTGGTGGCAAATCTTTGAACCTTTTCCAGTTTAGTTTTATCCTTGACTAGATATGGACTCCATGCTGGGGCTGCATACTCCAGGATTGGCCTGACATATGTGGTATACAAAGTTCTGAATGATTCTTTACACAAATTTCTGAATGCCGTTTGTATGTTGGCCAGCCTGGCATATGCCGCTGATGATATCCTCTTGATATGTGCTGCAGGAGACAGGTCTGGCGTGATATCAACTCCCAAGTCTTTTTCTTTCTCTGACTCCTGAAGAATTTCCTCTCCCCGATAATACCATGTATTTAGCCTCCTGCTCCCTGCACCTATCTTCATTATATTACATTTGGTTGGGTTAAACTCTAACAACCACTTTTTCGACCATTCCTGCAGTTTGTCAAGGTCTTTTTGAAGTCTCAAACAGTCCTCTTCTGTCTTAATCCTTCTCATAATTTTGGCATCGTCCGCAAACATTGAGAGAAATGAATCTATACCCTTCGGGAGATCATTTACATATATCAGAAACAAGATAGGACCGAGTACAGAGCCCTGTGGGACTCCATTGGTGACTTCACGCTAATCAGAGGTCTCACCCCTCATCGTAACTCTCTGCTTCCTATTGCTTAGGTACTCCCTTATCCACTGGAGCACCTTACCAGCTACACCTGCCTGTCTCTCCAGCTTATGTACCAGCCTCTTATGCGGTACTGTGTCAAAGGCTTTCTGACAATCCAAAAAAATGCAGTCCGCCCAGCCCTCTCTTTCTTGCCTAATCTGTGTTACCTGGTCATAGAATTCTATTAAGCCAGTCAGGCAAGATTTACCCTGCCTGAACCCATGTTGTTGATTTGTCATGAAGTCCCTTCTCTCCAGATGTGCTACCAGGTTTTTTCTCACGATCTTCTCCATCACCTTGCAAGGTATACAAGTTAAGGACAGTGGCCTGTAGTTCAGTGCCTCTTGCCTGTCGCCCTTTTTGTATATTGGGACCACATTCGCCATCTTCCATATTTCTGGTAGGGCTCCCATCTCCAGTGACCTACTATACACTATGGAGAGTGGCAAGCAAAGTGCCTCTGCACACTCTTTCAGTACCCATGGCGAGATCCCGTCTGGACCAACAGCCTTTCTAACATCCAGGTCCAGCAGGTGTCTCTTGACCTCCTCTCTCGTAATTTCAAACTCTTCCAAAGCCGCCTGGTTTACTTCCCTTTCTCCTAGCACAGTGACCTCACCTTGTTCTGTTGTGAAGACCTCTTGGAACCTCTTGTTGAGTTCATCACACACCTCTTTGTCTTTCTCTGTATACCTGTCCTCACCTGTTCTAAGTTTCACTACCTGTTCTTTCACTGTTGTTTTCCTTCTGATGTGACTGTGGAGTAGCTTTGGTTCGGTCTTGGCTTTGTTTGCTATATCATTTTCATAACTTTTCTCTGCTTCTCTTCTCACCCTGACATACTCATTCCTGGTTTTCTGGTATCTCTCACTGCTTTCTGGTGTTCTGTTATTCCGGAAGTGCCTCCACGCCCTTTTGTTCAGTACCTTTGCTTCCATACATGCCCTATTATACCATGGATTCTTCTTTTGCTTCTCGGATTTTTCCTTTTGGGCCGGAATGTATCTGCTTACTGCCTCCTGACACTTTTGGGTGACATAGTCCATCATATCTTGTACAGACTTAGCTCTGAGGTCTGTGTCCCAAGGTATTTCCCTTAGGAAGCTTCTCATCTCCTCATAATTTCCCTTTCGGTATGCTAGCCTTTTGTTTCCTAGTTCTTTTTTTTTGGGGGGGGGGGGGATAATTCCTAGCTCTATCAGGCACTCAAAGTTCAATACACTGTGATCACTCATTCCCAAGGGCGCTTCCATCTTGACTTCCCTTATATCCCACTCATTTAGGGTAAATATCAGATCAAGCATTGTTCGTTCATCCTCTCCTCTCATTCTTGTTGGGTCCTTGACGTGCTGGCTTAGAAAGTTTCTTGTTGCCACGTCTCTGTTCTCCCAATCTATCTTCCCATGGTTGAAGTCTCCCATGATTAGTAGTCCAGATCCATTCCTGCTAGCAACAGAAGCTGCTCTCTCCATTATGTTAATGGTGGCCATATTGTTTCTATCATATTCCTGTCTGGGTCATCTGTCATTTGGTGGCGAATTATATATGACTACGACTATAATTTTTTGCCCTCCAGTTGTTATTGTTCCTATTATGTAGTCACTGAAACCTTCACATCCCTGAACAACCAACTCCTCGAAATCCCAGACTTTTCTTACCAGCAGAGCTACACCACCACCACCTCTTCCTTCCCTCTCTTTCCTCATAACATAATAGTCCTGTGGGAACACTGCATTTGTTATTGTTTTCGTCAGCTTTGTTTCTGTGAGAGCTATTATGTCTGGGGTCTCCTCTAGTACCCATTCTCCAAGTTCATTTGCTTTATTTGTAATACCATCTATGTTAGTGTACATTGCCTTGAGGCTCACTTTCTTCTCTCCCTTCTCAAATCTCCTGCTTGGTGAGTGTTCTGCTGGTGGAGGAAGCTGTGCCATGGGTGTGAGGATTTGTGAGGTGGATACCAGGGTTGCAGAGGATACTGGGATGAGGGGTGGGGGGTCAAGTGAAGGGGGAAGGACACACACACATGTGTGTGTGTGTGTGTGTGTGTGTGTGTGTGTATGTGTGTGTGTATATGTGTGTGTGTGTGTGTATATGTGTGTGTGTGTGTGTATATGTGTGTGTGTGTGTATATGTGTGTGTGTGTGTGTGTGTATATGTGTGTGTGTGATTGTTGAGAAAAAAGTTGATTGACAGTTGACAGATTGACAGTTGAGAGGCCAGAAGCTAAAAAGGCAGAGCTAAACCCTCGCCAGCACAACTAGGGGAATACACATGTTATAAGTGTTGCACCGTACAGGAATAGCGTGGTTTAGGTTTGGTAACACAGGAATAAGGAGGTGGGTGTTGCAAATTTAAATAAGGGGGTGTGAGTGTTGCAACACTGAAATGAGAAGTTATAAGTGCTGGAATACAAGAAGGAGGTGTTGCGAGTGTTGAAAAACAGAACTTGTTGTTTGAGTGTTGGAACAAAAAATTACATACCCAGGGATGCAACACGTAAATAACATACTCTGTGTTGCAACGTTCCAACACACAATACACATTATGCCTGCGTTGCAACACTACATGTTATTTATGCGTTACAACACAAACAAGTTATTTCTATGTTGTAACGCCCATAACATATTTATAAGTACTGCAACATTCACAACACATTATTTATGTTCTACCACACAAAAGGCGTTATTGTCTTGCAACACAACTCACAACACGTCATTGCTGTGTTACAACACTCACAACACGTCATTGCTGTGTTACAACACTCACAACACGTCATTGCTGTGTTACAACACTCACAACACGTCATTGCTGTGTTACAACACTCACAACACGTCATTGCTGTGTTACAACACTCACAGCACGGTATTGCTGTGTTACAACACTCACAGCACGGTATTGCTGTGTTACAACACTCACAGCACGGTATTAAAGTGTTACAACACTCACAACACGTCATTGCTGTGTTACAACACTCACAACACGTCATTGCTGTGTTACAACACTCACAGCACGGTATTAAAGTGTTGCAATTTTTACACTTTCACTGTGCAATTTAATAAAGAAAAGGTGATAGAAAATATAACTAACAAGTGACTAAATCGATAAATTACAAATAAATGAATAAATAAAACTTGACTGAATAAACAAATTATATTAGATTGAACCGCTAATGATTAGTGATTACCAAGAGAAATATTGGTGATTAAGTATAAAAAACGGGTGATTACATTGGTAAATAATGCTCGAACAAATCGATAAAATGTTACATATATAAAAATTACTGTAATTTACAAATAAAACGTGAATGAACATTTAAAATGTGATTAAATAGATGAAAATTGCGATTGAATAATTCAAACTGAACTATTATTTAGCTAAATGAATATAGAAGAAAAGATGAAAGAGTTGGAACTGGTGACCGCGTGAACACCGGGTCCAACTGGTGACCGCGGGAACACCGGGTCCAACTGGTGACCGCGTGAACACCGGGTCCAACTGGTGACCGCGTGAACACCGGGTCCAACTGGTGACCGCGTGAACACCGGGTCCAACTGGTGACAGCGTGAACACCGGGTCCAACTGGTGACAGCGTGAACACCGGGTCCAACTGGTGACAGCGTGAACACCGGGTCCAACTGGTGACCGCGTGAACGCCGGGTCCAACTGGTGACAGCGTGAACACCGGGTCCAACTGGTGACAGCGTGAACACCGGGTCCAACTGGTGACCGCGTGAACACCGGGTCAACTGGTGACCGCGTGAACACCGGGTCCGACCTCCCAGTCTGGCCACGACTCTTCCTGCTTAATGAAGAACTCAACAGTCATACATTCATCCACTTCATCATACATCATCAACTGACAACTGAGGCGTGAGAAGCCAAGGTTTGCGAGGAAAAAAATCTCAGGAAAAGATGTAAGTTAAGACAAGGTAATTATGAGATGAAAGCGCTCGGCCAGTATGCCTATATAGCACTTAGAAGGGTCCTAATTGAGCTGGGATGTGAGGACGGAGTGAAGGAACGCTGCCCAACCACTTCCACCTTCGTGGATTGAACATAAAGATATTTTATACACAGCAACGATCTGAAAATAGTTAAACAAAGGAAACTGTATATAGTTGTTCTCTGGAATCCTTAAGGTATATCAAGGTGGTATTTAACTACGTATATAATATATTAATAATTTTTGATTGGTTGTTTAAAGGCAATGATGTGCTCACATATATGTACTCACCTATATGTACTCACCTATATGTGCTTGCAGGATCGAGCATTGACTCTTGGATCCCGCCTTTCGAGCATCGGTTGTTTACAGCAATGACTCCTGTCCCATTTCCCTATCATACCTGGTTTTAAAATTATGAATAGTATTTGCTTCCACAACCTGTTCCTGAAGTGCATTCCATTTCCCCACTACTCTCACGCTAAAAGAAAACTTCCTTACATCTCTGTGACTCATCTGAGTTTCAAGCTTCCATCCATGTCCTCTCGTTCTGTTACTATTCCGTGTGAACATTTCGTCTATGTCCACTCTGTCAATTCCTCTGAGTATCTTATACGTTCCTATCATGTCCCCCCTCTCCCTTCTTCTTTCTAGTGTCGTAAGGCACAGTTCCCTCAGGCGCTCTTCATACCCCATCCCTCGTAGCTCTGGGACGAGTCTCGTTGCAAACCTCTGAACCTTTTCCAGTTTCATTATATGCTTCTTCAGATGGGGACTCCATGATGAGGCGGCATACTCTAAGACTGGCCTTACGTAGGCAGTGTAAAGCGCCCTAAATGCCTCCTTACTTAGGTTTCTGAATGATGTTCTAACTTTTGCCAGTGTAGAGTACGCTGCTGTCGTTATCCTATTAATATGTGCCTCAGGAGATAGATTAGGTGTTACGTCCACCCCCAGGTCTCTTTCACGCGTCGTTACAGGTAGGCTGTTCCCCTTCATTGTGTACTGTCCCTTTGGTCTCCTATCTCCTAGTCCCATTTCCATAACTTTACATTTGCTCGTGTTGAATTCTAGTAGCCATTTCTCTGACCATCTCTGCAATCTGTTCAGGTCCTCTTGGAGGATCCTGCAATCCTCATCTGTCACAACTCTTCTCATCAACTTTGCATCATCCGCAAACATCGACATGTAGGACTCTACGCCTGTAAACATGTCGTTAACATATACAAGAAGCAACGCTCACCTATATGTGCTGACTTCGATGTGCTGACTTTGATGTGCTCACCTAGATGTGCTCATCTAGATGTGCTGACGTAGATGTGCTGACTTTGATGTGCTCACCTAGATGTGCTCATCTAGATGTGCTGACGTAGATGTGCTGACTTTAATGTGCTCACCTAGATGTGCTCATCTAGATGTGCTGACGTAGATGTGCTGACTTTGATGTGCTCACCTAGATGTGCTCATCTAGATGTGCTGACGTAGATGTGCTGACTTTGATGTGCTCACCTAGATGTGCTCATCTAGATGTGCTGACGTAGATGTGCTGACTTTGATGTGCTCACCTAGATGTGCTCATCTAGATGTGCTGACTTTGATGTGTTCACCTAGATGTGCTCATCTAGATGTGCTGACGTAGATGTGCTGACTTTGATATGCTCACCTAGATGTGCTCATCTAGATGTGCTGACGTAGATGTGCTGACTTTGATGTGCTCACCTAGATGTGCTGACGTAGATGTGCTGACTTTGATGTGCTCATCTAGATGTGCTCATCTAGATGTGCTGACGTAGATGTGCTGACTTAGATGTGCTCACCTATAGGAGCTAACCTAGATGTGCTCACCTATAAGAGCTCACCTAAATGTGCTCACCTAGATTTGCTCACCTATAAGAACTCACCTAGATGTGCTCACCTAGATGTGCTCACCTATAAGAACTCACCTAAATGTGCTCACCTAGATGTGCTCATCCTAGTTATCAGCGTTAAGTATTACCGAGACCTTAAGCAGATTTTGTACTTTTCATATTTGTTTTAGTAATGATCGCATGGTAGGAATCCCAACTGATATTATTAGAGAAAAAAGGGATTCATCCGTATATCTGACGTATAGATCATATGAAGATTTTTCTTTTAATTGGTCACTTGTGTTTCAAACCCAGAAAAAACAGATCGATTGTTCGATCAGATCGAAGTTCCACCATCTGATTGCTTAGTACGTCGATCGTTCTACTATGATGTACATTATTAAAAAAAACTACTATCTAAACAGGAGGATGGTTTGAACAATCTTAGGAGTTTCAAAATCTTACACAAAACTTTGTCAATGATTTTCTTGAAATTATCTCTCTGCAGAGAAGACTTTAGTGAATAGATTCTCAATGGCATACAAATTACGTATTTTCACTTAATTAAGCAATAATTAAGGCAATTATGGTAATATTATAGATCTAGTTAAGGTAATTATGGTAATATTATGGAAATAGTTAAGGTAATTATGATAATATTAGAGTTATAGTTAAGGTAATTATGATCAATTCCTTTCAATATGTTACAACATAGAACATATTTTTCATTATATTTCTTTACTGATGCTAGAGAGGAAAGAATCCTGAATGACAACCTTGCTGTAAATGACAGTCCATATATAGAGACATAAAAATACACAGACGTAACACGAGTGCTTATGTGAGTGTTGCAACGTAAAGGAACACCGTGTTGGGAGTGTTACATCACAGGACTGAAGTGTTGTGAGTGTTACATCACAGGACTGAAGTGTTGTGAGTGTTACATCACAGGACTGAAGTGTTGTGAGTGTTACATCACAGGACTGAAGTGTTGTGAGTGTTACATCACAGGACTGAAGTGTTGTGAGTGTTACATCACAGGACTGAAGTGTTGTGAGTGTTACATCACAGGACTGAAGTGTTGTGAGTGTTACATCACAGGACTGAAGTGTTGTGAGTGTTACATCACAGGACTGAAGTGTTGTGAGAGTTACATCACAGGACTGAAGTGTTGTGAGTGTTACATCACAGGACTGAACTGTTGTGAGTGTTACATCACAGGACTGAAGTGTTGTGAGTGTTGCCATAGAGAATAAAACATTGTGAAACCCTCACATACAACAGGGTAATTATGTGATGCAATATGTTATTGTGACCGGTGCAACACTCACAGCAGGTAATATATGTGATGCAGCGTTACAACACCTGCCACATGATATTACGGAGGTGCAACACTCACAGCAGGTAATATATGTGATGCAGCGTTACAACACCTGCCACAGGGTATTACGGAGGTGCAACACTCACAACACGCTTTTTCTGCGTTGTAAATGTCATAATACGTTATTTTCTGTGTTGATAACTAACAACACTTTATTTCTACATTTGAACAATGACAATAGTCATTTCTTTGTTGCAATACTCACAACACGTTATTACTGTTTGTAATATTATAATAACAATATATAATATAATACATAAAAGTTGCTAGAAATGGTAAATAAAACGTGATTAAATATTTAAAATATGATTAAATAGATGAAAAACAGTAACGAATTAAAACTAAAGTATTTTGTGACCAATATATGGAGAAAAGGAAGACTAGAGGGAGGAGGTCGAACTGGTGACCGCGTGAACACCGGGTCCAACTGGTGACCGCGTGAACACCGGGTCCAACTGGTGACCGCGTGAACACCGGGTCCAACTGGTGACCGCGTGAACACCGGGTCCAACTGGTGACCGCGTGAACACCGGGTCCAACTGGTGACCGCGTGAACACCGGGTCCAACTGGTGACCGCGTGAACACCGGGTCCAACTGGTGACCGCGTGAACACCGGGTCCAACTGGTGACCGCGTGAACACCGGGTCCAACTGGTGACCGCGTGAACACCGGGTCCAACTGGTGACCGCGTGAACACCGGGTCCAACTGGTGACCGCGTGAACACCGGGTCCAACTGGTGACCGCGTGAACACCGGGTCTAACTGGTGACCGCGTGAACACCGGGTCCAACTGGTGACCGCGTGAACACCGGGTCCAACTGGTGACCGCGTGAACACCGGGTCCGACTGGTGACCGCGTGAACACCGGGTCCAACTGGTGACCGCGTGAACACCGGGTCCAACTGGTGACCGCGGGAACACCGGGTCCAACTGGTGACCGCGTGAACACCGGGTCCAACTGGTGACCGCGTGAACACCGGGTCCGACCTCCCAGTCTGGCCACGACTCTTCCTGCTTAATGAAGAACTCAACAGTCATACATTCATCCACTTCATCATACATCATCAACTGACATTGTAGGCATGAGGAGAAAAATCAGTTAGGGAAAGAGTCTCTGTTATGAAGAGAGGTAAGGCAAGGTAAGGTAATTATGAGGTGAAAGTACTCTCTTCTTGAGGTTAAATTGAGATGATTTCGGGGCTTAGCGTCCCCACGGCCCGGTCCTCGACCAGGCCACCTTTTTGCCTTTTTGTTACTCCCCCCCCCCCCCAGGAAGCAACCCGTAGCAGCTGTCTAATTCCTAGGTACCTATTTACTGCTAGGTAACTGGGGCATCAGAGTGAAAGAAACGTTTTGCCCATTTGTCTCCGCCTCCACCGGGGATTGTACCCGGAACCTCAGGACTACGAATCTGAAGCGCTGTCCACTCAGCTGTCAGGCGCACATACTAAGCCAATATTCAACACTTGGAAAGAATATTAGGATCATCTGGGATGTATAAGGCCGAAGGGAAGGAATGGAAAGCTATCACTTGGACCATCGGGGATCGAACACTGTCTGCATGAAGTGAGAGGAAGGAGTGGAGTAACTGTGCCCAACCACTTGGACCATCGGGGATCGAACACTGTCTGCATGAAGTGAGAGGAAGGAGTGGAGTAACTGTGCCCAACCACTTGGACCATCGGGGATCGAACACTGTCTGCATGAAGTGAGAAGAAGGAGTGGAGTAACTGTGCCCAACCACTTGGACCATCGTGGATCGAGCACTGTCTGCATGAAGTGAGAGGAAGGAGTGCAGTAACTGTGCCCAACCACTTGGACCATCGGGGATCGAACACAAATGTATTTGATAAGCAGCACAGATCTAATAACTTTAAGGAAACTGAAGTGTACACAGTTGTTCTCACCAATTCTTTAAAGTATTTAAATTAGTTATCGAACTTGTAACTTATCTAATAAAATATTAGTTTTTGCACAAGTAAGTAAGTAATTATCAATAGAAGGCACCAAACCGGGAAGGTTATGTAGCACCATCAAAGTGCGGGATAATCAGAGGGCGCTAAATATCACCAAGGATGCCAATACGAAAACAAAAACGCATAAGGCGAACGATATCAAAAGTATCCGAGTCGCCAAGAATTCTATCGAGGGACAAGCAACCGCAGGGGACAGTCGGAAAACAAGACACACGCTCGTCCTGGAAGTCAGGACATTCAACGAGGATATGTACGACCGTAAGAGGGACAATACAATTCGGACAATAAGGAGCAGGGCGGCGCTCCATCAAGTGAACGTGAGTTAAACGGGTATGGCCAATACGTATCCTAGCCAGAGCCGTTTCCCACCGCCGGTTACGGTGGCAGGAGGAAGGCCACTGAGACACACAACTCTTAGGAGTACGCAGTTTGTTATCAAGAACAGAAGACCAATAACTCTGCCATCGGGCAAGGATGGAGGCATGAATAACTGGGTAAAAGTCAGAATAAGGAACACCTTTATGGGAGATGGGACAAATGCGGATAGCATCCTTAGCGGCAGCATCCGCACGCTCATTTAAAGAGACACCAACATGGCTGGGAACCCAGCAAAACGCAACAGACTTAAATTTACTGGAGATAAGAAACAGCCAATGTTAAATCTCGATGACCACAGGGTGGACTTGATTAAAGGACCCTAAAGCCATGAGGGCACTACGAGAGTCAACTACTACCACGAAGGAGGATTGCCTCCGGGAAAGCAGGAGACGAAGAGCATAGAGAATAGCATAGAGTTCTGCTGTGAAGATGCTAGCCTCCGGAGGAAGGCGACACATATAAGTGTGGTCAGGAAAAACAACAGAGTAGCCCACACCGTCAGCAGACTTTGACCCGTCGGTGAAGATGGGAACGGAGTGGGAGTGAGAAGAAAAGTGCTCAAGGACAAAATTTGGGAAGGGGGACCCTCCACAGGGGCAAGGAGGGAACAATACGAGGAGAAACATTAGTAAGACGAACCGAAAGAGAATCTTGTAAGCGAGACAAACGGACAGAAAGAGGAAGGTGGTGAAGAGGAACAGGAACTACAGGAGGGGTAAAAGGCAAAGCACGATAGAGGCGAGAGTGAGGATGCTGTAAGGATCGCGCAAGATAGCGAAGACTGTAGCGATCACGGCGATCCTGGAGAGACAGAAAGCCAGTGTCAGCGTACAAGCTGAGGGTAGGAGATGAAAGAAAAACACCAGAGCTGAGGCGCAACCCAGTATGGTGCAAAGGATCAAGACGGCGAAGAGTAGAAGGAGAAGCAGAAGAGTATGCAGGGCAACCATAATCGAGCTTAGACAGGACGAGAGAGGAATGCAAATAGAGGAGTGTGCGCCTATCCGCTCCCCAAGAAGTATGGGACAAAACCTTAAGTAGGTTAAGGGCCTTAGAGCATTCAACACGGAGGTAAGAGACATTGGGCGACCAAGACAAACGAGTGTCAAAGAATAACCCCAAAAGCTTCGTGGAATCTTTGTACTCAAGGGGATGACCATAAAGTGACAAAGAGGGACGAAGAACGACCCGCTTCCGAGTAAAAGTCATGGCACAAGTCTTAGTAGTAGAGGACATGATTGGTGGCCCAAGACGACACGGCATCAATCGCAAGTTGAAGCCGCCATTGAAGGAGAGGCGAATGATCACCTCGACAGCAAAGAGTAAGATCATCAACATAAAGAGCGGAGAAGATGCCAGAAGGAAGGGAGGAAAGGAGACCATTGAGGGCAACCAGAAAAAGAGTAGTACTCAGAACACTACCTTGGGGCACACCTTCATACTGCCGAAAAGAGGCAGAGAGAGTGGCACCAAGCCTGACTCGAAAGGTACGACGAGAGAGAAAGCTTTGGAGGAAGAGAGGGAGATTACCACGAAGGCCAAAAGAACGAAGTTGGGACAGAATATGGTATCTCCAAGTCGTGTCATAAGCCTTTTCCAGGTCAAAAAGGACTGCAAAAACGGAGGTCTTTGCAGCGAAAGCAGTACGAATATAGACCTCCAAGTTCACCAGGACATCAGTCGTGCTGCGGCACTTGCGAAAACCAAATTGAGAAGGAGAGAGGTGGTGATGGTGTTCCAAGAACCACATCAGACGGACATTTACCATACGCTCAAGCAGCTTGCAAACACAACTCGTGAGAGCAATAGGGCGGAAGTCCTTAGGGGACGTACCGAGAGACCCTGGTTTCCGAATAGGGAGTACAACGGCATCGAGCCAGTCCTCAGGGACAGACGACGACTCCCAGACCTGGTTATACAGATTCAGTAAATACTGAAACGTGCACGGAGGGAGATGGCGAAGCATCTCATAATGAACGTCATCCGAGCCCGCTGCCGTAGATCCGCAGAGAGCCAGGGCAGACCAAAGTTCAGAAAGAGAGAAAGGATCGTTATAGGGAAGGCGGAGAAGAGTGTGGAAATCTAAAGGAGAAGATTCAAGAACAGGCTTACGAAGAAGGAAGGAGTGAGGAAGATGAGAACCAGAGCTAACAGAAGAAAAATGGGAACCCAGTTCAGCCGCGACCTTCGCTGGATCCGCCACAAGAGTCCCACGGAGGTGGAGAACAGGCGAGACATCTGGAACGAACTTGCCCGCAATCTTGCGGATCTTCTTCCAGATCTGCGGTAGAGGAGTATTGGACGTAATGGTGGAAACATAAGATTTCCAACTCTCACGTTTAGCAGTATGGATGGTCCTACGGGCCACCGCACTTGCCTTCCGAAACAGAATAAAAGATTCAGCCGTCTGCCGGCGGAGGTGTTTTTTCCAGGCTGCACGCTTACAGCGGACAGCCCGAGCACAGTCCGCATTCCACCAGGGAGGAATTCCACACACTTCCGTGTGTACCGGGAGGAAGAGCGAGGGATAGAGCTGAGGGCAGCGTTGAAGTCAGTGTCATAAAAAAAGGAGGAGGCCGCGAGGAAGAGGCAGAGAGGAGAGGTCAGAGAGAGTAGCACGGAAGGTGAATAGGCACAAGCCAGCCTTGGCAAACCGCCACCTAGGGAAGGAAAGAGGAGGGTGGAAAGAGAAAAAGGAAATGAGGATGGGGAAATGATCACTGTTATGGAGGTCATCAAGAACCTGCCACGTGAAATCTAAGTAGAGGGACGACGAGCAGAGAGAAAGATCAAAACAGGAATGGGTGCGAGTTCGAGAGTCCACATGAGTGGGCTCACCAGAATTCAGAAGAGATAGAGATGAAGCGAGGACGAACGGTTCGAGAAGACGGCCTCGGGTGTTTGTCAGCACATCACCCCAGAGGGAATGTTGACAGTTGAAATTACCCAAAAGAAGCACCGGCGCTGGCAAGGAGTCCAGGAGGTGCTTAAGATCAGGAAGGGAAAGAGGGACATTTGGAGGGAGATAAATGGAACAGACTGTATACCATTTACCCACAAAAACACGGGCAGCACAACAATGGATAGGGGACGGAAGAAGTAGGGAGACGAAGGGAATATCAGAATGAATTAAGAGAGCAGTAGAGGTATGGGCCCCAGCAAGAGCTGGGGGAGGGGGGAGAAAGAAAGGAATAACCATGAAAGTGACCAAGACGAGCACCAAGCATTGGTTCCTGGAGACAAACACAAAGTGGCGTAAACTATGTAATTAGAAGTTGGAGTTCATGGAAGTTGGCATAAAATCCACGAATATCCCACTGAAGAATAGACATTATCAAAGAGAAAGGACAGTAACAGAGAACAAGAAAGAAATTAAGGGAAAGAGGAACACACTTTACTAAAGGATCTCAGGATCAGGAGCAGGGTCAGGAGCAGGGTCAGGATCAGGGTCTGGATCAGGAGCAGGGTCGGCAAAATCAGGGTTAGGGGGCATGGGTAAACTTAGTAAGGAGAGAGGGAAGGGAGCGAAATAACAGACCAGAGGCGGACTGACGGGGTCCGGAGGAGGAGGGGACAACTGAGAGGGGCAGGCAAGGACAGTTGGAGGAGGTGGGGCAGAAATCAGGGAGTGCACCTCAGGAAGGGCAGCAACAGAGAGGGAATCGGGGGCGGAAGAAACCTCCATATCAGAGACAGGGGGTTCGACTACTGAAATGGGAGGGGATGTAGTGACAGAGTCAGAGGGAGGGGGCGAGGAAGAAAGCGAAACCTTCTTACCCGCCGGAGAGGAAGAAGGAGAGGAGCCAGGCTTACGTTTCTGGCTCAAAGAGACAAGCGTTCCAGTAACAACGTACTGGGCGACAGACTCAATGGTCTCAGCAGAAGAGGAACGAGAGCAAAAAACACGAAGATTGCTGGGAGGATGATGGATATCAGCCTGGACAGACAGGTGGCGTGGAGGGTCAAGAGACTGGGGGGAGGGTCGGGAAGAAAGAGTGGGGGGAGATGGGGAAGAAGACAAAGGAGATATGGCGGACTGGGTAGGAAGGGGGGAAATCCCAGACGGAGAACCAGGAAGGTGACCATCCGGGACAGGAGGCAAAGGAATAGGGGAGGAGGTGGTGGATGTGGTCGGGTTTAAGGCCTGGAAACGGTTGTGAGACTGAGGAAGACGGGAAGGACGAGGAGAGGTAAAACGCAACATGCGAGCGTAGGAGACGCCCGCGAAAGGGGCGAGACGACGAACTTGGCGTCTCGCTTCAGGAAAAGACAGACGATCACGGTGCTTCAAGTTGAGGACGGCTTCCTCGAGTTTGTAGTGCAT
This sequence comes from Procambarus clarkii, assembly GCF_040958095.1. Classification (NCBI taxonomy): domain Eukaryota; kingdom Metazoa; phylum Arthropoda; class Malacostraca; order Decapoda; family Cambaridae; genus Procambarus; species Procambarus clarkii. The sequence goes on along the minus strand of NC_091186.1, from coordinate 34,756,993 downwards.
ACATGAGCGTGAGAAGGTAGGGTGGGCTTCATCGCAATTGAGGCAGCGAGCCTGGGGAGAAGTGCACTCGGACTTAGAATGACTATTGTCCCCACACATGGGGCACAGATACACAGTACTGGCGCATTTGAGGACACTATGCCCGAACTTCCAACACTTATTGCATAGTCTAGGAGAGGGAATGTACTCCTGAACGGAGCATCTGGCACCAGCAAGAATAATAGAGGGCGGAAGGGTCCTACTTTTGATCAAAGCTGATTTTTACTACTCGAAGGGGCTGACGGCGATGACCACGAGGGGGTCGAGTAAACGTGTCCACCTGGAGGACAGAATGGCCTTGGGCTTCGAGGATATGTTTAATATCCTCATGGCAATCGTTGTGGTCTCGAACACCAGTAGCGACATGGTGCGGGAGGAGAACAGTGCCAACACTGGCATTTAACCGAGCGTTCTTGGAGACCCGAACAGGGGTCTCTCCAATGCAGGACAAAGCGGCTAAGCGAGTAGCCGCATCCTGAGAAGGAGCAGCGACGACACACGTACCATAACTGGTGGAGTTAAAAGTAACAGAGACATCTACTAAATCAACAAGGTGTTTATGGAAGGAGAAATCGTTAGGAGGAGTAGAATCCAGATGGTGAAGATCAAAGTATTTAGCCCACGTAGCGGGACCAAACAAGGCGTTGTAAGTAGTATTACGGGAAGGGATCGTGCGAGTGCGGCCGTGGCGGGAACGGCGTTGAGAATCCCCGGAGTTCACGGGGGTAAAAGGCGCAGTAGTCACAATGAGAGACGGAGCCGTGCCAGGGGACGAGGTGGTCACCACTGGGGGCTGGGGACTCGACCCTACCGCAGAGAAGGGAGGGGAGTAGTCAGGTCGTCAGGATCCAATGCAGCAGGGGCTACAGGGCCTGGTCTTCCAACACAGTCCGACTCGGGGGCTTGGTCGCCCACCCCACAAGCCTGAGAAAATACAAGGGAAACATTATCAGCCATGAAAACGAGGAAAAACTTTCATTCACGAATGTGCCCCCACACCCACCATGGAGCCACAATTAGAGGCAGGACACCCAACAAGAAGCTATCGCCGATCTTGCCGGGGCCCCCCAGGGGTGCATCGTGAGTATACGCCCCACAAACGCCACCTTAAGAACCGTGAGTCCGTCGAGAGCGGATTCAGTGACGAAAGGGGGATTGACAATAAAAGGGTCCCCTCGCTCAAGACGTTGGGTACTACAGTTCTACGGGTGCAAGAGTATGCCTCCTCAAACACCTGAGCGTCAAAACAAAAGAAGGTCGAAAGAATAATCAAAACAGGCAAAAGGTCGGCAGGAAATGACAATTTGATAGGAGAAGAGGGGGGAGAAAAATGAAACACGAGTAAAAGGAAAAGGGGTCTGGCAAAATTGGTAAAGGCAGCAGCAGGAGCATAAGGCCACAAAAGGACAGAGGACTGACCTACGGAGCATCACACTCTGGCAGCTGCCCACCAAGCCCCCTCACGGCGACAACGAGCCAGACAGTGAGGGGGAGTTTTTGCACAAGCTGTTTAAAGGCATAGATGTTAACCTAGATGTACTCACCTAGACGTGATCACATAGATGTGCTCACTAAGATGTTCTCATTCTAATAATTATTCTTTCATCTTGTTTAAAGATTAAGTATTACTGACACTTGAAGAAGATTTTTTAGTGTTCATGTTTATTTTATTAATGATCGCGAGGTAGGAATCGCAGTTGAGTGATTAGAGAAAAAAAGGGATACATTAGTATAATTGACCAATAGATTTGATTAAGATTTTTCTTTTAGTTGGCCACAGATGTTTAAACCCCAGAACAAAAACAGATCCGTGGAACATGATTTTACAATGTGTTTCAACTTATAAGTTTAAAATTCTTGCCCTAAACTTTGTCAAAAGATTTTCTTTAAGTTATCTTTCTACATTGAAGACTTTGTGAATTGATTATTAATGGCATAAAATTTACGTATATTCACTAAATTGTGTATTACATCAATAGTTAAGGAAATTATGGTAAATTCATTTCAACTTTTTTTGTGTTATAATTCTTTATGGATTCTAGAGAGTAAATAATTTTGGATCAAAAACTTACTGTATATAATAGTCTACATATAGAGGAACAAAAATACACAGACATAACACGAATGCATACACATATGTTGTGAGTTTTGCAATGTATAGGAACAGAGTGTTGTGAGTGTTTCAACACAGGACGGAGGTGTTGTGAGTGTTTCAACACAGGACGGAGGTGTTGTGAGTGTTTCAACACAGGACGGAGGTGTTGTGAGTGTTTCGACACAGGACGGAGGTGTTGTGAGTGTTTCGACACAGGACGGAGGTGTTGTGAGTGTTTCGACACAGGACGGAGGTGTTGTGAGTGTTTCAACACAGGACGGAGGTGTTGTGAGTGTTTCAACACAGGACGGAGGTGTTGTGAGTGTTTCAACACAGGACGGAGGTGTTGTGAGTGTTTCAACACAGGACGGAGGTGTTGTGAGTGTTTCAACACAGGACGGAGGTGTTGTGAGTGTTTCAACACAGGACGGAGGTGTTGTGAGTGTTTCAACACAGGACGGAGGTGTTGTGAGTGTTTCAACACAGGACGGAGGTGTTGTGAGTGTTTCAACACAGGACGGAGGTGTTGTGAGTGTTTCTCTGCAGAATTGGTGTGTTATCGTGAGGTTATTTTTTAGATTATTTCGGGGCTTAGCGTCCCTGCGGCCCGGTCCTCTAACACTCCTCCTTTTTGTTACACACCCCCAGGAAGGAGCCCGTAGCATCTGTCTAACTCCCAGGTACCTATTTACCGCTACCTTGAGGTGTTTTCGGGGTTTAGCGTCCCCGTGGCCTCGGTCATTGACCAGGCCTGGGTAACAGGCGCATCAGAGTGAAAGAAACTCTGCCTATTTGTTTCTGCCTCCTGCGGGGCTCGAACCTGGAACCTCAGGACTACGAATCTGAACCGCTATCCACTCGGCTGTTAGGCCCCTGTACTTCGTGCCCAAATACTTGGACCATCGGGGATCGAACACGAATGTATTTTATAAGCATCACAGATCAAATAAATTTAAGCAAACTGAAGTTTACACAGTTGGTCTCGCCAGTTTATAAGATTTCATTAGATATTAGATCAGATTCATTTAAGATAGTCACCATGATCAATACCTTTCAAGAAGTTACGGCATTGAACACTTTTCATTAAATTTCTTTATTGAAACTAGAGAGGAAAGAATCCTGAATGACAACCTTGATGGACATGAAAGTCTACATATAGAGTGTAACAAAAATACATAGTCATAAGACGAGTGCACACATGTTGTGAGTGTTGCAGCACAATAATAGCGTGTTGCGAGTGTTGCAGCACAGTAATAGCGTGTTGCAGCACAGTAATAGCGTGTTGCGAGTGTTGCAACACAGTAATAGCGTGTTGCGAGTGTTGCAGCACAGTAATAGCGTGTTGCAGCACAGTAATAGCGTGTTGCGAGTGTTGCAACACAGTAATAGCGTGTTGCGAGTGTTGCAGCACAGTAATAGCGTGTTGCGAGTGTTGCAGCACAATAATAGCGTGTTGCGAGTGTTGCAACACAGTAATAGCGTGTTGCGAGTGTTGCAGCACAATAATAGCGTGTTGCGAGTGTTGCAACACAGTAATAGCGTGTTGCGAGTGTTGCAGCACAGTAATAGCGTGTTGCGAGTGTTGCAACACAGTAATAGCGTGTTGCGAGTGTTGCAGCACAGTAATCGAGTGTTGCAGCACAGTAATAGCGTGTTGCGAGTGTTGCAGCACAGTAATAGCGTGTTGCGAGTGTTGCAGCACAGTAATAGCGTGTTGCGAGTGTTGCAACACAGTAATAGCGTGTTGCGAGTGTTGCAACACAGTAATAGCGTGTTGCGAGTGTTGCAGCACAGTAATAGCGTGTTGCGAGTGTTGCAACACAGTAATAGCGTGTTGCGAGTGTTGCAACACAGTAATAGTGTGTTGCGAGTGTTGCAGCACAGTAATAGCGTGTTGCGAGTGTTGCAGCACAGTAATAGCGTGTTGCGAGTGTTGCAACACAGTAATAGCGTGTTGCGAGTGTTGCAACACAGTAATAGTGTGTTGCGAGTGTTGCAACACAATAATAGCGTGTTGCGAGTGTTGCAACACAATAATAGCGTGTTGCGAGTGTTGCAACACAATAATAGCGTGTTGCGAGTGTTGAAACACAATAATAGCGTGTTGCGAGTGTTGAAACACAATAATAGCGTGTTGCAACACAGGAATGAGATGCTGTGAGTATTGACAACAACCTAGTTGTGTGTAGCAACACTCACAACACGTTATTTCGATGTTACAATTCTCACGAAAGGTTTTTTATGTATTGCAACTCTCATAACATTTTATGTATTCGTTGCAACACTAACCACACGTTATTATTGTGTTGCAAAACTTACAACACATCATTACTTAACATTCGCATACTTAAGTGTTGCAATACTTTGAACACTTTATTACTTAATACTTGCATACTTGTCTACTAAATACTTTTTATTTGAGTGCAATTAGGTAGATATAATTACTTTCATGGAAAGTAATTATAAAGCCAAATAAACATGATATAATAAATAAATACAATGTCACTGAATAGTTTATAAGGTGAATAAGAATATAAATACAGGTGAATAAGTATCTAAGAAATCTGAATGGATTAATAAATGCATGATGATGAAGGAAATAATTTAAATGAGATAAATAAATATATAAAAGTTGTTGGAATAAATATATAAAAAATGCTAAACATTAAAGGGGAGTAATTTGATGGAGAACTTGGACTCAATCATTTCAACTAAAGTATTATTTGGGAAATATATGAACACAGGAAGAAGACATAAGGGAGCTCGAACTGGTGACCGCGTGAACACCGGGTCCGACCTCCCAGTCTTGCCACGACTCTTTCTGCGTAATGAAGAACTCATCAGTCATACATTCATCCACTTCACTCATACATCATCAAGTGACATTTAAAGCCATC
>NC_091186.1:34726962-34734462 GCF_040958095.1 Procambarus clarkii | reverse complement strand
CAGCACCACCAGCACCAGCAGCACCAGCAGCACCAGCACCAGCAGCACCACCACCAGCACCAGCACAAGCAGCACCAGCAGCACCAGCACCAACACCACCAGCACCAGCACCACCAGCACCAGCAGCACCACCAGCACCAGCACCAGCAGCACCAGCAGCACCAGCACCAGCACCAGAACCACCAGCACCAGCACCAGCAGCACCAGAAGCACAAACACCAGCAGCACCAGCACCAGCAGCACCAGCACCAAAAGCAGCACCAGCACCAGCAGCACCAGCACCAGCAGCACCAGCACCATCACCAGCAGCACCAGCACCACCAGCACCACTAGCACCAGCACCACCAACACCACCAACACCACCAGCACCACCAGTAGCACCAGCAGCACCAGCAGCACCAGCACCACCAGCAGCACCAGCACCAGCAGCACCAGCACCAGCACCAGCAGCACCAGCAGCACCTGCACCACCAGCAGTGTTGGATATTTCCAACACCGAATACAACTCTGTTGTATTCTCATTACTTATTACTAGCTATATTAATAATTGTAGTAAGTAAAATTAACAACACGTAGAATTCTCATGTACTAATAATTTCATCTGTGCAGTAGGCTAGAATTCTCACGTCACCCGACGCCAGTATTGCGTCAGATTTCCTTACAATAAACACATTATATCCAATGTATGTGAGAATTGAATTCGATTCTCTATAAGTGAGGCATTCTGTATGATAACTAATTGCAGATGAATTGACCTCCAACTAAAAGCCGAATAGAGCGTTGGAGTCATAGCGATTATCTCGTAATAGAAGTTAACGTCCCCAGTGAATGCCATGGGGAGACATTAATTTCTCTCCCTTATATATTTACTATTCTTAAATTAGTAAATAATAATAATTTCTTCCTCTAAATAATAAACCCATCCAGTCTTCAACGTTTCAAGCGTAAATGCGAGAAATATTAATGTTCGTGACATAATTTGTTTTATGAACGCGCGACGCGGCGTGGGTTGAGGAGGACCAACTCAGTACACGTGGAGAGCCGCTCAGAGGCAGACCTGCGCATACCGTACTCACTAGGAGACGCCATTGCCCAGCCACTAGGGCAGACGTTATCCATCCTCAGATGAAAGTCGCCACTGTGAGGCGTGAATAACCTTGCAGATAATATCTTCAGCTAGTGCTGGTGTCAGATAAGGAACCTTTTAACCTTGTTCTTGACGACACGTGACCAGCCAGCGATGCGCGCCACTATCCAGGATAGGCTTAGCCGGAGCCTGGGGACGCGAATCACGGCAATCTTAAAACTTATACAGTGCCCTTTCAGCTAAGTATATTCCCTTTATGTGATGCATCCGGTAAAGAGTTTAGTAGTAGCTGGGTGATTGACCGTTATGACGCACGATAACATCTAATAACAGGTGATTAAATTTTGTCACCTGTAACTCTCAATTTCTTGAATATAGAGATTCAGTAGTTAAATTAGTTGCTACTGTAAATATTTGTCTTGCAGCACGTGAGAAGAATTCTTCCTGCCGCCTTCTCCCATGTTAATCCGTCCCATTCGTCAGCCAACCGAGTCCAGAGAATAAGAGGAAACTCCATGGCTTGTCTAAAGGAATCGTCATTAAGCTAAGATTTTATATTTTTTCATGAATCAATTGCAATTCTTTATGTGCAGAATTCCTCAGGATTAATATGTGGTTTACTGTAACTCTCATTACTATACTTATAATCTATGTTCCCATTTATGGTAATGACATCAGTTTCACTATAATTTATAGGATTAGATTATTATTAATTGGATTAGTGAACGAAGCACACTAATTCCTGGACGTACTTACCTCCAGTAATAACCCCCCAATGTAGGTGTTTGAAGGTTTGATTCATTTAATTATACAGCCCATTAATTATTTCTATGATCATATTCTCTAGTATTTTATCCATAGTTACTGGTTTCATCTAGGAATTATCTAATGATCAGAAATTCTCAGTTTCCCTCTTTGCTATAAAAGCGGGTGGTCCTTCGTAATTTAATTTACTACATTAATATTTAAATAATCAGATTCAAGCCCCAAATATCCCACATTATGGTCCTTCAAACCGGATAGGCATTAAATTTATAATTAAAATATGAATCATTAATAACTAATCCTTGTGTGATAGAAGCTAGACTAACTATTGTGCCAACTAACAGTGTAACACATCAGTTAGCCTAGATCACACTAACATATTGCTACTTTCACCTCATGTATAAGGTAGCTTTAGTGGGTCATAACCAATTACCCACAACACTTAGACCTACACTTCATACTGAAGTAGAATCCTTAGGTCACCAAGAGCAACAGCTCATAACCTTATATTAATCACTAACACCAATTAAGTGTTAACCATTTAGGCTATACCAATGTTTCAATATATGGCTGTCAGCAGACTGTCCATTATAGCCTGAATCCATGTTATAATTATTGATTCACTCAAGTCAGTGGATCATTAACATTTAGGGAACCAGTATACTAATATAAATTACTGATCTCATACTAGTTAATCATTACTAACCCTGATAATATTTTATTCCACAATTAGGAGTACATTCAGGAGTTAGATAATATTTACGGCAGTAGAATACTTGCCAAACACAATTAATTCCTTTGTGTTCATTTAATTTCTTATACACATAATTACACAAGTGTATATTATATAAAATACAAAAAACCCAAAAACACAGCACAATTATTTGCACATTACTGCACCATAATATAATCTTTGCCAACCTTCATTAGGTAGCAATTTAGGCTGTGATTGTGTTGAATTTGGCACAAGCACAGACTAAATATAGTTGTAGTTTCTTAAGTAGAAATTCTCACGACTAGGCTTGAGCTAGTTAGTGACATATATTATTCTTTTGTGCTGACCCTATCAAGGGTGGGATTAACCATTTATTGTGTAATTATTTTATTGCATATTTCTATGTATGTCTTTGAGTGTTACTGTAAGTCCACTACCCATCCGAGGCTGATTTAGAAGAGCTAAGCTGAGGAACACCTGTAGTGAGACCAAGGTACCACTCAAATCTTAGTTGCTTATTATTAGGTAGGTAGCTAACCTCTAAATGAGGTAAATTACAACTAGCTGCATAAGCCCTATCAGGCTGTCAATAATTATACCTGCTCTGCATCAAGGAGCAGACTATAGCTATACCACTAGCTACATAAGCCCTATCAGGCTCAATTTACCGCAAGAATGAATCCTTTAGAAAAGAATGCAAGATTCTTGACAGCTCTTCAACGTCCCTTAGGAAAACTGCTTATGAAATGTCATTTCTGTGTCGAAACTGACCCAGGTGACGTCTATAGACTAGCAAGTTACATAAGGTACGCCATCCAAAAATATGATCATGTAAAGACTGTAATCGAGTCCCACAGGAATTTACTCCAAGTCGGTCATACTGTCTCAGACCACTTACGTCTAACAGAATCTGATCTCGATAACTATGAACATTCCGTTCAAACCAGGTTAGACCGATATAAGGAGGTGCTTGCGAGACGAGATATTCCCGAGTGGGTAGATCAGATCATTAATAGACCTGTATCCAAGTTAATACTCGGTTCAGATGAAATACCTGAACTAACTCAAGACGAGGAGAATCCTCTAATCAATACTGATCAATACACAGGATCCACAACTGAAGATCAACCTTCATTTTCTAACCTCTCATCTAATACAGCTTCATGTGATGATTTGTTTACTGAGTCTGTTCCAATTTCAGACCACTCTTCTCAATGTTCCCTGGATTCTATAAGTTCAATACATAAAGCTACTGAATTAACTAGTTTATCACCAGAACCCAGAGAAACAAGTGAAGCTGCAGATGAAACAAGTGAAGCTGCAATAATCAGTGAATCTGAACCAGAAAATGATAAAGCTAATGCTGCAGCAGCAGTCGAAGCTATAATTAAAGCTGAGGCTAAACAAGAAGCCTTAAGCAACACAAGTAATGGTCACAATTGCTCACAACAGCCTTCTAAAGTAAGTGCTAACAATGAGAAGACTATTATAAACCTTGTGCACCAATTATTAAATTTATCTTCACCAGAGCAATCAGTTGACTCTTTACAAGCCTTTAGTTTTCAGCTTGAGTCACTGATAAATTCTTTCAGTAAAGAGGTGGATCACCCAACTACTGAGTGGATGACTAAAATTATCATCCAGAGAAAATTGTCTGGTGACACACTTAATAAATTATATGTATGCCAGAAAGGTAATACCCTGTCAATGCAGGATATACTTACAGGTTTGCGTAATATGAGCAATCATACAGCAGACCAAGCAATTAATGCTAAATCTGAATGCACCAAAACTGTACCTACATCAGTTTCCTTGCCTGAAACTCCTAAAGTGACACTGTCACTAGGTAAAGGTGCTAATAATCAATGTAACAACAATCAGTCAAATACTGATTCATCAGTGAGGCCTAAGAGTCCCACAGGTGCTCCTAAGAGACCTAATAGTCCAAAGAGCACTGCTAATAACTCCACAGGTGCTCCTAAGAGACCTAATAGTCCAAAGAACACTCCCAAGAGCCTGTTAATGGTTCCCCAGAGTACACCAAGTACTCCCAAGAGAATAAATAACAAGCAAATGCAAGCAGCAAAACCATCACAACCTGCAAATACTGTTTTACCTAAATCGGTAACCACTAAACGAACTGTAGGATGGGGAATGTGCTTGTTTTGCAATCAAAAACATTCTCTGTACAAATGTACTAATTATCCTAATAGAGACACAAGAGTCAGACGACTCAAACAGTTACACAAATGTACTAGGTGTCTCAAACCACATAATGTTAACAGCTGTGACACCCCACTGAACACCTGCAATAGGTGTAGAAGGGGCAAGCATCATGCTGCACTGTGCAAATCAGTTAGGACTAATTATGTCAATCCTAGAATAGGACGTAGAGAATCTACACCAGTACAGTGCTGCAAGGTGCGAGATGTGTACAGCGTAACTTCACAAGCATCTCAAGTGGATGCTGCCTTGCCTACTGCCCAACTTCAAGTGAAGAACAGAGGAACCAAGATCACCATACGTGGACTATTTGACCAAGGTTCCCAGAGAACTTTCATTACTCAAAGAGCAGCAGAGGCACTTAATTTACAACCAATAGGACAGGTAAAATTAAACTTGTCAGGGTTCATGATAAATCGAGGAACCCATGAATACTCATTAGTTCAACCGCTTGTACGACTAGGTAGTCATGCCAAGGCTGTCCAAGCCATTGTTGTAGATCAAATACCTTTAGACTTAAATATTAAGGGTCTGGGGTACACAGCCCACTTCCTGCAGGAACGTGAAATTAATTTGGCTGACAACAAGTTAACGTCTGACCGCCTTAACAATGTAGATGTACTAGTAGGAGCCGACTACTATTACCAGTTCATAACTGGACATGTTAAACGATTGGGAATGAATATGCTCCAATCTGCAGGAGGCTACTTACTTACTGGTAAAGTTCTGAATGTGAACAAGCCTAAACTTGCCAACAATAATAAATTAGTCAGCAGTAAATTAATTCTCCAGCAGCAAGCTAAAAGGAGAAACACAGCTGAGTAATAAACTCAGATTGAATGTAGTGCAATTGATACTCGCCGAGATGTTTCATAGCTCTCAGTGAAAATCAATGGTCCGTACTCAAACAAGTACAAGTCACAGCGACCAAACTATTGAATTCACTGCAGACCTAGAATTATTCTCGACAAGTAGTAGTTGACCACACTCAGTCTTCCTAGTTAAATTGTAATGTTAGGCTAGAGAATCTAGCACTCAATGCCACCGGCATTTCCTGAATTTAGTAATTCTATGAAGTCATCAAGCAACTTCAGTAATTACAAATTCACTAGGACCACTGGTCCACTATACTTGCGCTTAAAGGTTTGCCAAGAAAACCTTCTTAATACCATGTTTTCTGCACTAAGAGTTAGTGATAAATACTTGCATTAATTGTTTGAGTTGTTTTTCTTTCGTTTCTGCTTATTTAGTGTAGGAGCGCAGCACGAACAAACTTGCAAACTTACTAATATGTAAGAGAATTTACAGAGAACTAATATGTTTAATGCATTATCGTTAAACATTAGCATTGTTAATTAACATGCTTCATGAGCTTAATATAGCTCACCTTAGAATTAACGTAATAATATGAGTGCTTGTTCACCATGCGTACGAGCTTAATATTGCTCGCCATGATAATTGAATGATGCAAACTCCACCTCGTTAATTCGAGTTCACTGAACTCACCCTGTTAACACTGTTAACGAGCTCACTGCAGCTCACCCTGTTAGCACTGCTAACGAGCTCACTGTAGCTCACCCTGTCAACACTGTTGACGAGTTCACTGCAACTCACCCTGTTAGCACTGCTAACGAGCTCACTGTAGCTCACCCTGTCAACACTGTTGACGAGTTCACTGTAACTCACCCTGTTAGCACTGCTAACGAGCTCACTGCAGCTCACTCTGTCAACACTGTTGACGAGTTCACTGTAACTCACCCTGTTAGCACTGCTAACGAGCTCACTGTAGCTCACCTGTCAACACTGTTGACGAGTTCACTGTAACTCACCCTGTTAGCACTGCTAACGAGCTCACTGCAGCTCACCCTGTCAACGCTGTTGACGAGTTCACTGTAACTCACCCTGTTAGCACTGCTAACGAGCTCACTGTAGCTCACCATGTTCTCGAGTTAAATATAGCTCGACTGTTAATGAGCTCAATACAGCTCACAATGTTAATTCGAGTACATTTTTGCTCACAATTAGCTTAGTCCCTTACTTAGGTAGGTTAGAAATTCAAACCATTTATTTAGTAGGTTTAGGGACTTTAGTTAGTGTCAACTGAGTACTAGCCTAATCAGTACTCACCATTAATTACAGTTGACTATACTTATAGAGACTGATTTAATAAACTCAATTTCATGTAAAGGTGATTTCGTACTAACCAGTTTACAGTGTCAAGCCTATGAGCTACCATTTAATTAGCTCATAAGTCAGAATGACTAGGCTACTAATCTCACTGACGACTCAGAATTTTCTTTGATTTTAATGAATAAACTTTTCAGTTCTCTACCTTTCTATTATTTTAGCTAGTTAGCAAATTAGTTGTACCATCAGTCAGAATGACTACTGCACGGCAGTGCACATTAAATTCAATTTCCTCATTTGAATTTGGGGTGATCGTGATGCTGCGTGATGTTATTGTCTAGTAACTCAATAGTTACAAGTCACAGCGACCCTAGACAGTGACCTTACTGTAGTGTCATAGTCTCCTTGATCTTAAATGACTAATAATATTTACTGTATAATTATACAATAGTGTTATCAGTTCTTAGGAACTTATTCTGAGTTTACCTACGATTCAGCAGCTACGTAATACACCATTACATGTCACTGCGACCCTAGTTGTTGAGTTTATTGTGAGCTTTAGAGAGTTCCTGATTACCGATGA
>NC_091186.1:34669462-34719462 GCF_040958095.1 Procambarus clarkii | reverse complement strand
CCCTGCACAGACATTGCTAATGGTCAATGACGTCACCAGCTAGCCGCTCAGCGTTCCTGCACCGGCATGTTCCGGTGCAGTAGTAACAAAAGCAAAAAATAATATGAAAAAAAAACTGCTATCAGTCGTTTATATTAAAAAATAGAGGCCTGGGCATTGGCGATTTCAATGCGTTTTCAGTAGTAACCAATATTGACCTTAACCTCACACACGTCTCACATTCGCTCAAAACATACCTCCCACACCTTGCTGTGGCATATAATAAATAAAAAAAATCTCATTCAATAAAAGCAAGCCTCTCATATTTTAAAATAAGGCCTTCTGCGGCGCGAGGCGCGCTAAATGCGGACTGGGAGGACTAGTATCATCAACCCAAACTGAGCTGTTTGCCATACAACAGGCATTCGCATATGTGATTGCACAAAACACTCAAAATGCAATCATACACACAGACTCAAAAGCTGCACTTCAAATACTAGGACAAAAACAGTGGAAAGATAATGTGGAAATAATTACCACCATTTTGTATCTTTAAGCAGTCGCTAAAGGCAAAGGACTCAACATAACCTTAAACTGGATCCCATTCCATGTTGGAATCCCATTAAATGAAAAAGCTGATGAAATTGCTAAATTGGCAACTCGTCATCCAGTGATACATAAAACAATTCAACCCAGCCTAGAGAACATAATAAACATCATCACCAAAAAACTCTCACATCTCAACAAAGCCTACCTACACCAGAGAATAGCTGAAGGTTCGCCATCTGCAACATGGTATCTTCAGGCAACCAAATTAGAAAGGTTAAATATCCCAAAAGGAATCCACAGGGAAATAGCAGTTAGGTTATATAGACTACGTCTAGGTTACAGATGCAACTGGGAGATTGGTGAACCCCGACAGAGAGAGTGCATCTTCTGCCAAACTGTCACAGAAAAGCCATTACTTCACTATCTTCTGGAATGTGAAGCAACCAATGACCTTAGAAGAGCTTTAAGAGTTCCTGAATCATGCAGTGGCCACCCTGAAGCCATCAACACAGCCACTCTCCTGGTCAACAAAGGTGTTCAGCAGCTGGACACCCTCATAAAGACTGTGAAGCAGTATCCTCCCCCGCGATAACAGCTTGATGGTTAAATGCAAACTCAGAATACTGAGAAAAAAATAGTATCACTTACGGGCTATTCATGCCCGTGCCACCTCTTGGGTGGCTTAATCTTCATCAATCAATCCTCATCACAATCGACTTGAGAATGGTCCAGGATGGACCGAAACGTCGTCGTCCCTTCAACTTCTAGTGTGTGGTCTGGTCAACATACTTCAGCCACGTTATTGTGACTCATCGCCTGCATACTCATCTCCCCATCACCATCCGCTACCTGACCCGTCTCAGCCTTTAATGGACCCATCCTCTCCCCAATCTTTGTCCGGCACAACCGGAAAAACCCTTTAGGATCCGTCCTCGCCCGCTCCGCCATGCGAACCTCACAGCTTTCCCTTGCCCTCCCTATCTCCAACCAGCTCCACGAACTCCCGCTCCAAACCGACCTCCCCACCCCTAATCCTCTTGTACCACGCTCTGCCTTTACCCACAAGGCTCCCCAGATCCCCTGCTATCCACTCCGGATCACCAGTATTCGATCTACTTACCGATTATTTATTTACGGATTATTTCTTTCATTATTCTTCCTCTTTTTTATGTTCACTGTGCATGGTTGATTTGTAATATAATTTTATTGGAGGTATTGTGGTTTCTGTTCTAGGTTCAGGATTATACCATCGGTCCAAGTGTCTTCTTATAGCAGCGTTTATTTCCGTGTTGCTATATCCGTTGTTCATGAATACCTGTGTTATTCTTTCAACCTCTCTACTCACGTTGCTCCATTCGGAGCAGCGGGTAAGCGCTCGACGAATATAAGCATTGAGAACACTGGCTTTGTATCTTTCGGGGCACTCACTTCTACCGTTCAGGCATAATCCTATGTTGGTGGGCTTAGTATATACGTTGGTGCTTAAAGAGGTTCCTGTTTTTGTTATTAGTACATCCAAGAATGGCAGACTGTTATTTTCACTATTTTCATGTGTAAATCGGAGTACTGACTCTCTCTCTAGATAGCTTTTTAGTTCAATTAGTTCGTCTGAGTCTTTTACTATGACGAATATGTCATCTACATAACAGCAATATACGGTTGGTTTTTGTGCAAAAACCAACCGTATATTGCCGTTTTCACATACGAAAAGTATAGTGCATATTCACGTATAGTGCCAATTCACATAAGAATAGAACAACCTACCATGAACACCCAAATCATGGAACTACTTACTCTACCCACCATGAGAGTAAGGACAAGACCAGAACATAACGATGCCAACACAGAAGACACTGTTCAACATAACAGGCCAATTACACCTGATTAATCATTGTATAATAGGAGCTGCCTCGTATGGGCCAATAGACCTTCTGCAGTTACCTTTATTCTTATGTTCTTATGTGCTTCGTCCCCCATTTATCCTCTATATATCCCCCTTGTTCTTACTTTTATCACCTGTCCCCGTACGGGTATAAATCAACGAGTCCTGTAATTTCATTTCTCTTGAGAATGAACCATGGAGGTTCGAAACGTTGTTCAAATTGTATAAATATGTGTAATACATTCTAAAGTAATTCACATTTTTCTTCATCTTGAAATAACGAAAATGAGTTTTGGAGAACTCCTCTTTCAGCTAAGCCCTGATGCTAGGAAAATAGTTAGATGGATAGAATCCCTAAATCAGATGATAGTAAATACTGAATATGCGTATCTATATATATATATATATATATATATATATATATATATATATATATATATATATATATATATATATATATATATATATATATATATATATATATATATATATATATATATATATATATATATATATATATATATATATATATATTGGTGTATACTGGCAGCAGGTTTTCTTTCAAACATGTTTCATTGAATATGACCGCATATTCTGTATTTATTATTTTCTGGTTTAGGGCTTCTATCCCTCTAACTATTTTCTTAGCATCAGGGCTTAATTGAAATAGGAGTTCTCCAAAACTCATTTTCGTACTTTTAAGGTGAAGAAAAGAAGTGATTTACTATAGAGTGTATTACACTTATTTGTATAATTTGCACGACGTTTCGAACCTCCATGGTTCATTCTCAAGTGAACAGATCTTACAATACTAGTTGATTTTATACGTCGTGCAAATTATACAAATAAGTGTAATACACTCTATAGTAAATCACTTCTTTTCTTCACCTTAAAAGTACGAAAATGAGTTTTGGAGAACTCCTATTTCAATTAAGCCCTGATGCTAAGAAAATAGTTAGAGGGATAGAAGCCCTAAACCAGAAAATAATAAATACAGAATATGCGGTCATATTCAATGAAATATATATATATATATATTTATATATATATATATATATATATATATATATATATATATATATATATATATATATATATATATATATATATATATATATATATATATATGTATATATATATATATATATATATATATATATATATTATATATATATATATTATATAGGGAAGAACTTCCCTGTACTTCTTGAAGAACTCTTTAGGGTAAGGCACGTCCTAGTCAACAACGGCTTCTCCAATGGTTTCGTGGAAGACATCATAAGAAGGAAAGTGAAACGCCATGCAACCTCTGAAGAGACAACCAACACAACACCTATACCCCCTATTAGACTATTTTACAGGAACTTCTTTTCCACAGCCCCTAAAACGGAGGAAAGAGTCCTGAAAGATATTGTCAGTAGAAACGTTATCCCTACAGACAAAAATCAGAAGATACAACTGACGATTTACTATAAAACCAGGAAAACGGCCAGCCTACTCATGAGAAACTCTCCAGACACAAAGCAGAACGCTTTAAAAGAGACCAACGTCGTCTATGCCTTCAAATGCCCTCTTGGGAACTGTAAGCCTAAAAAAAAACAGTATATAGGCAAGACAACAACATCTCTTTCCAGACGTTTAACGATGCATAAGCAACAGGGCTCCATTAAGGAACATATAATCTCTTCCCACAAACAAACCATCACCAGAGAAATCTTAGCAAACAACACAGAAATCATCGATAGATACAGCGATATCTATCGCTGTATCTAGCAGGCGGCTTGACATCTGCCAGGCACTACACATCAAGAAGTCAACACCAGCAATCAACAGCCAATTAATGCACAACTATATTCTACCCACTTCAAGACTACGCTAAAATATAGAAGCATCAAGAAATATGGACCAATAGGCTTTCTACAATTACTTCCATTCAATACCCATTGTTTCGTATTCTGTCTTGTGTTTGAATTTTATACTCATTCAATACCCATTGTTTCGTGTTCTGTCTTGTGTTTGAATTTAATACCCATTCAATACCCATTATTGAAAGTTTGTTTTCACCTCATCCACCTCACCCAAATGTAGATAAAAACTCGAAGATGTGTAAGCTCTATTCAGTTTCAGTTGTGTGTTTGTAAACTAAAGTCTTTGAAAATGTAATAAGTTTTACGAAACGCACTCAAGTGTCGCGTCAAACTAGAAATAAAAATGAATTTTAGAGAATTGATCTTTGAATTACCATCAACAGTGAAAAGAAACGTAAGAAAGATAGAGAAAATTCGTGTTAGAATTATTAATCTTACTTTTTCGGTCATATTTAATAATATATGTCTACAGGAAAGACTGCTACCAAAATATACTATATATATATATATAAATATATATATATATATATATATATATATATATATATATATATATATATATATATATATATATATATATATATATATATATATATATATAGTGGCCAGGTGTGCTGGGTATGAGTTGCTCTCTGGGCAAAACGTTTGGCGGTACTTGGTGAACGTATCTTGTATATAGTATCTTGTATTTTGACGTAATTATGTAGGGAAGAGCAGGCTCAATCTCTCTTGAAAGAGATTATCGTCACAATATATATATACATACATATATATATATATATATATATATATATATATTGTGACGGTAACGCGTTGGTGTTCGGCTGTTTAAGGCTAGGGGTATGGCCTCGTCACATAGTTATAAAAAAAAATAGAAAAACTGGAACTTCGTCTGTGGTAAGGTAAGGAGAAGACACACAAAACACAAGTAAAACTTTAACAATGAAATTTTAATTACGTTAAATAAATCAAAACATGAAAATAATGCACAAACAAATTCTTATAATAAAATCAATGAATCAAAATAATAAGAATACTTAAATGACACAATGAAAAGTTACGTTAAGGCAAAATAATAAGAAGTGCAACACAAAGGTAAGTGGGAGGTGCTGGAATATTGGCTTAAAGCCACCACCTCTCTCAGTACACTCTAGAGTCTAGCTGGGAGGAGTGCTGGCTACGAAAGCACTGAACATTCTGAGGACTGATGTTGGGGCGACCCCAGACATCAGGTAGTATGGGGGGCGAGTGCAGGTGCAGCCAGACCGGCGACCAATCAGCGCAGCCGTCAGCGATCAACATGTAGTTTGGTGATTTGGGTCCGAACAGGTGGCGGGCTGCATACGTTTTTGCTCACCCTGGCAAGCCTTGCTGGTGTTGTTGTCGTTGTTGGACATTTCTTCCATAGTCTTTTTATATAATTGTGAAGACGTAATTATGGAGGGAAGAGCAGGCTCAATCTCTTGAAGGAGATTATCGTCACAACTCTCCCCCGAAGCCTGCGGTTCTGGAAGAAGTACGTCGTTATGTGGTGGAGTAATGGATGGAGTCGCTTCTACTTCATAAACTCTGGAGAGGGCATCGGCTATGGTGTTGTCAGAACCCTTGATATAGCGGATCTCCAGGTTGAAGTCTTGTAAATACAGAGCCCATCGTAGAAGACGCTGGTTGGTGAATTGGGCTTGATGTAGGAAGCGGAGAGGGTTGTGGTCTGAGAAGATGGTGGTAGACCTGGCGCCTTGTAGGTACGGAGCGAAGTGTTGGAGGTTCAGGACGATGGATAGTAGCTCCTTTTCAATAGTGCTGTAGTTCCTCTGGTGTGGTTTCAGTTTGTAGCTGTAGTAGCTGACAGGTAGAACTTCCTCGCCTCGTTGTTGCATCAGGACACCACCAACGCCGGTACCACTGGCGTCGACATGAAGGACGAAAGGCTTGGTGATATCTGGAGAGGCGAGAATGGGGTTAGAACAGAGGAGGAATTTGAGTTGTTCGAAAGCAACGGTTTGCTGCATGGTCCAATTATACCGTTGCTTGGGACTGGTTAATAGAATTAGAGGTGTGGCGACTGTACTGAAATTCCTCACAAACCTACGGTAGTAAGAGGCAAGACCAAGGAAGCGCAGGAGCTGCTTCCTGGTGGTAGGCTGTGGATACTGTAGGATGGCTTGAGTGTGTGAGTCTAACGGAGCTATGCTGCCACTCCCAATAACATGACCCAGATAACGCACTTTACCTTTCGCGAAAGTGGACTTGCCCAGGTTGATGGTGAGGCCGGCTGTCAGGAGCTTGGAGAACAGACGTCGCAGCTGGAGCAGATGTTCACTCCAGGAGTTGGAGGCTACGACGATATCGTCCAGGTAGGCGTATGTGTTATCCAAGCCCTGGATGACACGGTTGACAGCTCTTTGAAAGGTGGCCGGGGCATTACATAGTCCGAAAGGAAGGCGTTCATATCTGAAAAGTCCAAAAGGAGTGATGAAGGCAGATATCTCTTTAGCGCGCTCCGTTAGACACACTTGATAGTACCCCTTAAGCAAGTCCACTTGGGACAAGTACTGGGCACTACCAATGGCATCAAGGATGTCATCTATCCTTGGCAAGGGGTAAGCATCCTTGACAGTGACAGAGTTCAGTTTACGATAGTCAGTGCACAACCGCACCTTACCTTGGGGTTTGGGCACCAAGATACAAGGTGAGGCCCAGGGGGACTCACAAGGTGTAGCCAGTCCATTGTCCAAGAGGTATTGCACCTCAGCACGCATGACTTCCTTCTAGCTTGGGCTGATTCGGTAGAAGGGTTGACGAATCGGCCGGGTGTCGGGGAGCAGTTGGATGTCGTGCTGGGTAACATTACACTCTTGGGGATCATCTCTGAACAACTCTTGATGTTCTCTGAAGATCTTGACGAGAGGTGCACTATGATTATCCTGAAAGTATTTGGGAAGATCATTAAGGATTTCGGAATTAGAAAGCGCTGACTCCTTGTCAGTGCTTTCGGGAGGAGAAGCTGGGAAGGTCTCACTGTGGATGTAGGGTTCTGTGAATGTGGAATAGTTAGTCAAGACAGTGGGAGGAGTACCATTATATTGCTTCAGGAGGTTGACGTGGCACAGCTGGGTCTTCCGCCGCCTATCTGGAGTCTCTATGACGTATGTGTTGTTGTTTCTGCACTCTTTGACGCAGTAGGGTCCTGAAAATTTGTTTTGTAAAGGTGAACCTGGGATAGGAAAATAGGCAAGGACGAAGTCTCCCGGCTTGAATTTTCTTACTTTGCTGGTCTGGTCGTAATGAGTCTTCATTCTCACCTGGGCTTTCAATAGATTATCATGGGCAAAGCGGTGGACTCTCTCTAGAATGTGTTGAAGGTTTTGAAGAAACTGGGGCACATTCTGATGCTCACTGAAGGTGGCATCTCTGAGAGAGTCTTTGAAAGCCTTAAGGGGAGTACGGCACTTACGGCCGTAGAGCATCTCATAAGGAGATACTCCTAGGGACTCATTGGGGAGACTTCTGAAAATACACATTATTAGGTCAATCTGCTTATCCCAATCCTTTGAGGTTTCACTACAAAACTTTTTCAAGAGTGCTTTGATGGTCTGATGACTACGTTCAAGAGAACCCTGTGAAGCAGGATGATAGGGGCTGGACAATACCTGTTTGATGTTGAACTCCTCCAGTGTCCTTTTGAAGAGATCACTGGTGAAGTTGGTGCCACAGTCACTTTGAATCTCCCTGGGAAATCCGTATTGAGTGAAGATCTTCAATAGATGTTTGATAACCGTAGCAGCCGTGATGTTCTTCACTGGAACTGCTATGGGAAATCTGGTGGTAGGACACAGGATGGTTAGGATGTAGGCGTTACCTGAACTGGTCCGAGGTAAAGGACCAACACAGTCTATTATGAGTCTGTGGAAAGGTTCCGCAGGCACCTGTATGGGAATCAGTGGTGCTCTGGGAATGGAGACGTTCGGTTTGCCTGCCATCTGACATGTATGACACTGTTTTACGTACTGTTTGACGTTATTTACCATACCTGGCCAGTAGTAGTCTTGGCGAATCCCATGGTAAGTCTTGTTGAAGCCGTAGTGGGAGAATGCTCCGTGGGCCAGGTGTAGAATAGTGGGCCGCAGGCTGGTGGGAATCACAAGTTGTTCGGTGTTGGCCCAATCGTCCTCCTCCTTCAGTTTACTGGGTCTATATCTGCGGTAGAGCAAGTCGTTCTCTAGGAAGAACCCAGGAATACTGTCGGGTTGAGTCTCAGCCTGGAAAAACAATGGTGTTAAAGTAAGATCTTCCCTCTGCAACTTACGGAACTCCAACTTGGTCAGATGCGGGGGTAGTTTCTGAGGGTCTTGAGGGACAGCGGTAGCAGTAGAGTCAGCTGGCTGTGGACGTGCGGCTTGTGCACGGGTGGTCACGAGAACCGGAGGAGAAACTTCATCACTCTCTTGAACCTCTGCTGGAACATACTCGAGAATAGGGTTTCTGGGCACAGAGTTACACACCTGGGGTTTGTCCATGACGATCAGGTTGGTCGGTTGCAGGTCTTCTGCCAAGTCGTTGCCTAGGAGAAGTTGCACTCCAGGCATGGGAAAAGGCTTTTCCCTGACGGCGACTTGGACTTCCCCGTTCACGTAGGGACAATCCAGGTGGACTCTGGCGAGAGGGTATGGAGTGGTAGCAGTGAGGTCAGTGATGAAGACTGTTTCCCCGGTGTAGACTATGTTGGGCACAGCCGACTTCAAGATGATCGATTGTAGAGCCGCTGTGTCCCTCAAGATCTTCAATTTGAAACGTCCCTCCGGATTTGAACCGTTGGCAGAGACAGTTCCAGTATACAGGTGGTTACTGAAAAGAGAAAGATCATTAACATCAACACCAACATTCATCACAGGCTTACCGGACTTAGGAGGAGTTGGTTTGGGTCGTTGTTGGTCAGTGGTTCCCTTGTATTGAGACTTACCACACTTGTCTATGGTATGTCCATAGAGTCTACAATACTTGCAGTACAGTTGTGAACCAGCTTGATCGGGGCTCACCTTCTCGTAACTGTACCACGACTTCTTACTGGAGGATGGTTCAGGTGTCAGCCGGTGGATGAGGCTGTAAGTGTCAGCCGACTTAGCACACTTCAGGTAGTCGGTTTCTTCTTTATCTGCTAAGTAGAGGCGGACAGGAGGTGGCACACGTCTCAAGAATTCTTCAACAAGCATCAGGTTGACGAGTTCTGCAAAAGTAGAGACATGTGCTGCTTCCAGCCATTTCATGAAATACCTCCGTTTCGTGTTAGCAAACTCAAGGAAGGTAGTGGTACTTGCCTTCAGGTGGTCACGAAATTTCCTTCTATAACTTTCAGTAGAGAGGAGGTAGGCGTCCAACACTGCTTGTTTCAGAGTGTAGTAGTCATTCTCAGACGCCAAAGTACTGAGTGTGACTGCAGCTCTACCTGTAAGATGGACTCTGAGAAGTGTGGCCCATTGGTCGACAGGCCAACTGAGTTAATTAGCAAGGGTTTCAAAGGTGGTAAAGAACACATCAACTTCTGCTTCTACAAAGGATGGCATTAACTTACTTGCATGTGATATATTAAAACTGACGGGAAGATTGGCAGTAGCTTGCTGGCGTTGAGCGAGGTGTGAAGTTTCCAACGTGTATTCCCGTTGACGACACTCTAGAGCCAGAGTCGCTTGTTGCTTGTCATGTTCGCGTTGCATCTCCAACTCGCGTCGTTTGGTTTCAAGCTGTACTCGTTCCCGCTCCTGGAGTAGTGCAACCTCACGTTCCTGGAGGGCGAGTCCACGTTCGTGTTCTTCTCTCCTCAAGGCAGCTTCACGTTCTCTGAGGGTGATTTCTCGTTCTTGTTCCTCTCTTCGTATGGCAGCAGCTCGTTCTTGTTGTTCGAGGGCTTCCCTTTGCTGCTCACGTTCAATCTTGGCCAGCTCTAGTTTAAGTTTCATCGTTGCCAAGTCAGTTTTATCTGCAATATAGTAAGTTTCATGAGTTTCAGAGTCTATCTTACCTTGCTCTAAATAGTAATCCAGCAACAGGTTGTGTAGGTCATTTTTGTTGGCTTGATAGGGAACTTCTAGTTGATACTCATGTGCAAGAGTTTGTAGTTCAGTCCTCTTGGCACGACTTAAAGTCCCTATTTCACCTGCTGGATTTGCACGGAAAGTTTGGAGACGAAACATGGTGAAATTAGCAAATAAAGGTACACGAATGTTCAATAATGAAATGTCAGAAACAGGACAACGTGGCAACTGGTACCTATCCTGTGTGATCTTTAACAATTAACGTTAAGTGAAAGATATTAAATGATTAAATTAAATCAAGGGCGCAGGAAATCTTGTACCCGGTACTCATGTAAGAGAATAAGGGCAAGAAAATCCTACTAACAAATGAAACAAAGTTTCGAAAACAAATGAAACAGTTAAATGCTTCAAAAGTAAAATTGGTAGTCCAAGGATGTAGGCATACCTTGCCAAGTCTCTATAGGACATAAAGCAAGTTTTTCCTACTGAATTTAATATGATACTTACAGAATTAGCGAACTTTTGTGCTCTGAAAAAATAAGCTAATTCCCTACCGTTGTATGTATCATCATCTCTGACTGACGTGTAGGGGTGCGAGGTGTCAACTGGTGACGAGAACTGCTGCTGAGGTCCCAATTCAGCAACTAAAGTTCGAGCTAGAGGAACTATGGCCCTCTTTGTCCTCCTACAGTCAGATTGCAGAAGATTGGGTACTCTTGACCCGGGGCAGACCACAGTACCAGGGTACCAATATGATGATCTGTCAGAATGAGAAATATTCAAGGGACATAGATGGTAAACACGAGTAATAACAAGGAGGGAGAGATGACCAATTAAGAGTATGACTGAGGCCTACAGTCACCACGTAATCCAAAGTTGTCTCACCTTCACTATATGTTACTCTCGTAATGCACAATACACCGCACCTTATAAAAAATGAAATTGAATGAAAAATAGTAAAGCTACGTTAACAAAGTTAAATACGCTTACCATAAATTACCATTTGGCACCAGTACCTGAGTGAAGATCCCGGACAGGCCCCCATATAACTTGTGACGGTAACGCGTTGGTGTTCGGCTGTTTAAGGCTAGGGGTATGGCCTCGTCACATAGTTATAAAAAAAAATAGAAAAACTGGAACTTCGTCTGTGGTAAGGTAAGGAGAAGACACACAAAACACAAGTAAAACTTTAACAATGAAATTTTAATTACGTTAAATAAATCAAAACATGAAAATAATGCACAAACAAATTCTTATAATAAAATCAATGAATCAAAATAATAAGAATACTTAAATGACACAATGAAAAGTTACGTTAAGGCAAAATAATAAGAAGTGCAACACAAAGGTAAGTGGGAGGTGCTGGAATATTGGCTTAAAGCCACCACCTCTCTCAGTACACTCTAGAGTCTAGCTGGGAGGAGTGCTGGCTACGAAAGCACTGAACATTCTGAGGACTGATGTTGGGGCGACCCCAGACATCAGGTAGTATGGGGGGCGAGTGCAGGTGCAGCCAGACCGGCGACCAATCAGCGCAGCCGTCAGCGATCAACATGTAGTTTGGTGATTTGGGTCCGAACAGGTGGCGGGCTGCATACGTTTTTGCTCACCCTGGCAAGCCTTGCTGGTGTTGTTGTCGTTGTTGGACATTTCTTCCATAGTCTTTTTATATAATTGTGAAGACGTAATTATGGAGGGAAGAGCAGGCTCAATCTCTTGAAGGAGATTATCGTCACAATATATATATATATATATATATATATATATATATATATATATATATATATATATATATATATATATATATATATATATTATATATATATATTCTCCTACCACCCCCATTCTTTTGTATGTACACATATATATTTACTTTATTTGAACTTTGTTACAAAAAAGGAGTTACATATGGATTACAAAGATGGTTATCATTGGTTGTCGAGTTCCTCCAGCTCCTCAGATGGCGGGCAGGAACCCTGGATGCAGTGCGCATTTCCCCTCTGTATCGCCACACTGAGGTGCTGGAAAAGAAAGCTTGCAGCTCTTGGGTCCCTTGTTGTTTCAATGAGCCTAGAACCCAGTTCCTTCAAAAAACTGGTAGCACTTTTACCCCATGCGCCGAGTGTCTCAGAAGCAATGGGGACAAAATTGTAGTGGTGATCCAGTTCTCTATACTTACGGGATTTGGCTGCTTCCCTGTGGGTGGCAGCGCCACCTGGTTGTGCAACACTGAGGTTAATGTAGGTGTTAGCCAGGGTTGATACGCACGTGTAGTCCCATACCAACTGCTTGCCATTCTTCCAGGGGTTCACTGTGATACCATCCGGGCGACCAATAAGAGCATCAGAGTTACGGGGCGTTAGGTAACGGGGCTCTCTTTCAGCTGGGCATCCAGCTGTGGTGAGGCTCCTCTTGATGATGTCGTTAACTTCACTGTGCCTCGAGTGCCATCCCCCTGTGCTTTGGCAGAGTAGGCCATGGTGGCCATACCTGTCAGCCACCACCTCGCCGCAAATACACCTATATCTGTTGTGGATTGGGGCAGCAAGGCGGAGGGCCACAGCAATTCAGAGGGCGTGTGGTGGTGTGAGACGCGTGCCAGTTGCCGACATTGGGGTTGCTAACAGGAAATCCCCTGCATGTGGTGCTGCTACTGCTGTGAGGTGAGCAATGTCGTGTTGTGTTGTTGCAGCACCCAGGCACTCTGCAGCAACTTGATCTACAATGGGGCCATCCCAGCTGGATTGCTTGTGGGCATTTGGGGATAATGGTTGAGGTGATGGGCCTGCACGAGAGGCCCACTCTGTGGCACAGCGTGTAAAATTGGGATCGTGTACACCTGCCAGCTGATGTAAGTGGGCAGGTAGAATTTCCTTCACAAGGTCGTCGGATGCTGATAAGGAGGACAGGAAGGCTGGAACAGCGATTTGCATTGCTGTTCGAACTCCGAGGCCCCCAAGTCTTACGGGAAGAGAGGCTTGTTTCCACTGTAGGCCATCGAGAGAGAGGTTAAGGGCTTTTTCTAGCATTGATTTCAGTAACCGGTCATAATCACTTAGTTTTTGGCTACTGTAAGATGGTGAACACCTCAGAAAGTAGGTTAACCTGGGGAGGGACAGACATCAATATCCTCAATCCTCCCATCCATCTTCTTAAGGTCGGCGATTTTCTTATCAAGGACCTCATCGATGGCTTTCAACCCCAGGGGAGCTACTAGGAGTGTGCTGTCTTCAGGTTTGGTCTTATGGATATATTATATATATATATATATATATATATATATATATATATATATATATATATATATACATATATATATATATATATATATATATATATGTCGTACCTAGTAGCCAGAACGCACTTCTCAGCCTACTATTCAAGGCCCGATTTGCCTAATAAGCCAAGTTTTCATGAATTAATTGTTTTTCGGCAACCTAACCTACCTTACCTAACCTAACCTAACTTTTTCCGCTACCTAACCTAACCTAACCTATAAAGATAGGTTAGGTTAGGTTAGGTAGGGTTGGTTAGGTTCGGTCATATATCTACGTTAATTTTAACTCTAATAAAAAAAATTGACCTCATACATAATGAAATGGGTAGGTTTATCATTTCATAAGAAAAAAATTAGAGAAAATATATTATTTCAGGAAAACTTGGCTTATTAGGCAAATCGGGCCTTGAATAGTAGGCCGAGAAGTGCGTTCTGGCTACTAGGTACGACATATATATATATATATATATATATATATATATATATATATATATATATACATATATATATATATATATATATATATATATATATATATATATATATATATATATATATATATATATATAGGCCCATCTAGTTTTAACGAGCTCTCTGCCACTAGTAGCACAATCCCACAATACCACTGATGTGTTACTGGACACGGGAAACACCAGTTGGCGGCCTTGCAGTTAGTAGTAGAGCCCTTGTCGGGGCGGGCACACGATTGGGAGAAAGCAAACTGTGTTCTCACTCGTTTTTGGCTATAAGGCCAGCTGGAGATCGACTGGGATACTCTCCTGGCGAACAGTGGTGACGCGTGGATTGAGTGAAGACCCGCAGGGCTATGGTGAGTAACAGTTATCGCTAATACTTCTGGATGGTGTCTATGTAGAGAGAGAGACACCCCGACATTGGCGACCGTTGACAGGATATTAAGTACGATCATTTATACTTATACTTACAACTAAGGTAAACCCCGACATTGGCGATCCTGCCAGGATTTCGGTATTAAGTTCTTGTACACTGTTACTCACCTACGATGCACCCCGGCATTGGCGACCTTGCCAGGATTTCGGGATTAAGTTCTTGTACACCGTTACTCGCCTACGACGCACCCCGACATTGGCGACCTTGCCAGGATCAAGTACTTAGGATAACGAACAGTATTACGATTACGGTTGCAATTGTGGTACTTTGCAGTGGTATTAGGTATCAGGTACAGGTTATCACTCATAGCACAAGATGGAGGATGAGAAGTTAGCAAGGTTCATTGACACTAGAGATGAGCAGGTGCTGGAGGATTGCACCAAGGCGCAGCTGCAGTCGATAGCTGACCACTTTGGGATAAAGTTGAGATCTTCCAAAGTGGGAGACTGGAGATCGTGGCACAGCTCAGGGCCCAAGATGAGGCTTTGGGGGAGGAACGGTCACAGACACCTGCCAGTGTGGGAGAACATTTGAGCATTGGTGGGAGCAGTAGGGGATCCAGCGGCAGCAGGCGAAGCGTCAAGCTGGAGATATTGAAGCTGCAGCTGGAGGCACAGCTGCGCAGGGAAGAGCAAGAAGCAGAAGCACAGCTGAAACGAGAAGAGCGAGAGGCACAGCTGCGCAAAGAAGAGCGAGAGGCACAGCTGCGCAAGGAAGAGCGTGAGCATGAGGCACAGCTGAGACAAGAGGAGCGCGAGCTAGAAGCTAGGCTGAAACAGCAAGAGGTTGAGCTGAAGCGAGCTGAGCTAGGGCTAGCTCCACCTGTTCCGCCACAGCAGGAAGACCGCCGAGTGAGAGAGCGAGATTTGCCGGTCTTTGTACCAAACGAAGCTGAAGGTTTCTTTGACCACTTCGAGAGGGTCGCTACATTGAAGAAGTGGCCGAGAGCAGAGTGGGCGGAGCTGTTTCAGAGTAGGCTCACCGGTGAAGCTCACGAAGCCTACAACATGCTCGACCTCAGGGAGTGTACCAACTACGATGCTGTAAAGAGAGCTGTGCTCCACTCTTTCAAGCTAACGCCGGAATGTTACAGGAAAAGGTTCAGGGAATGTACCCGTTCGCCAGGAAAATCTTATGCAGAGACGGCGAGGGACATGGAGAGAAAGTTCCTGAAGTGGCTGGAATCCGAAGGAGCGAAGTCGGCTGAAGATGTCAAGAGGCTGATGGTCATGGAGAAGTTTATGTCCGTGCTCTCTCCTGAGATCAGGGTTAGAGTAAAGGAGGCGGACATAAAGGACCTTAGGGCCACTGCCGACAGAGCAGACATGCTGGAGGAAGCCTTACGACCACGCCGAGAGGGACAGCACGGACCGCCAGTATACTCCGGATATGGGAGAAGTTATAGAAGGACGGACAGATGGAGGACAGGAGCGAGTTCTCCCAAGTCCCACCTCTCGAGTGGAGACAGAAGAGGATCAAAGAGTGCTGTGGAGCCAGTAAAGAAGTCCCTAGCTGAGAGTTCAGGAGTTGTTGCTGCGACAAAGGAGACAACGGAAGGCGGGAGGAAGACCCACGGAGCGACGGCCTCTGGAGGCGTTGCCAGGGCGAGCGGTGGTGGAAGTTCCCCTGCCAAGGAAGTCCCGCTGCTACAATTGTAGGGGATTCGGACACTTCTCGCGGTAATGCAGACGCCCTAAGCAGCGGGGGAACGTTGCTTTTGTGAGGGTAGAGGACCAGATGGCCGAGAGGGTGCGGGATGAACCCGTACTGAGTGGGGAGAAAAGAGTTCACCCATTCGTGTGTGAGGGAACCGTAAGGATGGGGGACGCAGACCCCATTCCGGTGAAGATATTGAGAGACACCGGAGCAGATTTTACCCTGGTGAGCAGGACCCTGTTCCCCGAGGGTTACGAGAGTACCAGTGTGGGGGTGGCAGTTGTGACCACTGTGGGAGGCCCAGTGAGGATGCCCCTACACCAGGTGACTCTGAATTCTGATTATGGCTGCCAGACCCTAGTGGTGGGGGTCTGCGCATCAATGCCCAAGATGGAGGCACAAGTCATCCTTGGAAATGACGCATGTGGAGGATGTGTCCTCCCTAACCTCGTGAAGGGCGAGGAGTGCTTGGAGCACTATAAGGAGAAAGGCGGAATGTTAGACGCCTGTGGGGACGAGAAGGGAATCGCTGCGGTGGCATTCCCTGTATGCGCTGTGATCCCTTTGGCGGTGCGACGGACACGGAGGGAGTGGATCTGATAGGGCTGAAGAGGAGACGTCTGACAGCCTGGGAGTCGATCACCTCTTCGTGGAACCCGGAGAACGAGTGGAGGGCGAAGGCAGCCCGGATGGTGAGTTACAGGTGACCCTCGCCAGTTCTCTTGGGGAAGACCGCACTCGTCTGGGAGAGTTGCAGCAGATAGAGTTCCCCGAATTGATTCATGAGACCAAAGAAGGACGTGTTGGTCCTGAGAGGGCCACTCATTTTTACATACAGGACGGAATGCTGATGAGACAGTGGAGGCCTGTGAGGATGGAGGCCGGAGAAGAATCTCTAGGTACGAGACACCAGGTAGTGTTACCGGCCCAGTGCAGAGCGGCAGTGTTGGATCTGTCGCACTCTGTGGACTCTGCAGGTCACCTGGGGGTGACCAAGACGTTGCGTAAGATCAGGGACCATTTCTACTGGCCAGGTATGGACGCCGATGTGAGGCGTTACTGTAAGACGTGCTTATCTTGCCAGAGGGCAGGGAAGAGCCAACCCGCGATACCAAACGATACCCCGTTAGTCCCTGTTCCTGCGTTTGGGCCTGCATTTGAGCGTCTGTTGGTCGACGGGGTGGGACCGTTGCCACGGACGAAACGAGGAAATACCTACCTGATGACAATCATGTGCGCGTCGACGAGATTTCCGGAAGCTGTCCCGATGCGGCGTTTGACGTAGAGAGGAGTAGCCGGGCAGCTGCAACGATTTTTCTCTTGGGTGGGAATGCCCAGGGAAATTCAGACGGACTGTGGAAGTATATTCCAGTCCAAATGGTTCAGACAGACCGTGACAAATTGGGGAGTGACTCAGATTCGGTCGTCGCCCTACCGACCGCAGTCGCAAGGGGCGATCGAAAGGTTTCACTCCACCCTGAAGACCGTTCTGAGAGTGTTCTGTGCAGAGCAGGGAGCCGAGTGGGATGAGGCAGTGTACCCTGCGTTGTTTGCCATACGTAACGCAGTGGTAGATTCGTTAGGTTTCTCACCGTTCCAGCTGGTGTATGGACATGAGGTACGAAGTCCTCTGTCCATGCTGAAAGAACAATGGACACCAGGAGTGATCGTGGGAACGGTCAACGAGTACGTTCATAAGTTCAACGAGCGTCTCACTTTAGCAAAGGAACTAGCAGGAAAACATCTGAAGGAGGCGCAGCGTAAGATGTCAGAATGGTATGAAAAGAAAGCTACGCCAAGAGAGTTCCAGGTTGTGTCCCAGGTTATGGTATTGCTGCCAGGGAAGAGCTGAGTGACCGAGTCACGATTCGAGGGACCGTACAGGGTGCTACGGCGGTTGGGTCCAGAAACTTATGAAATCGGTAAGCCGGATAGACCCCGCAAGACACAGGTGTATCATGTTGACCGCCTGAAGCCTTTCATCCCTGAGGAAGGAGGAGCCGCCGAGCAGGACGGAACGATGACTCGAGGCCTTCAGCAGAAGATGATTTTATGCATGCAGGTGGACCAGGAACTTCCAGAGGAGGAAGGAAAGTGGTCCAGGGCGGACGGCACCCATCTCACCAATTCGGAGAGTTTGGCGAAGATCGAAGACAAGTTACAACACCTGGAGGGACAACAGAGCGCGGACCTGACGAACCTGTTAAGAGAAAATGCCTCTCTCTTTACCGACGTGCCCCGACGACACAAGAGTGCAACGCACGAGGTAGAGGGGAGGGACGCCAGGCCCATCAAACAGAGCGCTTATAGGGTCAGCCCAGAGAAGCGAGAGTTGATGAGGAAGGAGGTGGAGTTTCTCCTTGAGAACGACCTTGCAGAGCCTAGCAACAGTGAGTGGAGTTCCCCATGCTTGTTAGTGAAGAAAAGCGATGGTACATTCCGCTTTTGCACAGACTACAGAAAGGTGAACTCCATCACTGTGGCAGATTCCCACCCCATGCCAAGGGTGAGTGATTGCATCGACCAGGTGGGTAGTGCAAGATATGTATCCAAGATCGATCTGCTCAAGGGGTACTACCAGATCTCATTGACTCCCGATGCCATGAAGATATCAGCTTTCGTAACACCGGACGGGCTGTACCAGTACAAGGTGTTGCCCTTCGGAATGAAAAACAGCGGTAGTTGTTTCCAACGCATGATGAATGAGCTGTTGAGGGGGGGGGGGGGCGAAATCTGCACGCCATACATCGATGACATAGTGGTGTACTCCGACGATTGGGAGACACACCTGGAGAGACTCAGAGAATTGTTCAGGAGGCTAGAGGATGCTAACTTAACCGTGAACCTAGCCAGGAGCGAGTTTGGGAAGGCCCACTTAGAGTACCTAGGCTTCGTCATCGGCCAAGGAGAAGTAACCCCTGTAAATCACAAAGTGTCAGCCATTAGGGAGTACCCAGTACCCAGGACGCGTAAGGAGTTGTTGAGGTATCTTGGGATGATAGGATACTATCGTGGTTTCTGCAAGAACTTTTCCAGTACATCAATGTTGTTGGCACCAGCGTACATCATTAGATCAAACAGCCTCCTTTGCACGCTTCTCACATTCCACGTGAGAAATTTAAGAGTGAGTTGGTTGTGGGTAATGGTGTTCATGAACCTGACGAAGAGAAGTGTTTATAAGATTCACAAGTTGTAGACTATTGCTTACAAATGCCAATTGTTCACAGTCCTTAATGGCAAAGAGTTCTTTCACCTGTTTCAAGTTCAGCTGGTTGCCTGTATTTTTCCTATCATTTACAATCATTGCATGTTCGTCAGGAATCGTAGAAACACAAGCGGTATTGTTTTGAATGAGTTCTTGAGTGAATTTGCTAAATTCAGCTAAGACACACGGGTTTTCATATGTTTCACTCGCCACAACGGTACTTACAGCACTGGAGGAGGCGTCAAGACTTGCTCGAGACGTGTCAACACTTATAGCACTGGAGGGGAAGTCAATACTTGCTGGAGACGTGTCAACACTTGCATCACTGGAAGGCATTTCACTAGAGACTCGGACGTTCGCTTCACTCCTCGGGCTGGCGAGATGATCGTTTGAACACTGACTCGGGTCGTCCATGGTGATCTTAGCATAAATGTTGTTGAGACCCTTTTCAATCTTCGTGAGTGTTTCTTGGAGATTATTGACGGTAATTTATATTTTATTCATGCGAGCTGGAAGTTCTGACACCTCCCTGTGCAGGCTGGCGTCAGGCTTCCCAGGTAGGCAAGGGAAGGTTGTCAGGCTGTTGGCGTCAGGAACGGTGGTGGGATCATCCCGGGTGGGGGGCCGGGTAGGTGTTGTGGTGGGGCCACCCCGGGTGGGTGGGTTGACTGGGGTGGTGGAGGGTTGCCCCACTGTGCTGTGCGGGGGAGGCCGCTTGACACAGTCCTTGTGCCAGGCGGTCACACCCTCCCGCAAGCACCTGGAATACTTGTGCTTGGTGGCTGAGGATGAGGTCTCATCGGTCCCAGGGGCGTGGTCTTTATTGGGGCAGTCTTTAGTGAGATGATTGGCTGCACAGAAGGCACAGGTGCCCGAAGATTGACAGTGTTTGGCTACGTGACCAAAGTGTTGACATTTAAAACACATGACATCTGAGGACACCCAGGGTGTTATGGGGCAGGCTGGCCGGTAGGGGCCTAGGAACATGTGATGATTGGGGGGCGGTGTCTCAGGTTCCCAGACGATGACAATCCTGTTGAGTGGCTTGCCTTCAGACTTGATGCGTCTTGCACTGTACACACCTGGTAGGTCTTTCGCATGGGAGATGTCAAGGTCACGAGTGTAGGATGTGACAAGGTACTCTCTGTACCTCCTGGACCTCTCAGGAGAGTCTGCTTTACTGAATGTGATGCCACCCACTCGACCTTGGAGTAGGGCCGAGATGGAGCCTTTATCGGACCTGGCTACATAGATGTAGGGCGAGGCGTGTCTAGGGATTATGAGGTCTATGGGGTCAGGAAAATGACGAGGAAGGTCACGTCTCATCCAGGAGTACCTCTGGTCACTGGTAACGTGAGATGGAAATGCCAGCCTGGCATATTTATTACAGGGTGCCAGGGTGGGTCGTGGTGCCCCCCCCCCCCCCCGTTGTGGGGGTGACATTGGTCGTCTTGACAGAATTATTACCTTTTTTTTACCTTAACCTTCTCTCTTTACGTAAGGTCTTCCGGCTTTTGTGTACAGTAAAACTACCATCCGAGGCTGCTTCATCACTTGAGCTGGTGTCCTCATACCTGGCTATACTGGGATGGAGTGATTGGCCATGCTGTAAGTCATGCGGGGAGGTGGCCGAAGTGGACGCAAATGCGTCTGAAGCATTTTGGGAAGGGTCGCTGTGGGTGACCCCAGAAGGTGGGAGGGAAGTGGCCATAGTTGCCAGAGTCACAACATGAAGTGACAAGACACGTCAGCTTCTACCACAGAGTAGCACTTCAGGCTATGGCCTGGACCCAGAACAACAGCGGCTACTAATCATAGTGCAGAGACAAGATGAATAGTTCAGACACTTACAAGCAAACGCAGGTGTATACGCGGTCAGCTGGCAACACTGCTGAGGGTACTGCACTGGTAGTGTGGCTCCGACCAGAGTGGCAGGTGTAGAGAGTGCCACTCTGATACCTATTTTATCCACACACACACACTCACACTTAATAGTCCTCTACACTGTATGTAACACTGCACTGGTACCACCAATCACTGAGGCATCTGTACAGTGGTGTGTGAGTGGTCCGTTCGTGCCACCGTGTCCAGGCTGTACAGGGGAAATACAGCTTTAGGGAACGGGGCAATAGGGGCTAAAGTTCCAGCGCCCGGGGTACCACCTCAGGCGCCTGACCAGGCGTGAGGTAAGGGGAAGCGGCCATGTCCCCACTGCCCAAGGCGCCACTTCAAGTAGAAAGGTATTGTTTGTCCATATCTGGTCAGATTGCACTGCTCACCACTTTGAAACCTAGGTGAAAGCTTCCAGGAGCTAGATGGTATATATCACTGCTAGGTTGTGAGATCCTTAAGGCCGTCTGTACCCCTTTAGCAGTAAATCCATGTGGAGGGGTAGGCCTACACGTCTGACCCGCACCAGGGTAGCGACGACACGCTGTTATTATTATTATTATTATTATTAACTATTTATATAACTCTACGCTATCTACATGTATATTTTCATATTACATACCTGCACATATGCTAAATACACCTACTGATACTTACCCCCCCCCCATTTATCCACTATACCCTCTCCCCTCCCCCCCCTCACACACACACGGAATCAGTTCAACATGATTCTACTGGATGACTAGTGTCGCGCGGCCAGACGGCAAGCGTGCACACCTCGGGGAACCTCCTGAATCTTTTGTGACTAGACACCTGCGCTACACCTGGGCCTAATTGGCTCACCTGCTCAGGTGTTGTGCACGGTTCTAGTCCTCAACTTCACAACTTACATGGATTGGGGTTTTGGGATTGCATCAGACAAGGGAGTGGGGAATGGTGAGGAGGACGAGGGAACGGGAGTGGGGGATGGTGGGGAGGACTAGGGGGGGGGGGGGGACAGGGAAGGGGGTAATGGTGTGGAGGATTTTTTCATTTCGTTTTTAACTGTTTTTCTTATATTTCAGTGATGGAAACATCAGATCATTTGGGATTGCATCAGACAAGGGAGTGGGGAATGGTCAAGAGGACGAGGGAACAGGAGTGGGGGATGGTGGGGAGGACGAGGGGACAGGGGAGGGGGCAATGGTGGGGAGGATGAGGGGATGGGAGAGTTGGGGATGGTGGGTATGAGGGAACTGGGGAATGGAGATTGGTGGGGGGGACAAGGGGACAGGGGAGGGGGGAATGGTAGGGAGGACGAGGGGAGGGGGGAATGGTAGGGAGGACGAGGGGAGGGGCGAATGGTAGGGAGGACAAGGGGATGGGGCAGAGGGGAATTGTGGGGAGGACTGGGGGACAGGTGAAAGTTGCTGTGGCTCAACAACACACATGCATTGCTGAGCCACATCAATGCATGGCTGGGTACAGCTTTTTGACAATATTTCCTTTTCTTCACCATATTTTTTTGCTATTATAAAGCCAATAGTTTGCAAATTATGATTGTTAGGAACATAGGTTAGGAACAAGAGGGGCCTCGTAGCCTGGTGGATAGCGCGCAGGTCTCGTAATTCTGTGGTGCGGGTTCGATTCCCGCACGAGGCAGAAACAAATGGGCAAAGTTTCTTTCACCCTGAATGCCCCTGTTACCTAGCAGTAAATAGGTACCTGGGTGTTAGTCAGCTGTCACGGGCTGCTTCCTGGGGGTGGAGGCCTGGTCGAGGACCGGGCCGCGGGGACACTAAAGCCCCGAAATCATCTCAAGATAACCTCAAGAAGATAACATAACAATTCCTCTTACTTATTTTGTGTGTTCTTTATTTAATATGTGGTATTGTATAGCTTGTCATAATATAATATAGCGGGTTTATACCTACACTGAAGTCAATGGAGTAAAAATATTTGGGATTAACAAAATATATATATTATATAATGATTATATAAATGTGCACTAATAAACTGATTTTTCAGGCTTCCGGAAAAACAACTTTAATTTATTTTTCAGGCAATCTCTGTGTACAGGAGCCCCGGCAGATATATGGAAAAAAAGCTAATATAGTTCCAGTCTACAAAAGTGATAGCAAGGGAAAAACCCCTTCATTATAGTCCTGTATCATTGACAAGTGTAGTAGCCAAAATACTGGAAAAAATAATTAAAACGGAATAGTTGGAACATCTGGAGAAAAATTATATAAAAATTCAGAAAGTATGGTTTTCGATCTGGAAGATCGTATGTAACTAATTTATGTAGTTTCTACAATAGAGCTACAGAGATTTTATAAGAAAGAGATGGTTGGATTGATCATATATAACTGGACCTAAAAAAGGTTTTCGACATAGTTCCACATAAGAGTTTGTTCTGGAAACTAGAACATACTGGAGGAGTGACACAGAGACTTCTGACATGAATGAAATTTTTTCTAAGCAACAGTAAAATGAGGGCAGTAATCCAGGTAATGTAGTGAACTGGATTAATGTCATGAGTGGAGTACCACAGTGTCCAGTTCTTGCACCAGTAATGTTCGTTGTTTACATAAGCAACTTACGAGAAGGAATACGGAATTATTTGAACATGTTTGCTGATGATGCTAAGATACTAGTGAAAATAAGAAACGTAGATGATTTCCATACCCTTTAAGATGACCTGGATAAAATAAGTGTATGGAGTACCCCTTGGGAAATAAAATTTAATGTGAATAAATGTTATGTTATGGAATGTGGAGTAGGAGACAATAGACCACAGACAACCTACAAATTATGTGAAAAAGCTTTAAAAGATTCTGATCAAGAAAGAGATGTAGGGGTGTTTCTAAATATCATGTTATGCAAGGACCACATAAAGAACATCGTGCGAGGAGCCTATGCAACACTTTCCAATTTCAGAATTGCTTTTCAATACATGGATGGTGACATGCTAAATAAATTGTTCACGGCCACTGTGAAGGCCACAAAGCTGGAATATGCAGCTGTTGTATGGTGCCCAACTCTTAAGAAGCACATATTAACAAACTGGAAAAGGTGCAAAGACATGCAACTAGAGGAAGCAATTATATTAAGAGAAATATAATTGCTTCAAATTCTCAGTTTTATGACAGGCAGTTAGATGCCTATTAATTCCACATAACTTATCCCTAAAATTTCAACATTCTAGGAAGTTCTATACTAATCCTATCTGCACTAACTACAATTAATAATTCTTCCAAGGGTACTGAGTTACTCAGTACGACAAAACCATAACCTGCAGAGACAGTGGTCGGATTGGTAAGTGAGGAGAAGCATGTAATGCTGAAAAACAAGTGCTACGAGAAGAGGTTAAAGGCGTTAAATATGTAAAAACTAAACAACAAAAGAAAAAAAGGCGATATGATCACTGCGTCCAAAATAGTAACAGGAATCGGTGAAATTGATAAGGAAGAATTTCTGAGACCTGGAACTTCCAGGAAGGAAGAGGTCATAGATTTAACCTAACTAAACAAAGCTGTTTAAGAAATATAAGAAAATTCACCTTCACAAACAGAATGGTAGACTATTGGAACAAGTTAAGAGAAAAGGTGGTGGAGGCCAAAAAGTCACTAGTTTCAAACCATTATATGACAAAGAGTACTGGAAAGACAGGACACGACAAGCGTAGCTTTCTCATCTTGTAACTACACTTAGGTAATAACTAGATTTCGATTAAAAAGAAATTTAAGAAACCAAATGGAAGTTTGCCAAATAATAAATGAAAAGTATGCACCTATTATTAGAGTATCACATATTTTAAAACAATTGTTTTTCTTTTAATGTCAAATCTTATAACTGACTGGTTCTACTGGTCTGTCTCTCATCCTCACTTCCCCTTTGTATACCCAGCAAAGATTCACATGCCATTTGCACTTTTATGTTAGCCAATAAAACAGGGAATAAAGTATAAAGTCATAAAGTATATGGTCAAGTATAGTCATCATACTCGGCTTTTTTAATTTCATCAATTATTTCTCTTTCTTCCATGACAAAGTTTTGTTTCAGTCTTATGGCACATCATATCATGAAACCATCCACCACTGCTGCATTGTCCATCCATATTATTGAGATAATATCCCAGCAAACAATTTCAAGTTTCCACAACGTTCCTGGAAAGTTTTTGAAAGGATTAAAAACGTTTGTTTTCACGAATTAGATACGTTAGTTTGTGTGGAATTAAATAGGTTTCCAAAACTTTTAACCAAAACCTACGTACCAAACCCTACTTTCAAACTTTGTGACCCCTTTTGTACCCAAATTTGAAAATTTGTGACCCCTTTTGTACCTAATTTGAAACTTTGTGACCCCCTTTGTAACCTAATTTGAAACTTTGTGACCGCTTTTGTACCTAATTTGAAACTTTGTGACACCTTTTATAAAGTGTTTCAAGTTAAAATGCTCATATATAAATAAAATAGGAAATGTAAAAATATAAAAATATATTTCTACATTTGGTAAAATAAAGCATCATAATAAAGGTGGGTTCATCATTTTTATTCATTTATCATTTGTAGTAGCATAGTGTAGTGGCCTGGTGTAGTAGCATGGTGTAGTGGCGTGGTGTAGTGGCGCAGTGTAGTGGTGTGGTGTAGTAGCCTAGTGTAGTGGCATAGTGTAGTGGTGTGGTGTAGTGGTGTGGTGTAGTGGTGTGGTGTAGTGGTGTGGTGTAGTGGTGTGGTGTAGTGGTGTTGTGTAGTGGCGTGGTGTAGTGGTGTGGTGTAGTGGCGTGGTGTAGTGGCATGGTGTAGTGGCGTGGTGTAGTGGTGTGGTGTAGTAGCATAGTGTAGTGGCCTGGTGTAGTAGCATGGTGTAGTGGCGTGGTGTAGTGGCGCAGTGTAGTGGTGTGGTGTAGTAGCCTAGTGTAGTGGCATAGTGTAGTGGTGTGGTGTAGTGGTGTGGTGTAGTGGTGTGGTGTAGTGGTGTTGTGTAGTAGCCTGGTGTAGTGGTGTGGTGTAGTGGCTGGGTGTAGTGGTGTGGTGTAGTAGCCTGGTGTAGTGATGTGGTGTAGTAGCCTGGTGTAGTGGTGTGGTGTAGTGGCTGGGTGTAGTGGTGTGGTGTAGTAGCCTGGTGTAGTGATGTGGTGTAGTAGCCTGGTGTAGTGGTGTGGTGTAGTGGCCTGGTGTAGTAGCATGGTGTAGTGGCGTGGCGTAGTGTAGTGGTGTGGTGTAGTAGCCGGGTGTAGTGTAGTGGTGTGGTGTAGTGGCATGGTGTAGTGGTGTGGTGTAGTAGCCTGGTGTAGTGTAGTGGTGTGTTGTAGTAGCCTGGTGTAGTGTAGTGGCATGGGGTAGTGGCTGGGTGTAGTGGTGTGGTGTAGTAGCCTGGTGTAGTGATGTGGTGTAGTAGCCTGGTGTAGTGGTGTGGTGTTGTAGCCTGGTGTAGTGATGTGGTGTAGTAGCGTGGTGTAGTGGTGTGGTGTAGTGGCCTGGTGTAGTGGCATGGTGTAGTGGCGTGGTGTAGTGGCGTAGTGTAGTGGTGTGGTGTAGTAGCCTGGTGTAGTGGTGTGGTGTAGTAGCCTGGTGTAGTGATGTGGTGTAGTAGCCTGGTGTAGTGATGTGGTGTAGTAGCCTGGTGTAGTGGTGTGGTGTAGTAGCCTGGTGTAGTGATGTGGTGTAGTAGCCTGGTGTAGTGGTGTGGTGTAGTGGCCTGGTGTAGTAGCATGGTGTAGTGGCGTGGTGTAGTGGCGTAGTGTAGTGGTGTGGTGTAGTAGCCTGGTGTAGTGTAGTGGTGTAGTGGTGTGGTGTAGTGGCATGGTGTAGTGGTGTGGTGTAGTAGCCTGGTGTAGTGTAGTGGCGTGGTGTAGTGGCATGGGGTAGTGGTGTGGTGTAGTGGTGTGGTGTAGTAGCCTGGTGTAGTGGCGTGGTGTAGTGGTGTGGTGTAGTAGCCTAGTGTAGTGGCATAGTGTAGTGGTGTGGTGTAGTAGCGTGGTGTAGTGGCCTGGTATAGTGGCAGGGTGTAGTTGTATGGTGTAGTTGCGTGGTGTAGTGGTGTTGTGTAGTGGCGTGGTGTAGTGGTGTGGTGTAGTGGCGTAGTGTAGTGGCCTGGTATAATGGCAGGGTGTAGTTGTATGGTGTAGTTGCGTTTTGTAGTGGTGTGGTGTAGTGGTGTGGTGTAGTGGTGTGGTGTAGTGACGTGGTGTTGTAGCCTGGTGTAGTGTAGTGGTGTTGTGTAGTGGCGTGGTGTAGTGGTGTGGTGTAGTGGCGTGGTGTAGTGGCCTGGTATAATGGCAGGGTGTAGTTGTATGGTGTAGTTGCGTGGTGTAGTGGTGTGGTGTAGTGGTGTGGTGTAGTGGTGGGGTGTAGTGGCGTGGTGTTGTAGCCTGGTGTAGTGTAGTGGTGTGGGGTAGTGGCTGGGTGTAGTGGTGTGGTGTAGTGGCCTGGTGTAGTGATGTGGTGTAGTAGCCTGGTGTAGTGGTGTGGTGTAGTGGCCTGGTGTAGTAGCCTGGTATAGTGGCATGGTGTCGTGGTGTGGTGTAGTAGCCTGGTGAAGTAGTCTGGTGTAGTGGCATGGTGTAGTAGCCTGGTGTAGTAGTCTGGTATAGTAGTCTGGTATAGTAGTCTGGTGTAGTGGTGTGGTGTAGTAGCCTGGTGTAGTAGTCTGGTGTAGTGGCGTGGTGTAGTGGCATGGTGTAGTGGTATTGTGTAGTGGTGTGGTGTAGTGGTGTGGTGTAGTAGCCTGGTATAGTAGTCTGGTGTAGTGGTGTGGTGTAGTGGTGTGGTGTAGTGGCGTGGTATAGTGGCATAGTGTAGTAGCCTGGTGTAGTGGCATGGTATAGTGGTGTGGTGAAATAGCATTGTGTAGTGGTGTGGTGTAGTGTAGTGGCATGGTATAGTGGCATAGTTTAGTAGCCTGGTACTGTGGTGTGGTGTAGTAGCCTGGTATAGTGGCATGGTGTAGTAGCCTGGTATAGTGGCGTGGTGTAGTGGTGTGGTGTAGTAGTCTGGTGTAGTGGCATGGTGTAGTGGTGTGGTGTAGTAGCCTGGTATTGTGGCATGGTGTAGTAGCCTGGTATAGTGGCATGGTGTAGTAGCCTGGTATAGTGGCATGGTGTAGTAGCCTGGTGTAGTGTAGTAGCCTGGTATAGTGGCATGGTGTAGTGGTGTGGTGTAGTAGCCTGGTATTGTGGCATAGTGTAGTAGCCAGGTATAGTGGCATGGTGTAGTAGCCTGGTATAGTGGCATGGTGTAGTAGCCTGGTGTAGTGGCGTGGTGTAGTAGCCTGGTATAGTGGCATGGTGTAGTGGTGTGGTGTAGTAGCCTGGTATAGTGGCATGGTGTAGTAGCCTGGTGTAGTGGCGTGGTGTAGTAGCCTGGTATAGTGGCATGGTGTAGTGGCATGGTGTAGTGGCATGATGTAGTGGCAGGGTGTAGTTGTATGGTGTAGTGGTGTGGTGTAGTAGTCTGCTGTAGTGGTGTGGTGTAGTAGCCTGGTGTAGTAGTCAGGTGTAGTGGTGTGGTGTAGTACCCAGGTGCAGTAGTCTGGTGTAGTGGCATGGTGAAGTGGTATTGTGTAGTGGTGTGGTGTAGTGGTGTGGTGTAGTAGCCTGGTATAGTAGTCTGGTGTAGTGGTGTGGTGTAGTGGTGTGGTGTAGTGGCGTGGTATAGTGGCATAGTGTAGCAGCCTGGTGTAGTGGCATGGTATAGTGGTGTGGTGTAACAGCATTGTGTAGTGGTGTTGTGTAGTGTAGTGGCGTGGTATAGTGGCATAGTTTAGTAGCCTGGTACAGTGGTGTGGTGTAGTAGCCTGGTATAGTGGCATGGTGTAGTAGCCTGGTTTAGTGGTGTGGTGTAGTGGCCTGGTGTAGTAGCATGGTGTAGTGGCGTAGTGTAGTGGTGTGGTGTAGTAGCCTGGTGTAGTGTAGTGGTGTAGTGGTGTGGTGTAGTGGCATGGTGTAGTGGTGTGGTGTAGTAGCCTGGTGTAGTGTAGTGGTGTGGTGTAGTGGCATGGGGTAGTGGTGTGGTGTAGTGGTGTGGTGTAGTAGCCTGGTGTAGTGGCGTGGTGTAGTGGTGTGGTGTAGTGGCGTGATGTAGTGGTGTGGTGTAGTAGCCTAGTGTAGTGCATAGTGTAGTGGTGTGGTGTAGTAGCGTGGTGTAGTGGCCTGGTATAGTGGCAGGGTGTAGTTTTATGGTGTAGTTGCGTGGTGTAGTGGTGTTGTGTAGTGGCGTGGTGTAGTGGTGTGGTGTAGTGGCGTGGTGTAGTGGCCTGGTATAATGGCAGGGTGTAGTTGTATGGTGTAGTTGCGTGGTGTAGTGGTGTGGTGTAGTGGTGTGGTGTAGTGGTGTGGTGTAGTGACGTGGTGTTGTAGCCTGGTGTAGTGTAGTGGTGTTGTGTAGTGGCGTGGTGTAGTGGTGTGGTGTAGTGGCGTGGTGTAGTGGCCTGGTATAATGGCAGGGTGTAGTTGTATGGTGTAGTTGCGTGGTGTAGTGGTGTGGTGTAGTGGTGTGGTGTAGTGGTGTGGTGTAGTGGCGTGGTGTTGTAGCCTGGTGTAGTGTAGTGGTGTAGTGGTGTGGGGTAGTGGTTGGGTGTAGTGGTGTGGTGTAGTGGCCTGGTGTAGTGATGTGGTGTAGTAACCTGGTGTAGTGGTGTGGTGTAGTGGCCTGGTGTAGTAGCCTGGTATAGTGGCATGGTGTCGTGGTGTGGTGTAGTAGCCTGGTGAAGTAGTCTGGTGTAGTGGCATGGTGTAGTGGTATTGTGTAGTGGTGTGGTGTAGTAGCCTGGTATAGTAGTCTGGTATAGTAGTCTGGTGTAGTGGTGTGGTGTAGTAGCCTGGTGTAGTAGTCTGGTGTAGTGGCGTGGTGTAGTGGCATGGTGTAGTGGTATTGTGTAGTGGTGTGGTGTAGTGGTGTGGTGTAGTAGCCTGGTATAGTAGTCTGGTGTAGTGGTGTGGTGTAGTGGTGTGGTGTAGTGGCGTGGTATAGTGGCATAGTGTAGTAGCCTGGTGTAGTGGCATGGTATAGTGGTGTGGTGAAATAGCATTGTGTAGTGGTGTGGTGTAGTGTAGTGGCATGGTATAGTGGCATAGTTTAGTAGCCTGGTACAGTGGTGTGGTGTAGTAGCCTGGTATAGTGGCATGGTGTAGTAGCCTGGTATAGTGGCGTGGTGTAGTGGTGTGGTGTAGTAGTCTGGTGTAGTGGCATGGTGTAGTGGTGTGGTGTAGTAGCCTGGTATTGTGGCATGGTGTAGTAGCCTGGTATAGTGGCCATGGTGTAGTAGCCTGGTATAGTGGCATGGTGTAGTAGCCTGTTGTAGTGTAGTAGCCTGGTATAGTGGCATGGTGTAGTGGTGTGGTGTAGTAGCCTGGTATTGTGGCATAGTGTAGTAGCCAGGTATAGTGGCATGGTGTAGTAGCCTGGTATAGTGGCATGGTGTAGTAGCCTGGTGTAGTGGCGTGGTGTAGTAGCCTGGTATAGTGGCATGGTGTAGTGGCATGGTGTAGTGGCATGATGTAGTGGCAGGGTGTAGTTGTATGGTGTAGTGGTGTGGTGAAGTAGTCTGCTGTAGTGGTGTGGTGTAGTAGCCTGGTGTAGTAGTCAGGTGTAGTGGTGTGGTGTAGTAGCCAGGTGTAGTAGTCTGGTGTAGTGGCATGGTGAAGTGGTATTGTGTAGTGGTGTGGTGTAGTGGTGTGGTGTAGTAGCCTGGTATAGTAGTCTGGTGTAGTGGTGTGGTGTAGTGGTGTGGTGTAGTGGC
The DNA here is from genome assembly GCF_040958095.1 of Procambarus clarkii. NCBI lineage: Eukaryota > Metazoa > Arthropoda > Malacostraca > Decapoda > Cambaridae > Procambarus > Procambarus clarkii. Next base: position 34,688,492 of record NC_091186.1, on the reverse strand, counting down.
GTGGTATAGTGGCATAGTGTAGCAGCCTGGTGTAGTGGCATGGTATAGTGGTGTGGTGTAACAGCATTGTGTAGTGGTGTTGTGTAGTGTAGTGGCGTGGTATAGTGGCATAGTTTAGTAGCCTGGTACAGTGGTGTGGGTAGTAGCCTGGTATAGTGGCATGGTGTAGTAGCCTGGTATAGTGGCGTGGTGTAGTGGTGTGGTGTAGTAGTCTGGTGTAGTGGCATGGTGTAGTAGCCTGGTATAGTGGCGTGGTGTAGTGGTGTGGTGTAGTAGCCTGGTATAGTGGCATGGTGTAGTAGCCTGGTATAGTGGCATGGTGTAGTAGCCTGGTATAGTGGCATGGTGTAGTAGCCTGGTGTAGTGTAGTAGCCTGGTATAGTGGCATGGTGTAGTGGTGTGGTGTAGTAGCCTGGTATTGTGGCATAGTGTAGTAGCCTGGTATAGTGGCATGGTGTAGTAGCCTGGTATAGTGGCATGGTGTAGTAGCCTGGTGTAGTGGTGTGGTGTAGTAGCCTGGTATAGTGGCATGGTGTAGTGGTGTGGTGTAGTAGCCTGGTATAGTGGCATGGTGTAGTAGCCTGGTGTAGTGGCGTGGTGTAGTAGCCTGGTATAATGGCATGGTGTAGTGGTGTGGTGTAGTAGCCTGGTATAGTGGCATGGTGTAGAAGCCTGGTGTAGTGGCGTGGTGTAGTAGCCTGGTATAGTGGCATGGTGTAGTGGCATGGTGTAGTGGCATGATGTAGTGGCAGGGTGTAGTTGTATGGTGTAGTGGTGTGGTGTAGTAGTCTGCTGTAGTGGTGTGGTGTAGTAGCCTGGTGTAGTAGTCAGGTGTAGTGGTGTGGTGTAGTAGTCTGGTGTAGTGGCATGGTGTAGTGGTGTGGTGTAATAGCATTGTGTAGTGGTGTGGTGTAGTGTAGTGGCGTGGTATAGTGGCATAGTTTAGTAGCCTGGTACAGTGGTGTGGTGTAGTAGCCTGGTATAGTGGCATGGTGTAGTAGCCTGGTATAGTGGCGTGGTGTAGTGGTGTGGTGTAGTAGTCTGGTGTAGTGGCATAGTGTAGTGGTGTGGTGTAGTAGCCTGGTATTGTGGCATGGTGTAGTAGCCTGGTATAGTGGCATGGTGTAGTAGCCTGGTATAGTGGCATGGTGTAGTAGCCTGGTGTAGTGTAGTAGCCTGGTATAGTGGCATGGTGTAGTGGTGTAGTGTAGTAGCCTGTATTGTGGCATAGTGTAGTAGCCTGGTACAGTGGCATGGTGTAGTAGCCTGGTATAGTGGCATGGTGTAGTGGTGTGGTGTAGTAGCCTAGTATAGTGGCATGGTGTAGTAGCCTGGTGTAGTGGCGTGGTGTAGTAGCCTGGTATAGTGGCATGGTGTAGTGGTGTGGTGTAGTAGCCTGGTATAGTGGCATGGTGTAGTAGCCTGGTGTAGTGGCGTGGTGTAGTAGCCTTGGTATAGTGGCATGGTGTAGTGGCCTGGTGTAGTAGTGTGGTGTAGTGGTGTGGTGTAGTGGTGTGGTGTAGTGGCGTGGTGTAGTAGTGTGGTGTAGTGGCATGGTGTAATGACCTGGTATAGTAGTCTGGTGTAGTGGCATGGTGTAGTGGTGTGTTGTAGTGGCGTGGTGTAGTGGTGTGGTGTAGTGGCGTGGTGTAGTGGTGTGGTGTAGTAGCCTGGTATAGTAGTCTGGTGTAGTGGCATGGTGTAGTGGTGTGGTGTAGTGGCGTGGTGTAGTGGTGTGGTGTAGTAGCGTGGTGTAGTGGTGTGGTGTAGTAGCCTGGTATAGTAGTCTGGTGTAGTGGCATGGTGTAGTGGTGTGGTGTAGTGGCGTGGTGTAGTGGTGTGGTGTAGTGGCGTGGTGTAGTGGCATGGTGTAGTAGCTTGGTATAGTAGTCTGGTGTAGTGGCATGATGTAGTAGCCTGGTATAGTAGTCTGGTGTAGTGGCATGGTGTAGTGGCATGGTGTAGTGGCGTGGTGTAGTGGTGTGGTGTAGTTGCCTGGTATAGTGGCGTGGTGTAGTGGAGTGGTGTAGTGGCATGGTGTAGTGGCGTGGTGTAGTGGCATGGTGTAGTGGCATGGCCTGGGGTAGTGGCGTGGTGTAGTGGCGTGGTGTAGTGGCATGGTGTAGTGGCATGGTGTAGTGGCGTGGTGTAGTGGCGTGGCCTGGGGTAGTGGTGTGGTGTAGTTGCCTGGTGCAATAGCCTGGTGTAGTGGCGTGGAGTAGTGATGTTGTGTAGTGGTGTGGTGTAGTGGGGTGGTGTAGTGGTGTGGTGTAGTGGGGTGGTGTAGTGGTGTGGTGTAGTGGTGTGGTGTAGTGGCGTGGTGTAGGGGCATGGTGTAGTGGCGTGGAGTAGTTGCGTGGTGTAGTGGTGTGGTTTAGTAGCCTGGTATAGTTGTGTGGTGTAGTGGTGTGGGGTAGTAGCCTGGTACAGTGGTGTGGTGTAGTAGCCTGGTATAGTGGTGTGGTGTAGTAGCCTGGTATAGTGATGTGGTGTAGTAGCCTGGTATAGTGGTGTGGAGTAGTAGCCTGGTATAGTGGTGTGGTGTATGTGGTGTGGTGTAGTAGCCTGGTATAGTGGTGTGGTGTAGTAGCCTGGTATAGTGACGTGGTCTAGTAGCCTGGTATAGTGGTGTGGTGTAGAGGTGTGGTATAGTGGTGAGGTGTAGTAGGCCTGATATAATAAATAAATAAATATGTTTATTCAGGTAAGGTACATACATACAAGTGATGATACATTAATGGATCAATATATAGATAGAGCAATATATAGATAGAGCTAGTACATACAATGCCTAATGCCACTATTACGCAATGCGTTTCGGGCAAGAAAAACATTAATATCTAGAACTTAATACTAATAGAGCATAAAGAATAAAAAGTGTTGAGGAACAAATACAAATAAAGATAAAAAAAAGGGGGAACATGACTGAAAAAGCAGCACAAATACAATAGGTTGACAAACAGTGTTGATTAAAAAAAAAAATAACAGACATGGGTTGACAATAGAGGAGTGAGGTAGGTTACAGGGAATTTATTAGGTAGTGTTTAGTTTTTATCTTAAACTGGTTGAGAGAGGTACAGTCTTTAACATGGTTGGGAAGGTCATTCCACATTCTGGGTCCCTTGATTTGTAGAGCATTTCTAGTTTGATTAAGTCGTACTCTAGGAATATCAAAACTGTATTTATTTCTGGTGTGGTGCTCATGGGTTCTGTTACAACCTTCAATGAAGCTTTTGAGGTCAGGATTGGCATTACAGTTCAGCGTTTTATATATGTATAATACACAAGAGAGAATGTGCAGTGACTTAATATCTAACATATTCAGAGATTTGAGTAAGGGTACCGAGTGATGTCTGGGGCCAGAGTTGGATATTGTCCTAATAGCTGCTTTGTGTTGAGTAATTAGAGGACGTAAATGATTTTGGGTAGTAGAACCCCAAGCACAAATACCATAGTTGAGGTATGGATAGATGAGGGAGTAATAGAGAGTAACCAGGGCAGGGCGGGGTACATAATATCTGATCTTAGAAAGAATGCCAACAGTTTTTGAAACTTTTTTTGATATATTTAGAATGTGTCCCTGGAAATTCAGCTTGTGGTCGATGAGAACGCCAAGGAATTTGCCATCTAATTTGTTACAAATTTGGGTATTGTTTATTTTGAGATTTATCTGATTAGAGGATTTATTGCCAAACAGAATATAAAACGTTTTGTCAATGTTAAGGGTGAGTTTGTTGGCAGTTAGCCAAAGATGGACTTTCTCTAGCTCAGTATTTACTGTGGCATTTAGAGCAAGAGGGTCAGGACTGGAGTAAATGAAGGTTGTGTCGTCAGCAAATAGAATTGGTTTGAGGTGTTGGGAGGCATTTGGAAGGTCATTCATGTAGATGAGAAAGAGGAGAGGGCCAAGTATGCTGCCCTGAGGAACACCAATGTTGATGGGTAGGGTGGGAGAAATTGTATTATTCACAGAAACATACTGAAGCCTGTCAGTAAGGTAAGATTTGAGGTATTGCAGGGAGTGTCCTCTGACTGGTATATAGTGGTGTGGTGTATGTGGTGTGGTGTAGTAGCCTGGTATAGTGGTGTGGTGTAGTAGCCTGGTATAGTAGTGTGGTGTAGTATCCTGGTATAGTGGCATGGTGTAGTGGTGTGGTGTAGTAGCCTCGTTTAGTGGTGTGGTGTAGTAGCCTGGTATAGTGGTGTGGTGTATGTGGTGTGGTGTAGTAGCCTGGTATAGTGGTGTGGTGTAGTAGCCTGGTATAGTGGTGTGGTGTAGTAGCCTGTTATAGGTGTGTGGTGTAGTATCCTGGTATAGTGGCATGGTGTAGTGGTGTAGTGTAGTAGCCTGGTATAGTGGTGTGGTGTAGTAGCCTGTTATAGGTGTGTGGTGTAGTAGCCTGGTATAGTGGAATGGTGTAGTAGCCTGGTATAGTGGTGTGGTGTAGTAGCCTGGTATAGTGAAATGGTGTAGTAGCCTGGTGTAGTGGCATGGTGTTGTAGCCTGGTATAGTGGTGTGGTTGTAGTAGCCTGGTATAGTGGTGTGGTGTAGTAGCCTGGTATGGTGGTGTGTAGTAGCCTGGTATAGTGAAATGGTGGAGTAGCCTGGTATAGTGGTGTGGAGTAGCCTGGTATAGAGAAATGGTGTAGTAGCCTGGTGTAGTGGAATGGTGTTGTAGCCTGGTATAGTGGTGTGGTGAAGTAGCCTGGTATAGTGGTGTAGTGTGGTATAGTAGTCTGGTGTAGTGGTGTGATGTAGTAGCCTGGTATAGTGGCGTGATGTAGTAACCTGGTATAGTAGTGTGATGCAGTAGCCTGGTATAGTAGTGTGGTATAGTAGCCTGGTATAGAGGTGTGGTGTAGTGGCATGGTGAAGTAGCCTGGTGTAGTGGTGTGGTGTAGTAGCCTCGTTTAGTGGTGTGGTATAGTAACCTGGTATAGTGGTGTGGTGTAGGAGCCTGGTATTGTGGTGTGGTGTGGTATAGTGGTGGGTGTGGTGTAGTAACCTTGTATAGTAGTGTTGTGCTGTAGCCTGGTATAGTGGTGTGGTGTAGTAGCCTGGTATAGTGGTATGGTGTAGTGGTGTGGTGTAGTAGCCTGGTATGCAGTCTCCGTGGTGTAGTGGTGAGACACTCGCCTGGCGTTCCGCGAGCGCTATGTCATGGGTTCGTATCCTGGCCGGGGAGGATTTACTGGGCGCAATTCCTTAACTGTAGCCTCTGTTTAACGCAACAGTAAAATGTGTACTTGGATGAAAAAACGATTCTTCGCGGCAGGGGATCGTATTCCAGGGACCATAGGATTAAGGACTTGCCCGAAACGCTACGCATACTAGTGGCTGTACAAGAATGTAACAACTCTTGTATATATCTCAAAAAAAAAAAAAAGTTGTGTGGTGTAGTAGCCTGGTATAGTAGTGTGGTGTTGTAGCCTGGTATAGTGGTGTGGTGTAGTAGCCTGGTGTAGTGGCATTGCGTAGTAGCCTGGTATAGTGGTGTGGTGTTGTAGCCTGGTATAGTGGTGTGGTGTAGTGGTGTGGTGTAGTAGCCTGGTATAGTGGTGTGGTGTAGTAACCTTGTATAGTAGTGTTGTGCTGTAGCCTGGTATAGTGGTGTGGGCTAGTAGCCTGTTATATTGGTGTGGTGTAGTAGCCTGGTATAGTGGTGTGTTGTAGTAGCCTGGTGTAGTGGCATTGCGTAGTAGCCTGGAATAGTGGTGTGGTGTTGTAGCCTGGTATAGTGGCATGGTGTAGTGGTGTGGTGTAGTAGCCTGGTATAGTGGTGTGGTGTAAGTAGCCTGGTATATTGGTGTGGTGAAGTAGCCAGTTATAGTGGTGTGGTGTAGTAGCCTGGAGTAGTGGTGCGTGCAGTAGCCTGGTATAGTGGTGTGGTGTAGTAGCCTGGTATAGTGGTGTGGTGTAGTAGCCTGGTATATTGGTGTGGTGTAGTAGCCTGGTATAGTGGTGTGGTGTAGTAGCCTGGTATAGTGGTGTGGTGTAGTAGCCTGGTATAGTGGTGTGGTGTAGTAGCCTGGTATAGTGGTGTGGTGTAGTAGCCTGGTATAGTGGTGTGGTGTAGTAGCCTGGTGTAGTGGTGTGGTGTAGTAGCCTGGTATAGTGGTGTGGTGTAGTAGCCTGGTATAGTGGTGTGGTGTAGTAGCCTGGTATATTGGTGTGGTGAAGTAGCCAGTTATAGTGGTGTGGTGTAGTAGCCTGGAGTAGTGGTGTGGTGTAGTAGCCTGGTATAGTAGTGTGGTGTAGTAGCCTGGTATAGTGGTGTGGTGTAGTAGCCTGGAGTAAGTGGTGTGGTGTAGTGGGTGGTGTAGTAGCCTGGTATAGTGGCATGGTGTGATGTAGTAGGCTGGTGTAGTGTTGTGGTGTAGTAGCCTGGTATAGTTGTGTGGTGTGGTGTAGTAGCCTGGTATAGTTGTGTGGTGTGGTGTAGTGGTGTGGTGTAGTAGCCTGGTATAGTGGCATGGTGTGATGTAGTAGGCTGGTGTAGTGTTGTGGTGTAGTAGCCTGGTATAGTTGTGTGGTGTGGTGTAGTAGCCTGGTATAGTTGTGTGGTGTAGTGTAGTGGTGTGGTATTGTGGTGTGGTGTAGTAGCCTTGTATAGTGGTGTGGTGTAGTAGCCTGGTATAGTTGTGTGGTGTAGTGTAGTGGTGTGGTATTGTGGGTGTGGTGTAGTAGCCTTGTATAGTGGTGTGGTGTAGTAGCCTGGTATAGTTGTGTGGTGTAGTGTAGTGGTGTGGTATTGTGGTGTGGTGTAGTAGCCTGGTATTGTGGTGTGGTGTAGTAGCCTGGTATAGTGGTGTGGTGTAGTAGCCTGGTATAGTGGCATGGTGTAGTAGCCTGGTATAGTGGTGTGTAGGGTTGTGTAGTGGCGTGGTATGGTATAGTGGCATGGTGTAGTAGCCTGGTATAGTGGCGTGTAGGGTTGTGTAGTGGCGTGGTGTAGTAGGAGCAGCGATCATGTGTTCACAGAATTAGGCCTACAGGCAGTCTGCGGCCTCTGGGGGGTAGTGGCGGTGTTCGAATTCTCAAACTATGCCTCAACATTGTAGCATCTGAATTCAGAAATATTTCCATCAATTTTTTAGTTTTTAAACCCGTAATAATATTAATGCATTGATATGTCTTATTTTCTTGCTGCATATTAACGACATTTATTTATATTTACTACATTTCGTTTCATAATTTTAAAGCTGTCGCGAGTGTTTGGACACGGTCACCCACCGCGACGACTGTTACGGTCCTGACTACACCGCCCTTATCCTCTTCCCCCCACCTCTTTCCCCCTCCCACTCCTTAACCCCCTTTCTCATACCCCTTCCCCCTTCTCTTTCCCCTCCTCTCCCCCCTTCCTCCTCATCCCTCCTTCTCTTACCCCTCCCCCTCCTTATCCCCCCTCCTCCTCATCCCCCCTTCTCTTACCCCTTCCCCCTCCTCATCTCCCCTTCTCTTACCCCTCCCCCTCCTTATCCCCCCTCCTCCTCATCCCCCCTTCTCTTACCTCTTCCCCCTCCTTATCTCCCCTTCTCTTACCCCTTTCCCCCTCCTCATCTCCCCTTCTCTTACCCCTCCCCTCCTTACCCCCCTATCTCTTACCCCTTCCCTCTCCTCATCCCCCCATCTCTTTCCCCTTCTCTTCCACCTTCCTGCTCATCCCCCTTCTCTTACCCCTCCTCCTCTTCTTACCCCTTCCCCCTCCTCTTTATCAACCTTCCTTCTCACCCCCCATTCTCTTACCCCTTCCCCTCATTACCCCCTTCTCTTACCCTTCCCCTTCCTTACCCCCTCTTCTCTTACCCCTTCCTCCTCATCCCCCCTTCTCTTACCCCTCCATCTCCTTACCCCCCTTTCTCTTACCCCTTCCCCCTTCCTTCTCAACTTCCCTTCTCCCTGCTCATCCCCCTTCCTTCTCATCCCCCCTTCTCTTACCTCTCCCCCTCCTTACCCCCTTCTCTTCCCCCTTCACCCTTCCTCCTCATCACGCCTTTTCTTACCTCTTCCCCTCCTTATCCCCCTTCTCCTACCCCTTCCCCCTTCTCTTTCCCCTCCCCTCTTCCCCTTCTCTTACCTCTCCTCTTCACCCTTCTCTTACTGAGGTATAATTGATGTGAGCACTTAATTGGCGGTCAGTGGTGGCACTTCTTAATAAACAATATATAATCTTGTGATTTAGTTCAGTTTGGGGTTTAAAGAAAAATCAGCATACCAATGTTATATCACAGAAAACGAATTTATCATAAACTCATGTATTTGTCATATAACATGGAAATTCATGCATAATAGATAACAATACGAATAGCCAAATTTCTGTGAATCCCCTACCATGTTGGAATCTGTGGAAATGAATGAGCAAATGTACTGACTTCTGAAGGAGCTGAAGGAAACCCATTGGTTTCCTTTTGGATACAAATGTCCATAGAGAATCAAAATGGAAACAGTTATAGTTGAACATGCAGAGGAGTTTAAGAATCTGTGGTGAGAGTGATGGACACAGCCTTGACAACTATACTTCAGAGAATGTAAACATCTAAGAGTCATTAGAAATATGTGTAAAATAATAAACCCAACATTGTTTGAGTTAGGGAAAACACCATTTATCATATAGATACTGTTCTTAAGATCCCCCATTTTGCACCTGCAAGATAACATATAAGATTTTAAGGATTGACGAATGTTAATCTTCTTGTTTGATAAACTATGCACTTGAGATATATTTAATAGTTAATAAGAACACGCCAATATATAAGACAACAAAACGTTTTCAGATTCTTTCACACCACTCTCAAGCAACATTTACAATTTATATAAATTATTTTAAGAATAATACATAAATTTATATTTAAACATGATATTAGTGTTTAGTGGAATGCATAAGGAGCAAACTGTGTTAAAAATAGTGATTTTTAGAAAATTTGGGAAACTACTTTCTTTGATCATAGAATAATAAATGTATTTTGAAGGTTTCATTCAGCCATTAAATATCATTCACAATTTATAATGAATTTTACAAAAAACACCATAAAATTTATTTGTAAACATGTAAAAACTTTGTAATACATTAGGAACAAAATAGTTCTAGAAAAAACATTTATTATAAAACCTATGTGATTGGATTTTGGGTTAAAAGTTTCTCAAATGCTCTCCTGCACCATTCTCAATGCAAGTTATTCCTACACCCATGGGAGGAGTTAGATGAACGTTTTGTATACGTTTTGTGTTTGCTGGGATCCCCCCAAACACACCGAAACTACGACGTGTGGTACAACATTCGAACAAGTTTTAACTCCTAACCAGTTATAACAACCAATATAGCAAGTTGTAACAACGTCTAATACGTCATAAACACGTTAAGCCAAGATGTAACAATTTATTACAAGTTGTAACAAACAGAAAATAAACAGTTTGGTTTGTGTTTCCAGGGTATAATAATCCATATTATTGCTCAGTAATAATCCTTATTATTGCTTAATAATAATCCGTACTATTGCTCAATAATAATCCGTATTATTGAGCTCAATGACAAATACAAATTAAGACATTCACATTAAAAAATCGTATTGGTATGTAATTGCAGTACTAGGCTGCAGTTGCATAATTAAATAAATAGTACTTATATAATGGTGATATTATTAGAACAGTATAATAACGACACAAACATAATTGCTGTTTGATTTTCAAAGCAATCTGTTTGAAGAGTCAATCATAATCCACGACTCAAGGGAACTGGGCTTTCATTAATTATGTGTTGGGTGTTAACTATTGTGATGGTCTGTATGGTTTGTGCTACACGCTTTCTGGATTATATTTGATCATATTATCCATTCGTCATGAAAAAAAATTATGATATCAAATAGCATACATCAAAATATTAGCAGTAAGAACAGTTTTCCTCAACTATATAATAAAAATATTACTTAATCGATACGGTAAAAAACAAAATGTGGTAATTCTTGAAACAATTTTTTTTTACATGCAAGCATGCAAGGTAAATACAATAAAATAACAGAAGATGTTAACAGACATGTTAACAAGCAAAAACAAAAAGCTACGGCCAGAAGGACCGACAGCACAGTACAAACAACAAGAAAAAACAGCAATCATCAAGACAAAACAGAATACAAGAGAAAGCAATATAAACAGGCTAGCAATACACAAAACATAATAACATGAAACAAAACAAACATTGTCATCAATACAGGTAAGGCATAAAGATAAACATAAAATATAACAAGAAAATCAAATATACAACAAGCCAAGAAAAAGAAACACAAGCTGCACAGGGCACAATAACAACACAAACAGTAAACAAGAACACACACAACTAACTACGGCCTCGCAATAAACAAAAGGAGAGGCACAAGCACAGAACACAATAGAACAAACAATATAGCCAGAGGGGCACAAGTACAACATAATCATAGGAACAGATAAACAGGGAACATACTACAAGTGATAACAATAATAATAATAACAATAATAAAAATAACAAGAAAGGAAGCATAAAATGCATAACAAACTAAAGGCAAAACACGACAAAGAGCATAAACCTAGACCGGGTCACACCAACAGCCTGAAGGGCCTCAACACGACACAATCAAGTGCACAAACAGCACCATACAAACATACAACCACAAAAAACAGAACAATAAAAACATGACATCCACAACCAGACACACACACGGAACCAAACCCCGGACCACAGGAACATATACACACACACACACACAAGCCATACAAAGAAAACCCACAAAATCAAACTGGAGCACGCAGGAACCGGGAAACATAAAACACACGCACACCCACACGCACACCCCACCCACACCCACAACCATGCACACAAATGGAAACAACCCACAACACACAATATAAAAAAAAAAAATATCATAGGCGAGGAGCACAGGACTCAGAGTCAGGAGCATGTTTCTCAGGAACAAATCCCAAGAATACTTCCTCTTATAGGCTCCCAAATCAGATATTGCCGCAGGCCTGCATAAACTCTGGAATCTCTAGATCAGGCGCATCGGCCAAACCTGAAGCTCACTGACACAAGTGCATAACGAGGCCAGGGAGCGCAAACCACGCCCTTCGAGGAAGCAGACGATAACGAAGAAGCGTACGAGGGCTGCCGAGACAGCCGCGCCGCCGTACACACAGGAGCAGGGGACGCAGGAGACACTGAAGACAGAAGAGGCGTCGAGACCGCTGCCGAGGAAATGGGGAACGAGGAGGGGGCAACAGAACTCCCAGAGCAGCAGCCTTCTTCAACACCACCACCAGGCCACCCCACTCACCACCAACCTCAGCAGGGGGAACCACCCCCCAAAGAATGGAGCATCCGACGTAGGCGACACACCGAAGCAGACCAGACACATATCAGTGGAGGTCGAAACACCGGCACCGTCATCCTCAGGCAAATGCACCTCCGCCACCACCGTAGTTTGCAACACTCGGAGCACCCCTCGTCGCCGGAAGATCCACAATCGGCGAATTCGCCAACGTCGGCCCACGCTTGAGAATAACGCTGGGAATGCTTAGGCTCTGGTGCACATCATCAGACCCGCAGGCTGACTCAGAGACACGCAACACAAGCCGGCTACTGATGCACGTCGCAGAACGGCAGCATCCTCAACCACATGGGGCACCAGGCCAGGGACAGGAGGAAGCGCCGGATCCACCCCAGCATCAGCACATCCGGGACCCGAGGCACGACACAGGGCCAGGCGTAGCAGCCAAAGACGTGGGAGAACACGGTGCCGCCTCACAGGGAGCACCAGGAAGGCCCTCGGGAGCAGCGAGGACAGTGGCGGGAGCAGGAGACCATCCGACGCACTGCAATACCGAGGAGGGACAGCAACAACCGGAGGCACGTCAGGCGACGCAGGGGGGGGGGGGCTCAGCAGCTAACAGGACGCGCACCTCCTCATCCCCGGAATCCTCGCCCAGAGGGAGCGCGAGAAATCCTCTTCCCAGAACAAGTTGACAGGAGCAGCTGGGGCCTCAGAGCACCCGGCAGCCTGATGCCCCACGCCACACCGAAACAGGTACGGGCTGCCGTGCATAATACACCCAGACATAGTAACCCATCAGCCGGATAGAAGACGGTATATCCGACCGCAGGCGCATTCCCAAGGTACGAATGTTTTCCGCCTTCCAGCATACCTCCCCTGAGGAGAGTATGTTCACCCGCATGCTGACAATAGCACATACCTCCCGAAGTAACGCCGAAGGAGGTCTTCAGGGAACTCCAGGGGCGCCCCATGGACACTGACATAAGTCAGGGCACCACTACGATACGAAATCGCTAAGAGCCAGCATCACCCGGCAACGGCAACGTACGCCCCTCATACCGACGAAGGAAGTCCTGGTACTCCTCCTCCCTCACAACTTGAGAACAACCTGGTAGGCTGTAACAAGCTCAACACCGTAGATAGCCTCCACTGGGATATGAAGCATGTCACACATAACCATCTCGATGTTCGTATATCCAGCCTTACAAGTGAACTCCAGGCCCACGAGTTCACATGCACAACAGGGGGAAGATGGCCTCCCATGTCAGAACTGCCACATCAACACGTAGCCAGGCAGCAACAAAACTGGGAGGGCAGAGACGCCACACCACCTGGCGACCAAAATGGCAAACAACCCCAACAACCAGGGAGGGTCGGCAAGACGTCCTCACTCCACGGCTACCAGGGCCAGACATGATATTATTAGAACAGTATAATAACGACAAACATAATTGCTGTTTGATCTTCAAACAACAATCTGTTTGAAGAGTCAATCATAATCCACGACTCAAGGGTACTGGGCTTTCATTAATTATGTGTTGGGTGTTAACTATTGTGGATGGACTGTATGGATTGTGCTACACGCTTTCTGGATTATATTTGATCATATTCTCCAATTCGTCACGAAAAAAATTATGATATGAAATAGCATTCATTCAAAATATTAGCAGTAAAGAACAGTTTTCCTGAACAATATAATAAAAATATTACTTACTCATAATGTAAAAAACAAAATGTGGTAATTCTTGAAACAAACTGACACCTCTAGAAGCAGTGTTGAAAGCTTACACCTCCCCCCCTCCTTCCCCCTATCCATGAAAGAGAAATAACTGAGACTGTATTTTATATATCAATAGCATCAATACCAAGACAGAGCTATCACTATGAACGTCTTGTCCAATAATATTGACATCAACCCTGCATCACTGAGCTCTTGAGCTTGTATTAGCATTACTGTCCTCCTGAACTCCTTAAGAGTTCAACGTGTTGCAGTTCTCTCTTTCATTCAAGATTATTTCATCTATTACAGAGTTTGTATTTAAGCTTTTATGTCCCAGGCTCAGTTCAACTATTTTATTAGTGTGTTGCAACAAAGCTTTAGCAATATCTTGCATATCTTTACGTAGATCATCCATTGCAATATTATTGTCTCTAACCTTTGTCTTTAACTGCGTTATGGTGTTCATAAATGCATCATACTTGGCTTTCTCAATATCATCAATTATTTCTCTTTCTTCCGTGACATATTTTGTGTCTCAGTTTTATGGTCCATCATATCATGAGAGCATTCACGACTGCTGCATGGTCCATTTATTATTGAGACAATCTGCCTTTGTTTTTCTCATTAAAAGTCCTGTAGTGAGACCAGCAGTTAAACCAAGGACAGTTCCAATGCTTGCACCAATTGCAACTCCTACTGGACCACCAAAGATACCCACTTCTGCCCCCATCACTGCTCCAGAAGTTACTGAAGTACCAATTCCCGTAAAAACTGCCGTGCCAACCCCAGTACCAGTTCCTGCAAATCCAGCAAGAAAATTTTTTGGGTCTTCACACTCCATACAAGTTTGTCTGCAAATGTCACAGTTGAGGAAGTGATATCCAATGGTTACTGAAGATTTAAATTTTACCATTATTTTTTAGTTACGTTGATTCTATCAGCCTGCGCTTTAATTTTCTCTATTTCCCTATGCTTATTATTATTTGTGTTGTTATATGGACCATACTTGCTACCGTTTTTATCAATTCAGTTTTTGTTTCTTCGAGTAATTTTTCCTCCAGCAAAAGGTCCCCAGTTCTTTTAAGGTTTACTGGAGCAGAAATTTGTAAATCTTCAAAAAATCTTTTACTCTGCTTGCATCCTGTTCCATCTATATGTAAGGTATGCATGTTTGTGATTCTGGAGAAGACCATCACAGAGTGGATCATATAGAAGCCCGTTGTCAAATTGGTACAAGTTGACAAACTGGACTCCAGCATGTTTCACCACATCAACAACTGCCGAAGTGTCATCAGTTGCAAATGTTGCCAGAAGCTGCGTTATATCACCAATATACTTCCCAGCACTGAAGTAAAGTCTTCTAGCATTTGTATCTGGTATGATGTTATTCTGTTTTGGTTTGCCTTAGCAACTAAGGCAACACAATTAAGGTCATCTATCCCACATTCATTTGTCAGGAAAATGTTAGTCGCTCTATTGGGACTTTATCGTGGTTCATTCTGGTGTCACCAAACCAGGTGTGTCAATCAACATATAATTACACTCAATAGGCATTCCAAGTTGATGGCAGACAATGTAAGCAGTGATATATTCTGTCTGGCTTTCCACTTGGAGGAGATCATCACTTTCAACATAATCTTTCAACTGAAACCTAAAATTATCGTCAAAGTTGACACCTAACAGATGGTTGATCATGGTGTTGAGGACTCTGGTCTTGCCGGCGCCTGTCTCTCCCAGCAGGAGAACCAACTTGGGGCCCTTATTCACAGGTCCAATGGACATGACCTGTATCTTGCCATCTTCATCCTTGTGAATAACTTCAGTGTTGATCTCGTAGGTTATGAGTCCTTCCTCGTCTTTCACTTTCACGCAGAAGTTCTCAATGAAGTTCTTCTTCAGTTCGGCGTCCTCCATCTTGCTCAACTTGTCTGTAAATTATATGACTAGATTATAACTTTAATTTTATTCTTAGGATTATAGTGTAATTGATCCATGTATCTTGAAGACCAACCTATTTGGTTAGAATTAAATAATAATAATAATAATAATAATAATAATAATAATAATATAATAATAATAATAATAATAATAATAATAATAAGAAGAAGAAGAAGAAGAAGAAGAAGAAGAAGAAGAAGATAATAGGAGGTATATACAGGCCACCAAACTTTGACAAAATAGAAGCAAAGCACATATGGAATGAAATATCTCGAGCATTGAGGTCAAACAGTGTTTGTTATGGGTGAATGTTATAACCCAGTAATTTTAGATCATAACTATGCAGTATTATAAATTCCATACTCTAGGTTCATGGTTTTAACCTGTTGTAGTATTCATTAAAATTATTGCTCGTGTAGTGAAACATTCAAGTAGCAGTGATGTAGAAAAATACTTAAATTACTTGATGAAGTTAGATGCTTGTGTTAAAATATATTCAAACAGCTTGTATGATTTGTTGTTGATGTGAGGAGATTATGTAAGTTCATGATTTGACTGTTATATGACTGTTACATCTAGAAAGGGCAGCTTCCCATCATTCTACATCTCGTACGTGAAACTCAACACAAAATTCTGCTCAAATGCCTCCTTCAGCTGCTACAGACGTCTGACATTAGGTACCTGCATAAAAGTATCGTCAACATACCTGCAGTATATGGCGGGTTTCAAGTCCATGTCATGTCAAGTCCATAAGAGGGTCTTAGTTGACATGGTCTTGAAACCCGCCATATACTGCTGGTATGTTGACCACATTTTCATGCAGGTACCTGATGTCAGACGTCTGCAGCAGTTGTAGCAGGCATTCGAGCAGAATTCTCTGTTGAGTTTCACGGACGAGATGTAGAATGATGGGAAGCTGCCCTTTCTAGATGTAAAAACCATGGAAAGGAAAGGAGGCTTCCACACTGCAGTCTACACTAAGGAAACAAACATAGGAATGTGCCTCAATGCCAACAGTGACTGCCCAGACAGGTACAAGAGGAGTGTTGTCAACGGTTACGTCGACCGGGCTCTCAGTCACAGCTCAGGATGGAAGCAAGTCGATGAAGAACTCTGTAGGGTAAGGCAGGGCCTAGTCAACAACGGCTTCTCTAACGGTTTTGTTGAAGACGTCATAAAATGAAAGGTGAAACGTCTTGCAACCTCTCAAGAGTCAACTAACACATAACTTGTACCCCCCTATTAGACTGTTTTTTCAGGAACTTCTTCTCGACGGCTCATAGAACGGAGAATAGGGTCCTGTAAAACATTATTGATAGGAATGTTATCTCTACAGACAAAAATCAGAAGATACAATTGACAATTTATTACAAAAACAAAAAAAACGGCCAACTTACTCATAAAAAACTCCCCAGACACCAAACAGAATGCCCTGAAGGAAACCATCGTCGTCTATGCCTTCACATGCCTGCTTGGGGACTGTAAGCCCCAAAAAACTCAGTATATAGGTAAGACAACAACATCTCTTTCTAGGCAATTAACTATGCACAAACAACAGGGCTCCATCAAGGAACATATAATTTCTTCTCACAACCAGACCATCACCAGAGAAATCTTAACAAGCAAGACAGAAATCATCGATAAATACAGGAATAGCAGGAGACTCGACATCAGCAAGGCACTACACATCAAAAGTCAACACCAGCAATCAACCACCAATTAATGCACAACTATATTCTACCCACTTCAAAACCATAAACCAACATAGAAGAAGCAAGAGGAAGTATAGGCCAATAAGCCTTCTGCAGTTACTTCCGTTCTTATGTTTTCATACCCAATTTATACCCATTGATTCGTCTTCTGGCATATGCTCTGTCACCTCACCCAAAACTTTTGTGCCATATAACCTCACCCAAAACGAGTATAAATATGATGCATTTTATGTGTAAACTAAGTCTTTGAAAATGAATAAGCATTATGAAATGCGTTCAGGCGACAGACTAAAAATAAAGAATGAATTTGGGAGAGTTAATTTATCAATTACCCTCGACAGTGAAGAAGAACGTAAGAAATATTGAGAAGATTCATGTTGGAATTATTAATCTTACCCTTTCAGTCATATTCGACAATATATATATATAAATATATATATATATATATATATATATATATATATATATATATATAGCATACACTTGCTTAAACACGCAAGTTACAAGTATAGAACACACACACCCACCAGGGGACTTGAACCCTGGCCATCAAGATGGCAGGTACGCACTTATACCCACTACACCATGCTCAGAGCCCTTAAAAGAAGTGGGAATTCTGAGGTATTTAACTCCCAGACCACCCATCCTCTTCCAGGCAATGGTACAGTGAGGGATCATTGACGTTTTCTATCAAGCCCTGTTATATGTGGGAGAACACGTAGTCCATGCTTAATGCACACACTTGATTAAACACGCATGTTAGAAGTATAGAAACTTTAGACACACACACCCACCACGAGACTTGAACCCTGGCCATCAAGATGGCAGGTACACACTTATACCCACTACACCATACTCAGAGCCCTTAAAAAGGTGTTTAAGCAAGTGTGTACATTAAGCATGGACTACGTGTTCTCTCACATATAACAGGGCTTCACAGAAAACGTCAATGATCGCTCACTGTACCATTGCCTGGAGGAGGATGGGTTGTCAGGGAGTTAAATATCCCAGAATTCCCATTTATTTTAAGGGCTCTGAGTATGTTGTAGTGGGTATAAGTGTACCTGCCATCTAGATGGCCAGGGTTCATGTTCCCTGGCAGGTGTGTGTGTCTAAAGTTTATTTATATATATATGCATATATATTATATATATATATATATATATATATATATAATATATATATATATTATAATATATATATATATATATAGTCGACTATATATATAGTCCGACGAGTAATTGCAACTCAAACTGAGGATGAACGGCCATCAGCAAACGAGCGAAACAGAGAAAGAATGGCTCAAATACGTGCCGAGGAAGCAGCAGAGCGACGTGCAGCCAGACTTAAGGATGCACGGTTACGAGCACGGCTATGGCATTCTGCAGCTTCAGATCTGCTTCGTTCTCAACAGAATGAACGCGACAGATTGAGAGTGGCTGAAACATATCAGCAAGAAACAGCAGATCACCTTCAAACACGACTCCGTGCTCACCAATCATGCGATTACAATCGCCATGCATACCAGTACAACCCAGCTGATGATTATAATATGAGTCGGCATGTTCTCATCGGCACTATAACTGAAGTGTGTCCTTATTGCAAGGCTTTCAAATTTAATGGAGAAACGAAAGGAATGTGTTGCGCCGCTGGAAAAATTAAACTGCCTTAACTTGCAGAACCGCCAGAGCCATTACAAACTTTGCTTGCTGGATATACCGACGAATCAAAGCATTTCCTATCAAACATCAGGAAATACAACTCATTACACTTTCCAGCAATTGAGATTTGTCAACAGCGTTACACGTGCCAATTTCCGTAGTGCATGTCAAGATCGGAATTTATTGGAGAACGACCGACAATGGGATGTATGCATTAATGACGCGTCCAACACGTCACATCCAAATCAAATTCGTGCATTGTTTGCAATCATATCAACTGCCTGCTCTCCTTCATCTCCAATACAGGTATGGGAGAAATATAAATCGCACATGGCTGAAGACATTGTCCATCGAATACGAAAGGAAAATTCAAATATGAACATGGATTTCACAGCAGAAATCTACAACGAAGAGTTGATAATGATTGAAGATTTGTGCTTAGAAATCGCGAACAAAGTTCTCAATTATTTGGGAATGCCATCACCGAATCGATCGGCTGCTGCTTCGTTTGATGTAGAATTGCGTCGTGAACAAAGTTACAACACGGGTGAACTGTTGTCTTATGTGCATTCAAATATGCCATAGCTAACGCTTAAGCAAAAAAGCATTTACGATCGAATAATTGAAACTGTCTATACTGGGCTTGGAGAAATCTTCTTAGATGCGCCAGGAGGAACTGGTAAAACCTTCCTAATTACAT
>NC_091186.1:34628742-34668962 GCF_040958095.1 Procambarus clarkii | reverse complement strand
TTATATTTGTGTAAGTTCTGTATATGTAATCTGAAAAAATAGATCTTCATGTGCAAGTGTGAAAGTGTATTTTGGTTTATGGGACGATGTGTGGGTATTTTGTGAAAGTTATGTTTTTGAAATTGTGTAATTTTAGTGAATGGGCATTTTTTATTGTCTAAATGTATAAGCAATTTGCTATATTTGTGCAAATGTCATATTTTGTGTAAATGTTATACTTTGAGTGTACATGCAATATTTGTGTAAATGCTATATTTTTGTGTGCAACTGACATATTTTGTATGTAAATGACATATTTTGTCTATAAATGGATTATTTTGTGTGTGAATGGCATATTTTGTGTGTAAATAATATATTTTGTGCATAAATGGTATATTTGGAGTATAAATGCTGTATTTTTTCTGCACAGCCGTCATCTGCACGGCCGTCATCGTGCATATATTGGGCTACCTAGCCCACCAAGATTCAGATTACTCCTGGGTGCTCTGCTGAGTAGACCTGTTGACATAACCCGGTGTGGTAACAGAGTTATTCAGTTTGGCTCACAGTATTCTAGCACAATATTTTATTTGCACATAAACGTAAAATAAATTTGATTGCTCATCTTGTTTGTTTGCACACTTTGTATTAGAGCCAAGCCTGGATATTTTGTTTTGTAATTTGTTTAATTTCATTTTTCTATCAAAGTAAAGTATTTTTAAATGTTTTTTTTGTGCTTTATCCTACAACTGCCACACAGTGAAGATTACACAGCAGTCTAATTTTTTTTTATTTTTTTTGCTTTCGTTTTTGTTTTATGTGACAGGCATTCCATCTACCTAGAGACTGCGATACCTAATAGCCAGAACGCACTTCTCAGCCTACTATGCAAGGCCCGATTTGCCTAATAAGCCAAATTTTCCTGAATTAATATATTTTCTCTAATTTTTTTTCTTGTGAAATGATAAAGCTACCCATTTCATTATGTATGAGGTCAATTTTTTTTTATTAGAGTTAAAATTAACGAAGATATATGACCGAACCTAACCATCCCTACCTAACCTAACCTAACCTATCTTTGGTGTATTTAAATACTCCGAAATTACCATCTCTTTTAAGGGTCTGAGCAGGTGGTGGAGCGGGTTAAGGCGTACCTGTTATGCCAGTTGCTGGAAGGCTTCTGTGCTGGCTAGGGTTCGAGTCTCCTGGTGGGAAAGTGTTCTAAAGTTGTATACTTCACTCTCGTGTTTAGGAGAGTTGTGCCTTAAGCATAGACACTGTGTCTTCCCATATTAACAGGGACTTGATGAAATAAACGTATAAATGACCCCTCACTTGCTCTAGTGCTCTTGGGAGGTGGTGATCTTTGGTGTATTTAAATACTCCGAAATTACCATCTCTTTTAAGGGTCTGAGCAGGTGGTGGAGCGGGTTAAGGTGTACCTGCTATGCCAGTTGCTGGAAGGCTTCTGTGCTGGCTAGGGTTCGAGTCTCCTGGTGGGAAAGTGTTCTAAAGTTGTATATATATATATATATATATATATATATATATATATATATATATACATATATATATATATATATATTAGTATATTTTGGTAGCAGTCTTTCCTGTAGACATATATTATTAAATATGACCGAAAAAGTAAGATTAATAATTCTAACACGAATTTTCTCAATCTTTCGTACATTACGCTTCACTGCTGGAGGTAAATCAAAAATCACTTCTCCAAAATTCATTTTTATTTCTAGTCTGACGCGACACTGGTTTTTTGGAGCTTACAGTCCCCAAGTGGGCATTTGAAGGCAAAAACGGCCAGCCTACTCATGAGAAACTCTCCAGACACAAAACAGAACGCTTTAAAAGAGACTAACGTCGTCTATGCCTTCAAATGCCCACTTGGGGACTGTAAGCTCCAAAAAAACCAGTATATAGGCAAGACAACAACATCTCTTTTTAGGCGTTTAACGATGCATAAGCAACAGGGCTCCATTAGGAACATATAATCTCTTCCCATAACCAAACCATCACCAGAGAAATCCTAGTAAACAACACAGAAATCATCGATAGATACAGCGATAGCAGGCGGCTTGACGTTTGCGAGGCACTACACATCAAGAAGTCAACACCAGCAATCAACAGCCAATTATTGCACAACTATATTCTACCCACCTCAAGACTCCGCTCCAATATAGAAGCATCAAGAAATATTGACCAATAGGCTTTCTACAAACACTTCTATTCAATACCCATTGTTTCTGTTCTGTCTTGTGTTGATACTTTTAATACCCTATTAATATCCCCTCCTGTTCTGTCTTGTGTTAATGCCACATCACCCTTCCCACCTCACTCAAATGTAGATATAATATCAGAGAGACGTAAGTTCTAATCAGTTGTGTATTTGTGAAGTCTTTGAAAATGTAATAAGTTTTACGAAACGCGCCCGTGTCGCGTCAGACTAGAAATAAAAATGAATTTTGGAGAAGTGATTTTTGATTTACCTCCAACAGTGAAGCGTAATGTACGAAAGATTGAGAAAATTCGTGTTAGAATTATTAATCTTACTTTTTCGGTCATATTTAATAATATATATATATATATATATATATATATATATATATATATATATATATATATATATATATATATATATATATGCGAACAAGCCTGAATGGTCCCCAGGACTATATGCAACATACCCCAGAAGTGACTCAAACCCATACTGCCAGGAGCACTCTGCTGGTGTACAGGATCCCTTAACCGCTCGACCAACACGACCGGACAAAAGAGGATGGTAGCCGAGGCTATTTCCATCTCCCCGCCGGCACTCGGCTGGTAATCTTGGGCATGGTATTTTATCAAATCACCTCATTCTTTGGGGCACACGTGAGGAACACGCCGAGTGCCGGCGGGGCACTGCCACCTCTGGTGCAATTATAGGGGGACCCATAGCCTCAGAGAAGAGAACACAGAGAATTCAGAGAAAAACTTGCAATATAAGTCTGAATACGTATGAGTGTTCATTTCTCCTACCACCCCCTTTTTTTATGGTGTACACTTTATTATGCAAGGTTATACAGTTACATATCTGATTTTAAACAAAAAACGAACATTGAGAGGACCCAAGAAAAGTTAGCTTCCTAGAGGCTGTAGATTTCCTCGAACTCCTCCAACGCCGGGCAGGAACCAAGGACGCAGCGGGCATTCCCCCTCTGGACCACAACACTGAGGCGCTGGAAGAGAAAACTTGTCACTCGAGGGTCTCTTGTAGTGTCAATGAGCTTGGAACCAAGATCCTTATGAAACCTTCTTGCACTCTCTCCTCATGGGCGTAGGGTCTCAGACCCTATTGGAACGAAGTTGTACCGATGATCTAATTCCCTGTACTTGGCTGACTTGTATCTTTCTCTGTGAATTGCCGCGGCTCCTGCTTGGCCGGCAGAGAGGTTGATGTATGTGGTTGCCTGGGTGGATACGCAAGTATAGTCCCACGCCAACTGTCTGCAGTGTGACTCCGTCTGGTTGGCCGGCAAAGCTTACAGAGTCACGGTTCAATAGGTTGCGGGGCTCTCTTTCCACTGGACACTGGGCAGAGGCAAGGCTTCTTTTAATGATGTCATTGACTTCGTCGTGTCTAGTGTGCCAACAGATTTTCCACAGTGCAGGCCATGCAATCCATATTCGTCAGCCTCTGCCTCGCCGCAAATACACCTATGAACAGTGTGGATAGGGGCAGCAAGGAGGAGAGCAACTGCAATACGGAGCTCCTGCAGATCAAGACGTGTGCCTGTCGCAGACATAGGGACTACCAAAAGGAAGTCCACTGCATGGGGAACCTGCACAGCTGTCAAGCGTGCACGAATACTGGGGGTTGTTGCTGCCTCCAGCAAAGCTGTGGCTTCTTTGCCTACAATGGGGCTGTCCCAGCTGGATTATTTCTTGGCTTTCGGCATGGCTGGTCTGAGTGCTGGGTCTGCCATGGCACCCCATTTCGTGTCGCATTCTGTGTAGTGGAGGTCCTGTATCCCCGCTACATCACTCAAGGTGTCAGGTAGAATTTTCTTAACCAGGTCATCTGATGCTGAGGAGGAAGACAGGATGGCTGGGACAGCTGGCATTCATTGAGGGAGAGATTAACAACTTTTTCTAGCATGGTCTTCAGTAAGAGGTCATACTCTTCAAGCTTTCTGTTGTGCTAAGATGGAGCGCACCTCAGAAAGTAGGTTATTCTTGGAAGGGATAGGCATTTAGTGAGGAGATATAAAGCATCGTGGGCTTTGATGTCACCTATTCTGTCTTTCATCCTCCTGAGGTCTGTGATTTTCTTATCAAGGATCTCCTCAATGGCGTTAGACCCGAGGGGGGCTCCAAGAAGAGTGCTGTTCATAGCCCTAATGACATGAGCTCCAAGCAAGGCAGACCTTATTCTAGCTACGATGTCTGGGTTGGAGGAGACTACTTCACACTTGGAAGGGATCAGGACGAGACCCAGGCTTACTTCTTGCTCCTATATATTCCTAATATCTTCCAAGCGGTGGTCCATGGTTCCAGCTATAGTGTCATCATCCAAAAATTAGATGTTGAACTCACTGGACAAGCTTTCAGTGATTTCTGTTAAGACTAAGCAGAAAAGAAGGGGAGCAAGAGGATCATCTTGTTGAACACCTTCACATGATCTGATTTCGTGTTAACCAAAGAGCAGTTTTGACTCACCACTGTAGCACGATAGTATGAACGGGTAGAGGGGCCGGAAATGGCGATGTACGACACAAAGTTACATCTCTTCTGACCATGTTGAAGGCATTCTTCAAGTCCAGTTTGAGCAGGGCCTTTTCATCAGAAATGTTGGTGATGTATGCTCGTGCTGCATGGGCAGCCTCTTTACAGCCTTGGGGGTCTCTTGTAGTGTCTGATCAATGTAGGTCTGATCAAACCAAATCCTAGCTGAATTGATTTTAGCAATTCAGCCGCTTGCTGGCTGACAACCCTCGTAGCAGCCTTAGAAACCAGGCGTCGAAGAGTGTTGCAAACAGCGATTGGCCTGATTCCCTCATCCTTCTTTTTGAGAGCACAGAGGGAGGCACAAAAAAAGAGGGGCCCTGATGACCTCAGGTATATCACCAGCCAGGCACGCGTTGACGAACCTTGTGAGTTCCATAAGAAGATCTTGTGCAGCATCACCAACCGCAGGATTTAACATTTGCTTGATGTGTTGAGGTTTTAATCCTGTAAAGCCGCCTGCTGACCCAGGTGAAAAAGAAAGTGCTGCTTTGTAGACCTCAGATTCACCAATAGTTAATGGGTCTGAAATGGTGACGGCTGATGGCGGAACGATGTTGTCGCCTTGAGGGGCTCTGGGTGGGTGCTTGCTTTGCAGGGCCCGTGCTGTGGCTGAGTTTCGAGGAGCAATTTTCTCGTCACTGGTGAGAACTCTAATAGCACTTGCGGTATTTCCCTCTTCAATTTTCTTGGTGATTTGAGCTCTGATTTTGTACGTTTCCGGTATGTTGTTGTTACCATTTCTGCGGTGGATGTGTTTTGCTCGCAGAGGCAGGCGAACTAGGTTGTCCCCCCTTGGGTATTCATTTATCGCCCTCAGGACCGAGGAAGCATGTGATTTCTCCCTCCTTGGAGGGACGGTGAGGCATACATTGCCAAACAAAAGGACATTATGCCACGCTTGAATGTTTTTCGGGGCATCATTGACCCTTTTTAGAAGATTACAGAGGCATCTGCATTTGCTGCTGCATTTGTGCGGGCTGCTTTTGGGATGTGTGGTAGTGTTTTAGCAGACGTCGCTATGATTGTTTGAGTGAGGTTTTCAGATGAGATTAGGTTAATGGGAGTGTCTTCCCTAACTTTTAATGGCAGCTGGCCATTGCTTCCCTTTGGAGCCTGGTGGGAACCATTGCATCTTGCCTCATTGAAGGTATGAAAGCGGGTAACACCACCGTTAGAGTTTATGGCGGTGTTTTTGTTGCATACTCGGCAAAAACCTCTTTTAAGAGTAGTTGTTGGCACCTCAAGGCTTGTGGAGTCCTGCCCGACCTCTTGGACCCCTTCCATTTCAACTCAGTTGGGAGAGTTAAACTGTGCATTATTCTATAGAGGGGGCAAACACGCAGGGTCATGGCCAAGCAACTGCCAGCAACTGGGTGTGGAGCCAGCAACTGGGTGTGGAGCCAGCAACTGGGTGTGGAGCCAGCAACTGGGTGTGGAGCCAGCAACTGGGTGTGGAGGCATCAACTGGGTGTGGAGCCATCAACTGGGTGTGGAGCCAGCAACTGGGTGTGGAGCCAGCAACTGGGAGTGGAGCCAGCAACTGGGTGTGGAGCCATCAACTGGGTGTGGAGCCAGCAACTGGGTGTGGAGGCAGCAACTGGGTGTGGAGCCAGCAACTGGGAGTGGAGCCAGCAACTGGGTGTGGAGCCATCAACTGGGTGTGGAGCCAGCAACTGGGTGTGGAGTCAGCAACTGGGTGTGGAGCCATCAACTGGGTGTGGAGGCATCAACTGGGTGTGGAGCCATCAACTGGGTGTGAAGCCATCAACTGGGTGTGGAGCCAGCAACTGGGAGTGGAGCCAGCAACTGGGTGTGGAGCCATCAACTGGGTGTGGAGCCAGCAACTGGGTGTGGAGTCAGCAACTGGGTGTGGAGCCATCAACTGGGTGTGGAGGCATCAACTGGGTGTGGAGCCATCAACTGGGTGTGGAGCCAGCAACTGGGTGTGGAGTCAGCAACTGGGTGTGGAGCCAGCAACTGGGTGTGGAGCCATCAACTGGGTGTGGAGCCATCAACTGGGTGTGGGGCCATCAACTGGGTGTGGAGCCAGCAACTGGGTGTGGAGCCAGCAACTGGGTGTGGAGCCAGCAACTGGGTGTGGAGCCAGCAACTGGGTGTGGAGCCAGCAACTGGGTGTGGAGCCAGCAACTGGGTGTGGAGCCAGGAACTGGGTGTGGAGCCAGCAACTGGGTGTGAAGGCATCAACTGGGTGTGGAGCCAGCAACTGGGTGTGGAGCCAGCAACTGGGTGTGGAGCCATTAACTGGGTGTGGAGACAGCAACTGGGTGTGGAGCCAGCAACTGGGTGTGGAGCCATCAACTGGGTGTGGAGGCATCAACTGGGTGTGGAGCCAGCAACTGGGTGTGGAGCCATCAACTGGGTGTGGAGCCATCAACTGGGTGTGGGGCCATCAACTGGGTGTGGAGCCAGGAACTGGGTGTGGAGCCAGCAACTGGGTGTGAAGGCATCAACTGGGTGTGGAGCCAGCAACAGGGTGTGGAGCCATCAACTGGGTGTGGGGCCATCAACTGGGTGTGAAGGCATCAACTGGGTGTGGAGCCAGCAACTGGGTGTGGAGGCATCAACTGGGTGTGGAGGCATCAACTGGGTGTGAAGGCATCAACTGGGTGTTTAGCCAGCAACTGGGTGTGAAGGCATCAACTGGATGTGGAGCCATCAAATGGGTGTGGAGCCATCACTGGGTATGGAGGCATCAACTGGGTGTGGAGGCCGGTGGGGCTAGGATCAGCTCAGGTAGTGAGGTGCGGGGGGGGGGGGATGGGGGTCGGTTTGGGGGGGAGGCGTAGTATCGAGTGGGCTATACACATGACACACAATACGCATTTATATATATATATATATATATATATATATATATATATGTACACCAGGGTTTGTATGACACTGAGAATATGTGGTTGGCACTTTGTTATATGTTTGACACTGTAAACTGGGGTTGACACTTTGTGGTCCTGTCAATGGAAGGGCTGGTGCAGCATACACGGTAATCAAGGATAATACTTTCCAACGCAGAAATGAAGAAGAAGCGCGTATTGAGAACTATGCCTCTTCAACGCAAGCAGAGCTAACTGCCATTGTTATGGCGTTAAGGTTTCTTGAACGAAACACTAATGGTGCAGTGATTTGCACCGATTCAAAAGCAGCACTGCAAAGCCTAAGTAAAAATCGGGCAGAAAATCTTGCAATAGTCGCTGAAATTAAGAGAGCTGTGAGAGTACTTACCAATCAGGAAAGAGTCATCAAGTTTCTGTGGATCCCCTCCCATGTTGGAATATGTGGGAATGAACGAGCAGATGTGCTGGCTGCTGAAGGCGCTGAAGGAGACCATATTGAATACTTCATACCCAAGACTCAACTACAAATTAGAGGTATTGTCAGGCAACATCACCGTGACAAGGTAACTGAGGAAAGGAGGATAGAAGCACAAACCAGTGAATCTGTACGATGGTACAACATGGTTGCAGATGGCAATCCCAGTCATTATGGCTGAAGAGGACGAGGACGAGGGAGAGAATCAGTAAAAGCGAGAATCCGTCTTGGATACAAATATCCATGGAGATATGGAATGGAAACAACAGTTGATCAGCGAGGTTGCAGAATCTGTGGTGAGAGTGATGGACACCGCCTTGACCACTATCTACGTGAATGTGAACACCTGAGACATCAGGAATATGTGCAGAATAATAAACCCCACATTGTTTGAGTTAGGAAAACACTATTTGTCAAATATTGATACTGTTCTTAAAAGACTTCCCCATTTTGCACCCGCTAGATAACGTAAGCTTTTAAGGGTTGATAGATGTTAATCTTCTTGTTTGAGGAGCTGTTCACTTGAGACAGTTAAGCCAGTCCCAGCTGTGTCTGGGTACAAGTGACAAGATGAACAACCCAGCGGGTTTTCTTCCTATTGGGGAGTGTTGTACATTCTGCTATGTCCACTCACAAGATGAGTGGCGCTGCCCAATAAACTCGCCCCTCGGCGCAAAATTTTAAAAAAATTTGTGGTGTGTATATTTCGCTGAGTATCCGAGTTGGCACTTTGAGATGTATATATCACTATGGCACTATGACACTATATACATGTGTGACGGGAAAGTGTTGGAGTGTAGATGTTCGGCAGTCCTCCAATGGCAGGTGTCAATGCCTGGTCACACTTACAAAAAAAAAGATAGACGCCTTGCCTGTTGTCTTTGATAAGTGAGAGGGAGGAACACGTAAAACACAAAGTATGAACAATGAAACTTTAAGTCCCGTGGCTATGAAAAGTGCAATTTAAAGAACAAAGATAAATGCAAAAACAATGTGAGACAAAATAGTAAATGGTGAAATGGTGCTGAGAATATTGGCTATGGCTGAGACCTCCCTTAGTATACAGAGCTTAGAACTTAGTATGCCAGAGAGAGATGTCAACTCTTAGAGCACAAAGAATATTCTGAAGTTGATGGCTGGTCCAAGCTCAGACATCGACTCAGGTAGATGGCAATGAGGTGCAGGTGTGCAGTCAGCGAGTCACCAATCAGGAGCAGGCAGGCTGGGATGGGTAGTTGGCTGGTTGATGACGAGCCGGCGTGGAGGGTGTGTGGAGTTGGGGGGTTCTTGGGTACGTTTTGCCTCCAGGTCAAAACGTTTTGTGCTACTGGTGGACGTATCTTGAATGTAGCATCTTGTACTTGTAGACTGAATGTAACTTTAGATAGGGAAGAGCAGGGTCAATCTCTCTTGAAAGAGATTATCGTCACACATGGTACGCACTTTGTATGTCGGGGCCGCAAAGTATACACTAAACAGACAGAAATTGTTCACTATCATTCACTGAGCCCACGAGGGAGGTGGTGGGGTGGTGGGGTGGTGAGGGGAGATGCGGCCACTACCAGCCTCCTCCGCCTGACCGGTGAGCGGGTGTTCTTAGTGACGCCTTACTCTAAGGTTCACTTTCCCTCACGCTCCTCCCTCCGCCCCCGCCCTTCCCCATCCCGCCCCGGCCGTTAAGTTATTATTATTATTATTATTATGATTATTATTATTCTACCACAGACGTGGCGACACATTAACAATGCTAACCCGCATATTTCTGTCCTCCATGGACAGGGTTAGAGATTTGTCAAACAGTTCAGGGATTTATTGAACAATCAACCAAAGAAGGTGATTGTAGTGCTTTTAAAATGCTAGGCTAAGCTACATACGTAAATACACAGGTTTACGTATGCCCTATATATGTGTTCGATGTGTCTTTTACATAGAGTCATTAATGTGCATTTACAAAGCTGAGATGGAATTCTGATCAGCTTCCACATATACTTTATACACATACATATACACACACACACATATATGTACATATACATATATACATACATGTATATACAAACATGCATACACATACATTTGTCTCTTTTACTCTGACAGGGTTATCTTGAGATGATTTCGGGGCTTTAGTGTCCCTGCGGCTCAGTCCTCGACCAGGCCTCCACCCCCAGGAAGCAACCCATGACAGCTTACTAATTCCCAGATACCTACTTACTGTTAAGTAACAGAGGCATCAGGGTGAAAGAAACTCTGACCATCGTTTCTCTCCGGCACCCGGGATCGAACCCGGGTCCACAGGATCACGCGTCAAGTGTTCTGTTCGCTCAGTCACCGGCTCCCTCTGGCTGATTAGGCAAATCTAATCAGGCAAATCAGTTATCTCACCGGGTGAGATAACTGATAGAGAAACTAGTGTGCAATTAAGCACCTAATCACTGAAGATGATTAGGGTGCTTTCACAAGCTCAGGTTATATAGTTACATCACATACATTCATTGTATAATTGATACATTACATGGTCAATCTAGGGTACAAGTCCGATATATAATCATCAAGTGTTCCCTCACTGGCACTGTTGCTGGTGAGTTCAAGCTTGGCAAGACGGAGAAACTTGTAAAATACCGTTGACTGGGAAGATGGAGGGACTTCAAACGCTGAAGATGTCTTGTAATGATGTTCACGTATGTCCTGGCTGACGCCTCACCTGCTTGGCCTTATTTATATATATATATATATATATATATATATATATATATATATATATATATATATATATATATATATGTCGTACCTAGTAGCCAGAACGCACTTCTCAGCCAACTATGCAAGGCCCGATTTGCCTAATAAGCCAAGTTTTCCTGAATTAATATTTTTTCTTTTATTTTTTTCTTATGAAATGATAAAGCTCCCCATTTCATTATGTATGAGGTCAATTTTTTTTATTGGAGTTAAAATTAACGTAGATATATGACCGAACCTAACCAACCCTACTTAACCTAACCTAACCTATCTTTATAGGTTAGGTTAGGTTAGGTAGCCTAAAAAGTTAGGTTAGGTTAGGTTAGGTAGGTTAGGTAGTCGAAAAAACATTAATTCATGAAAATTTGGCTTATTAGGCAAATCGGGCCTTGCATATTAGGATGAGAAGTGCGTTCTGGCTACTAGGTACGACATATATATATATATATATATATATATATATATATATATATATATATATATATATATATATATATATATATATATATATGCGAACAAGCCTGAATGGTCCCCAGGACAATATGCAACTGAAAACTCACACCCCAGAAGTGACTCGAACCCATACTCCCAGAAGCAACGCAACTGGTATGTACAAGACGCCTTAATCCACTTGACCATCACGACCGGACAAAATGAGGTGATAGCCGAGGCTATTTGAACCACCCCACCGCCGGCACTCGGATAGTAATCTTGGGCATAGCATTTTACCAAATCACCTCATTCTTTGGGGCACACGTGAGGAACACAAATGCGAACAAGCCTGAATGGTCCCCAGGACAATATGCAACTGAAAACTCACACCCCAGAAGTGACTCGAACCCATACTCCCAGAAGCAACGCAACTGGTATGTACAAGACGCCTTAATCCACTTGACCATCACGACCGGACAAAATGAGGTGATAGCCGAGGCTATTTGAACCACCCCACCGCCGGCACTCGGATAGTAATCTTGGGCATAGCATTTTACCAAATCACCTCATTCTTTGGGGCACACGTGAGGAACACAAATGCGAACAAGCCTGAATGGTCCCCAGGACAATATGCAACTGAAAACTCACACCCCAGAAGTGACTCGAACCCATACTCCCAGAAGCAACGCAACTGGTATGTACAAGACGCCTTAATCCACTTGACCATCACGACCGGACAAAATGAGGTGATAGCCGAGGCTATTTGAACCACCCCACCGCCGGCACTCGGATAGTAATCTTGGGCATAGCATTTTACCAAATCACCTCATTCTTTGGGGCACACGTGAGGAACACAAATGCGAACAAGCCTGAATGGTCCCCAGGACAATATGCAACTGAAAACTCACACCCCAGAAGTGACTCGAACCCATACTCCCAGAAGCAACGCAACTGGTATGTACAAGACGCCTTAATCCACTTGACCATCACGACCGGACAAAATGAGGTGATAGCCGAGGCTATTTGAACCACCCCACCGCCGGCACTCGGATAGTAATCTTGGGCATAGCATTTTACCAAATCACCTCATTCTTTGGGGCACACGTGAGGAACACAAATGCGAACAAGCCTGAATGGTCCCCAGGACAATATGCAACTGAAAACTCACACCCCAGAAGTGACTCGAACCCATACTCCCAGAAGCAACGCAACTGGTATGTACAAGACGCCTTAATCCACTTGACCATCACGACCGGACAAAATGAGGTGATAGCCGAGGCTATTTGAACCACCCCACCGCCGGCACTCGGATAGTAATCTTGGGCATAGCATTTTACCAAAATGCTATGCCCATGATTTGCTATGCTATGCTATGATTTGGTAAAATGCTATGCCCAAGATTACTATCCGAGTGCCGGCGGTGGGGTGGTTCAAATAGCCTCGGCTATCACCTCATTTTGTCCGGTCGTGATGGTCAAGTGGATTAAGGCGTCTTGTACATACCAGTTGCGTTGCTTCTGGGAGTATGGGTTCGAGTCACTTCTGGGGTGTGAGTTTTCAGTTGCATATTGTCCTGGGGACCATTCAGGCTTGTTCGCATTTGTGTTCCTCACGTGTGCCCCAAAGAATGAGGTGATTTGGTAAAATGCTATGCCCAAGATTACTATCCGAGTGCCGGCGGTGGGGTGGTTCAAATAGCCTCGGCTATCACCTCATTTTGTCCGGTCGTGATGGTCAAGTGGATTAAGGCGTCTTGTACATACCAGTTGCGTTGCTTCTGGGAGTATGGGTTCGAGTCACTTCTGGGGTGTGAGTTTTCAGTTGCATATTGTCCTGGGGACCATTCAGGCTTGTTCGCATTTGTGTTCCTCACGTGTGCCCCAAAGAATGAGGTGATTTGGTAAAATGCTATGCCCAAGATTACTATCCGAGTGCCGGCGGTGGGGTGGTTCAAATAGCCTCGGCTATCACCTCATTTTGTCCGGTCGTGATGGTCAAGTGGATTAAGGCGTCTTGTACATACCAGTTGCGTTGCTTCTGGGAGTATGGGTTCGAGTCACTTCTGGGGTGTGAGTTTTCAGTTGCATATTGTCCTGGGGACCATTCAGGCTTGTTCGCATTTGTGTTCCTCACGTGTGCCCCAAAGAATGAGGTGATTTGGTAAAATGCTATGCCCAAGATTACTATCCGAGTGCCGGCGGTGGGGTGGTTCAAATAGCCTCGGCTATCACCTCATTTTGTCCGGTCGTGATGGTCAAGTGGATTAAGGCATCTTGTACATACCAGTTGCGTTGCTTCTGGGAGTATGGGTTCGAGTCACTTCTGGGGTGTGAGTTTTCAGTTGCATATTGTCCTGGGGACCATTCAGGCTTGTTCGCATTTGTGTTCCTCACGTGTGCCCCAAAGAATGAGGTGATTTGGTAAAATGCTATGCCCAAGATTACTATCCGAGTGCCGGCGGTGGGGTGGTTCAAATAGCCTCGGCTATCACCTCATTTTGTCCGGTCGTGATGGTCAAGTGGATTAAGGCGTCTTGTACATACCAGTTGCGTTGCTTCTGGGAGTATGGGTTCGAGTCACTTCTGGGGTGTGAGTTTTCAGTTGCATATTGTCCTGGGGACCATTCAGGCTTGTTCGCATTTGTGTTCCTCACGTGTGCCCCAAAGAATGAGGTGATTTGGTAAAATGCTATGCCCAAGATTACTATCCGAGTGCCGGCGGTGGGGTGGTTCAAATAGCCTCGGCTATCACCTCATTTTGTCCGGTCGTGATGGTCAAGTGGATTAAGGCGTCTTGTACATACCAGTTGCGTTGCTTCTGGGAGTATGGGTTCGAGTCACTTCTGGGGTGTGAGTTTTCAGTTATATATATATATATATATATATATATATATATATATATATATATATATATATATACATATATATGCATATATACAATTAAGTCTCTTTCTGAAGATGTATTAATGTGCGAAAGTACTTAAGGAAATTCTTGTTTCAATTTTCCTCTGTGGTCTGACACTATCATTTATATATACACTATAAGTCTCCCGCTCCCCCTCCCCCCGTGTGTAGTGTCTCCCGCCCCCCCGCCCCCACCTCCTACGATCAGGTGGTCGCGCCTTCCCCTCCCCGCCCCACTTCCCAGACCGGGCCAGCGCAGCCTCCCACCCTCACTCACTACCTCCACGAGCCCACCCACCCCAGGCATCTGCCTAGACATGACACTTGGTATAGGGGACAACCTGGTCCCCCCCCCCCCCCCCCAGCCAGGAGGGAGAGACAAATACTCCAGTGCAAGGTGAGTCACTTCACCTAAGGGGATATGGCAGAAGAAGCCGCTACCAGCCAGCTCACCCCTCTCGAAGCCAATCAAAGGAGAGGCACATGCAGCGTTTGTGGGAGCAACATAAGGATCAACTCGGTCTCCAGAGTCATACGCCAGCATGGTGACTGTCCTGGGTCAGGGAGGCCTCCCGTGGGAGGAGGCAGCACTCAGGAGCCAGTTGCACCAGTGCAAATCGCAACAGACTACATTGAACAGACGACCTGCTAGAGGCAATTAAAGCAACGTCAACCAGGACACTCAACCACATTCCAAAGGTATCTCATCGATTTCCTGCCGGGAAATACACGGACCTCATCGCAAAAGTCAACAGAGGGTCAAATAACCTTGATGCACCTGATACCATCAAAGCCTGGCACAATCTGTTACTTTTTGGCAACGCATGCTTAGATGTTCCAGACAGAGGAGACAAGACACTGGCCTCATCCGTCAATAAAGCAATTAAGGATTTTCCTAAGGCTGACAACCTAATCCACATTCCCAAACACACAAAACATCACCGAGGCAGACCAAGTAAGACAATCAGCGACAACAGAAAATTAGGTACCCAAGTCAGCAAGAAAATTGAAGAGGGCAATATACGGTTGGGGCACTCAGGTTGATCACAAGTGAGGACAAAATTTTGCCCAGGGATGAAACCACAGCCCAAGCACTGAGAGAAAAACACCCCCTCAGGGCCGTAGGTGGACCTCCCCCACAGGTCAGGCTCGCCCCTAACCAGGAACCTCTCGTCCTCCGGGAGTCAGAGGTTTATAAAGCTATCGTTTCATTTCCCCCAGACTCCTCAGGAGGCTACACAGGGGTAAGACCTCAACATGTGAAGGAAATGGTGAACCCTGTTCTTGGCCCAGCTGCAGAAGCGCTCCTGACAGAAATCACAACGTTTGTCAACAACTGCCTCGCCGGGTTAATCCCTGATGAAATCAAACCATTCTTCTTTGGTGCATCCCTATGTGCCCTGAAAAAGAAGGGGGAAGGTATTAGACCCATTGCCGTTGTTAATACCCTTCCCCGCCTAGTTGCAAGGGATGCTGTCAGAAGTATCCGAATGGAAGCAACCACCATGCTGCAACCCAACCAGCTGGGGTTTGGAGTCCCCCAAGGCTGTGAAGCAGCGGCCCATGCTGCACGAGCATACGTTAGTTCTCTTACGAAAGACCAAGCAGTAGTAAAATTAGATTTTAAAAACGCTTTCAACTCTGTAAAGAAGGAAGTAGTCCTCACCGCAGTCCATGAACACTGCCCAA
Organism: Procambarus clarkii; assembly: GCF_040958095.1. Classification (NCBI taxonomy): domain Eukaryota; kingdom Metazoa; phylum Arthropoda; class Malacostraca; order Decapoda; family Cambaridae; genus Procambarus; species Procambarus clarkii. Next base: position 34,653,111 of record NC_091186.1, on the reverse strand, counting down.
GCATTCTCCCGTTTGTGTCAGCAGGCTACAGCAAAGACTCAACCCTCCTCTTTGGCAAACATGAAGTCACCTCAGCAGAGGGAATTCAACAGCGAGACCCACTTGCACCCTTCCTCTTTTGCATAGCGGTTCGACAAATTACAACCAGACTGTCCAGTGAGCTCAACATCTGGTTCCTGGATGATGGCACTCTGGCAGGCACACAAGATTCCCTGCTGGAAGACCTGCAGCTGGTGAAGACACGGGGGGAGTCCATGGGTCTCGTTCTTAACCCCTCCAAAGTGCGAAATTATTGCATCCAGTGAAGTAATCATTAGAGCAGTGAAATCAGTTTTACCAGAAGCCTCAGTCATTAAACCCACCGACAGCACACTACTTGGAGCACCTCTGGGCCACAATGCCATTGCTGCAGTCCTTGACGAAAAGTTTAATGACCTAAAGAGGATGGAAGAGAGAATAGGGGACTTCGACGCCCATGATGCCCTCTACCTTCTCACCAAGGGCCTTACCTTGCCCAGGCTAACATACTTTTTAAGGTGTGCACCAACTTTTGGCAACCCACTTCTAAATCATTATGATGAGCACCTCAGGTCAATATTCAGGACGGCGCTAGATCTAGATTTAGATGACAGTCAGTGGGACCAAGCAACATTACGAGTGAGATTTGGGGGATAGGCATACGAAATGCCAATGAGGTAGCACTTCCAGCATTCTTATCCTCATGCACAGCAGTCAACGAATTAGTAGGGCAGATCCTACCATAGCGTATGAGAGACACAGCGGGAACTCATGACCAAACGTTCATCGAAGCAGTCAGACAATGGGAAACCATTGTACACCCCCAACCCCGACCACACGCTCCAAAAGACCACAAGCAGGCCCACTGGGATAGCCCCACAATGGAAAAGACTGTCACAGAAATGATAAACAACGCAGATGCCGAAAACAAAGCCCGCCTCCTAGCGGTAACAGCACTCCACGCCGGGGATTTTTTATTTGCTGTGCCCAGATTTGTCAGGCACCCTAGGGGTGCCCAATTTGTCAGGCATCCTAGGGGTGCCTGACAAATTGATCAGTGCTACAAAAGATCAGAGAGTAAAAGTTTCATGTTCCAGCGCCTCAGTGTTGCGATTCAGAGGGTTAAATTCTTTTTGCGTCTTTGACACTAGTCCAACTTCAGATTATTTCGAGGAAGTGTTTTACTTGCAACAATGATCGAACCTGTCTGTGACATCAATGTTTCCTAATGTCGTGTTTTCAAGAGATCTATAAACTTTAGGCACTTTTTGCAAACCCATGTATATCTTGTTATATATATATATATATATATATATATATATATATATATATATATATATATATATATATATATATATATATATATATATATATATATATATATAACTATATATATATAGTTATATATATATATATATATATATACATATATATATATATATATATATATATATATATATATATATATATATATATATAACTATATATATATAGTTATATATATATATATATATATATATATATATACATATATATATATATATATATATATATATATATATATATATATATATATATATATATATATATATATATATATATATATATATATATATTTATATATATACAAGAAGGTACATTGGGTTTGTGAGAATACATTGAAGGGTACAGTATTTACAATCTTGTAAAGCCACTAGTACGCGCAGCGTTTCGGGCAGGTCCTTAATCTAACAGATAATTTTAAGTAGGTAATTTCTATCAGAATTGATAAATGATAACAAATACATTGCAAGAGAAAAATGAGATGAGAGAGCTTAGTAAGTATATTAAAGCACATTGTTATATTAAAGCTCTGATTGATTACATTGACAGCTTGATTGGTAATTTAAACAAGATTAATAGACACCATACAGCAGATTGACAGCACATATAAGACAGCAATGATCACAATGGTAAAGATGTTCAGAATGGGTACATAAAGGTTGGGAGACTGGGTTGCAATAGATACAGTGCAATTTTAAGGCAAAAGGTGAAAAACTATGAAGATGAAATTAGGTACTTTTTAGTATTGATTTTGAATGATGTAAAAGTTGGACAGCTTGTCAATTCAATAGGGAGTGAGTTCCATAGACTAGGTCCCTTTATTTGCATAGAGTGTTTACACAGATTAAGTTTAACTCTGGGGATATCAGAGAGATATTTATTTCTGGTGTGGTGATAATGAGTCCTATTACATCTGTCCAGGAAGAGTTTCAGAGCAGGATTTGCATTTAAGAACAGGGATTTGTAAATGTAGTTGACACAAGAGAATTTATGGAGTGAGATTATGTTTAGCATGTTTAGGGAGTTAAACAAGGGGGCTGAGTGTTGTCTGAAAGCAGAATTTGATATTATTCTGATAGCAGATTTTTGCTGGGTGATGATGGACTTGAGGTGGTTTGCAGTGGTTGAACCCCATGCACAGATACCATAGTTGAGATAGGGTTAGATTAGTGCATAATATATATATATATATATATATATATATATATATATATATATATATATATATATATATATATATATATATATATATATGTCGTACCTAGTAGCCAGAACGCACTTCTCAGCCTACTATACAATGCCCGATTTGCCTAATAAGTCAAGTTTCCATGAATTAATGTTTTTTCGACTACCTAATCTACCTAACCTAACCCAACCTATCTTTTTCGGCTACCTAACCTAACCTAACCTATAAAGATAGGTTAGGTTAGGTTAGCAACCCATTTCATTAGGTATGAGGTCAATTTTTTTTTATTGGAGTTAAAACAGGGCTCCATTAAGGAACATATAATCTCTTCCCACAACCAGACCATCACCAGAGAAGTCTTAAGAAAAAACACGGAAATCATCGATAGATACAGCGATAGCAGGCGGCTAGATATCTGCGAGGCACTACACATTACGAAGTCGACACCAGCAATCAAGAGCCAATTAATGCACAACTATATTCTACCCACTTCAAGACTCCGCTCCAATATAGAAGCATCAAGAAATATGGGCCAATAGGCCCTTTGCAGTTACTTCCATTCTTCCTTTTAACTTACAAAATATTATACACATTGTTTCGTGTTCTGTCTTGTGTTGAAAGTTTGTTTTCACCTCATCCAAAACTGTTGTAACATATCACCTCACTCAAATGCAGGTATAAAATCGAAGATGTTTAAATTCTGTTCAGTTATAGTTGTGTGTGTGTAAACTAAAGTCTTTGAAAATGTAATAAGTTTTACGAAACGCGCACAAGTGTCGCGTCAGACTAGAAATAAAAATGAATTTTGGAGAATTGATTTTTCAGTTACCATCAACAGTGAAAAAAAATATAAGAAACATTGAGAAAATTCGTGTTAGATTATATATATATATATATATATATATATATATATATATATATATATATATATATATATATATATATATATATATATATATATATATTAGTATATTTTGGTAGCAGTCTTTCCTGTAGTCATATATTATTAAATATGACCGAAAAAGTAAGATTAATAATTCTAACACGAATTTTCTCAATCTTTCGTACATTTCTTTTCACTGTTGGAGGTAATTCAAAAATCAATTCTTTGGAGAATTTTGGAGAATTGATTTTTGAATTACCTCCAACAGTGAAAAGAAATGTACGAAAGATTGAGAAAATTCGTGTTAGAATTATTAATCTTACTTTTTCGGTCATATATATATATATATATATATATATATATATATATATATATATATATATATATATATATATATATATATATATATATATATATATATGTCGTACCTAGTAGCCAGAACGCACTTCTCGGCCTACTATGCAAGGCTCGTTTTGCCTAATAGGCCGAGTTTTCCTGAATTGATATATTTTCTCTAATTTTTTTCTTATAAAATGATAAAGCTACCCATTTCATTATGTATGAGGCCAATTTTTTTTATTAGAGTTAAAATTAACGTTATATGACGCCACCTTCCAGCAAGCTGTCAACCGCGTCATCCATGGCTTAGATAACACCTACGCCTACTTGGATGATATCGTTGTAACAACCAACACCTGGAACAAGCATCTGTTCCAGCTGCAACGATTGTTCGCCAAGCTCGCCAAGGTGGCAAGTCCACCTTTGCTAAAGGTAAAGTGCGTTATCTTGGTCATGTGATAGGGAGTGGCAGACTAGCTCCGTTAAACATACACATTCAAGCCATCCAGCATTGCCCACAGCCTACCACCAGGAAGCAAATCCTGCGCTTCCTTGGTCTTGCTTCCTACTACCGTAGGTTTGTGAAGAATTTTAGTACGGTAGCGACCCCATTGATCACTTTAACCAAAATCTCTGCTCTGTTCTAATCCCATTCTCGCCCCGCCAGATATCACGAAGCCTTTCATCCTCCATGTCGACGCCAGTGGTACCGGCATCGGGGGCGTCCTGATGCAACAACGAGGCGAGGAGGTTCTACCTGTTAGCTACTAGAGCTACAAGTTAAAACCTCACCAGAAGAACTACAGCACTATCGAAAAGGAACTTCTCTCCATCGTCCTGAACTTACAGCACTTTGCATCATACATACAAGGTGCTCGGTCTACCACCATCTACTTGGACCACAATCCCCTACGCTTCTTGCAGCAAGCCCAATTCACCAATCAACGACTTCTACGATAGGCTTTGTATCTGCAGAATTTCAACCTGGAGATCTTCTACATCAAGGGTTCTGACAACATCATAGCAGATGCCCTCTCCAGAGCCTATGAGATAGAGGCAGCTACACATACCACTCTACCATCAGAAGAAGTAACTTGACCCATTAGATCAGGCTTCGGGGGAGAGTTGTGACGGTAATCTCTTTCAGAGAGATTGAGCCTGCTCTTCCCTACGTAAAGTTAATTATATATATACAACACTAAGATGCTACCTTCAGGATATATCTACCAGTAGCACAAAACGTTTTGACCAGGAGGCAAACGTACCCTAAACTCCCCCCACCCCACACTCCCTCCATGCCGGCTCGCCACCGTCGTCAACCAGCAAACTACCATTCCAGCCCGCCTGCTTCTGATTGGTGACCCGCCAACTGCACACCTGCACCTTTGCGCCTCAGTGCCCTATACCTAGTCGATGTCTGGGCCTGAACCAGTCATTGAAGTCAGAATATCCTTGTGCTCTCAAGCTGTGAACAACCAACTGATATACGCTCTGTTTATTGGTGGAGGTTCTCAGCTAGCACTATATTCTCAGCACCTGTTTATCACTTTTCTGTCTTTATTTTATGTGTAGAGTAACGTCACCCCTGTTCTTAATTTTTATGTTATATTTTTGACTTGTTTGTTTGCACTGTACATAGCCAAGGGATTCTCTTTGTTCATAATTTTTAAAGTTAATTAAAGGTTCATTGTTCATACTATGTGTTTTGCGTGTCTTCCCTTACTTTACCACAGACAACAGCCAAGCAGTCGATCTTTTTTTCTAAAATGTGATAGGCATTGACACCAGCCATTAGGAGGACTGCCGAACACCTACACTTCTACACTTTCCTGTCACAATATATAATATATATATTTATATAGATATATCTAATATATATATATGTCGTACCTAGTAGCCAGAACGCACTTCTCAGCCTACTATGCAAGGCCCAATTTGCCTAATAGGCCAAGTTTTCATGAATTAATTGGTTTTCGACTACCTAACCTAACCTAACTTTTTCGGCTACCTAACCTAGCCTATAAAGATAGGTTAGGTTAGGTAGGGTTTGTTAGGTTCGGTCATATATCTACGTTAATTTTAACTCCAATAAAAAAAATTAACCTCATACATAATGAAATGGGTAGCTTTATCATATCATAAGAAAAAAATTAGAGAAAATATATTAATTCAGAAAAATTTGGCTTATTAGGCAAATCGGGCCTTGCATAGTAGGCTGAGAAGGGCGTTCTGGCTACTAGGTACGACATATATATATATTAGATATATCTATATATATAAAATATATATATTAGATATATATATATATAAATATATATATATATATATATATATATATATATATATATATATAATATATGTCGTACCTAGTAGCCAGAACGCACTTCTCGGCCTACTATGCAAGGCCCGATTTGCCTAATAGGCCGAGTGATTTTTTTTATTTTCAATAATTTTTTTCCAAATAGTTTATTTGAATTATTATTATTATTTTATATTAAGACCATAATGTATTGACTTAGTTGTGTTAGTTTAAGTTTGGTTAAGATAGGTTAGGTTAGGTAGGGTTGGTTAGGTTCGGTCATATATCTACATTAGTTTGAACTCAAATTTAAAAAAATTAACTTATACATAATGAAATGGACAGATTTATCATTCCATAAGAAAAAAATTGGAAAAATATATAAATTCAGGAAAACTTGGCCTATTAGGTAAATCGTGCCTTGCATAGTAGGCCAAATACGACGTTCTGGCTACTAGGTACAACATTATATATATATATATATATATATATATATATATATATATGTCGTACCTAGTAGCCAGAACTCACTTCTCAGCCTACTATGCAAGGCCCGATTTGCCTAATATGCCTAGTTTTCATGAATTAATGTTTTTTCGACAACCTAACCTACCTAACCTAACCTAACCTAACGTTTTCGGCTACCTAACCTAACCTAACCTATAAAGATAGGTTAGGTTAGGTTAGGTAGGGTTGGTTAGGTTCGGTCATATATCTACGTTAATTTTAACTCCAATTAAAAAAAATTGACCTCATACATAATGAAATGGGTAGCTTTATCATTTCATAAGAAAAAAATTAGAGAAAATATAATAATTCAGTAAAACTTGGCTTATTAGGCAAATCGGGCCTCGCATAGTAGGCTGAGAAGTGAGTTCTGGCTACTAGGTACGACATATATATATATATATATATATATATATATATATATATGTTTTGGTAGCAGTCTTTCTTGTTAACATATGTTGTTGAATATGACCGAAAAGGTAAGATTAATAATTCTAACACGAATTTTCTCACTATTTCTTATGTTTTTCTTCACTGTCGGTGGTAATAAAAATAACACTTCTCCGAAATTCATTTTTTAATTGTCTGACGCTTGAATGCGTTTCGTAATTCACATTACATTTTCAAAAACTTAATTTACACACAAATTCTTTGTAATTATACTTTAATGGATGAGGTGATTTCCTCCGTTTTATTAGCCGTCGAAAAGAAGTTCCTATAATATAGTCTAATTTGGGGTACAAGTGTTGTGTTGGTTGACTCTTCAGGACCTGAGACCCACCATATACTGCAGGTATTTTGACGACATTTTTACACAGGTACCTGATGCCAGATGTCTGCAGCAGCTGAAGGAGGCATTTGAGCAGAATTCTGTGTTGAGTTTCACGTACGAGATGGAGAATAATGGGAAGCTGCCTTTTCTGGATGTAACAGTCATGGAAAGGAGCGGAGGCTTCCATACTGCAGTCTACACCAAAGAAACAAACATAGGAATGTGCCTCAATGCCAATAGTGACTGCCCAGACAGGTACAAGAGGAGTGTTGTCAACGCTTACGTCGACCGTGCTCTCAGCCACAGCTCAGGATGGAAAGAAGTCGATGAGGAACTCAGTCTGGTAAGGCAGGTCCTAGTCAACCGCGGCTTCTCTAACGATTTCGTTGAAGACATCATACAAAGAAAGGTGAACCACCATGCAACCTCTGAGGAGTCAACCAACGCAACATTTGTACTCCATATTAGACTATATTACAGGAACTTCTTTTCGACTGCTCATAAAACTGAGGAAAGGGTCCTGAAAGATATTGTTGATAGGAACGTCATCCCTACAGACAAAAATCAGAAAATACAATTGATAATTTATTATAAAACCAAAAAAACGGCCAATCTACTCATGAAAAACTCCCTAAACACCAAGCAGAACGCTTTGAAGGTGACCAACGTCGTCTATGCCTTTAAATGCCTACTTGGGGACTGTAAGCCCCAAAGAACTCAGTATATAGGCAAGACAACAACGTCTCTTTCCAGGCGACTAACAATGCATAAGCAACAGGGAGCCATCAAGGAACATATAATCTCTTCTCACAACCAGACCATCACCAGAGAAATCTTAACAAACAATACCCCCTCCCCGCTCAGCTCGTTGTCGCCGTGTGGGGGCTTAGTGGGCGGCTGCCGGAGTGTGATGCTCCTTGGGACAGTCCTCTGTCCTTTTCTAGCCTGGTGCTCCTGCTGCCGTCCTCTCCAATTCTGCTGGGCACCTTTTCCTTTTCCTTCTGTTTCGTTTTTGTTCCCCCTCTTCTCCTATCTGCTTGCCGTTTCCTGCCGACCTTTTGCTTGTTCTGGTTCTTCCCTTGAACTTCTTCTATTTTGACGCCCGGGTGCTTGAGGAGGCATACTCTTGCACACATAGAACTGTAGTACCCGACGTCAAGAGCGAGGGGAACCTTTTATTGTCAATCCCCCTTTCGTCACTGAACCCGATTTCGACGGACTGTCGGTTTCTTAAGGTGGCGTTTGTGGGGCGTATACTCACGACGCACCCCTAGGAGGCCCCGGCATGATCGGCGATAGCTTCTTGTTGGGTGTCCTGCCTCTAATTGTGGCTCCATCGTGGGTGTGGGGGCACATTCGTGAATGAATTCTTATTTTCGTAATGATGATGACCCCTGTTTCGGCTGCTTCTGGTTTACCTTCTCAGGCTCGTGGGGTGGGCGACCAAGCCCCCGAGTCAGTCCGTGTTGGAAGACCGGGCTCTGTAGCCTCCGCTGCATTGGGCCTCGACCTTGCTCCTCCTTTGGCTTCTCTGACTCCTTCCCCTGGCTCCCCTCCCTCCTCTGTGGTTGGGTCGAGCCCCAAGCCCCCAGTGGTGACAACCTCGTCCCCTGGCGCGGCTCCTTCTCTAGTTGTAACTACTGCGCCTTTTAACCCCTCTCTCTCTGGGGGTTCTCACCACCGTCCTCGTGACGGCCGCCCTCGCTCGATTCCTTCCAGTTCTGCTACCTATCAAGCCTTGTTTGGTCCCGCTTCGTGGGCCAAATATTTTGATCTCCTCCCTCTTGATTCTGCGCCTCCTGACGATTTCTCCCTCCATCGACATCTCGTTGATTCCGTGGATGCCTGTTACCTTCAACCCCACTCGTCTCGGTACACGTGTCGTTGCTGCTCCTTCTCAGGATGCTGCTTCCCGCTTGGCTGCCTTATCCTGCCTTGGCGAGACCCCTGTTCGGGTCTCGAAGAACACTCAGTTGAATGCCAGTGTTGGCACTATTTTGTTCCCGCCCCATGTTGCGACCGGCGTTCGGGACCTGCGCGACTGCCATGACGATATTCGACATATCCTTGCTGCCCAGGGCCATTCTATTCTCCAAGTGTACACGTTTACTCGTCCCCCTCGTGGTAGTCGCCGTCAACCCCTCCGGGTTGTGAAGATTACCTTTGATGGTAGGACCCTTCCACCCTCTGTCATTCTTGCTGGTGCCAGGTGCTCTGTCCAGGAGTACATTCCTTCTCCTCGGCTCTGCAACAAGTGCTGGAGGTTTGGGCATGGTGCCCTCCGCTGCTCCGGGACTGTCTCTCTCTGTCCTTTGTGTGGTGGCGAAGGTCACTCTAAGTCGGAGTGCACTTCTCCCCAGGCTCGTTGCCTCAGCTGCGGTGAGGCCCATCCTACCTTCTCCCGTGCGTGTGTCCATTACAAGCTTCAGGCAGCCGTCCTCAACTTGAAGCACCGGGAGCGTTTATCTTTTCCTGAGGCGAGACACCAGGTTCGCCGGCTCCCGCCTTATGCTAATATCTCTTATGCTCGCGTGTTGCGCTCTTCCTCTCCTCGTCCTTCCCGCCTTCCTCAGACTCACAACCGTTTCCGGGCCTTGGACCCTGATACGCCCACTGCCCCCTCCTCTGTTCCTTTGGGTTCTCTCCCGAAGGATCCTCCTTCTTGTCCTCTGTCTAGGGTTCCCCTTCCTTCTTCCCGGTCTGTCGTGTCTCCTGTGTCTTCTTCCTCGTCTCCCTCCGTTCCTCCTTCCCATCCTTCCCCTCCGTCTCTTGACTCTCCCCGCCGCCTGTCGGTGCGGGCTGATGTCCATCGCTCTCCAAACGGCCGTCATGTGTGCTCTCGTTCAGCTTCTCCTGTTGAGACGCTAGAATCCGTTGCCCAGTACGTGGTTGCTGGGACACCTGACTCTTTACGTCAGAAGCGTAAACCTGGCTCCTCTCCTTCCTCCTCCCCGGCGGGTAAGAAGGTTTCGCTTTCTTCCTCGGCCCCTACTTCTGCCTCTCTCGCTCCTTCCCCTCCCATTTCGGTGGTTGCGCTCCCTGTTCCTGCTATGGAGGTTTCTTTAGCCCCCGCTTCCCTCTCAGTTGCTGCCCTTGCTGAGGTACGCTCCCCTCTTTCTACCCCTCCTCTTCCTGCTGCTGTCCTTGCCTGCTCCTCTCCGTTGTCTCCTCCTCTTCCTCCTCCTCCTCCTCCGGACCCTGCCCACCCACCTCTGATCTGTTCTCCCGTTTCCTTCCCTCCGTCTTTGCTCAGTTTACCCATGCCCCCTAACCCTGACTTTGCTGACCCTGATATTCTCTAACGTGCTTTGTTGCTCTTTCGCCTTTGTTTCTTCCTTGTTCTCTGTTTTTGTCCTTTCTCTTCTCGTCGTTGTCCATTCTTCAATGGAACGTTCGAGGTTATTACGCCAATTTCCTCGAACTCCAACTTCTGATTTCGCGGTTTTCGCCCCTTTGTGTCTGTCTCCAGGAGCCGATGCTTGGTGCTCGTCCTGGTCGTTTTCGTGGCTATTCCTTTCTCTCCCCGTCCCCCCAGCTGTTGCTGGGGCTTCTAATTCTTCTGCTCTTTTGATTCGTGCTGATGTTCCCTTTGTGTCTTTACTTTTTCCTTCGCCTCTCCATTGTTCTGCTGCTCGTATCTTTGTGGGGAAATGGTACACTGTTTGTTCCATTTATCTCCCCCCGAGTGTCCCGCTTTCTCTTCCTGATTTGAAACACCTCCTAGACTCCTTGCCGGAGCCTGTGCTCCTGCTGGGTGACTTCAATTGTCGTCATTCTCTTTGGGGTGACGTTATGACGAATACCCGGGGTCGCCTTCTTGAGCTGTTTCTCCTCTCTTCTTCCCTGTCTCTTCTGAATTCTGGTGAGCCCACTCATTTGGACTCTCAGACTCGCACCCTTTCTTGTCATGATCTTTCTCTCTGCTCTTCTTCTCTTTACTTAGATTTCACTTCGCAGGTTCTTGATGACCTCCATGGAAGTGATCATTTCCCCATCCTTGTTTCCTTTTTCTCTTTTCGCCCTTCCCTCTCTTTCCCTAGGTGGCAGTTTGCTAAGGCGGACTGGACCCTATTTTCCCTCAGTGCTACTCTCTCTGACCTCTCCCTTCTGCCTCTCTCTCGCGCTCTCCTCCTTTTTCATGACACTGTCTTCAATGCTGCCCTCCGCTCTATCCCTCGCTCTTCCTCTCGGGGTCCACGGAAGTGCGTTCCCTGGGGGAATGCAGACTGTGCTTGGGCTGTCCGCTGTAAGCGTGCAGCCTGGAAGAGGCACCGCCGTAGGCAGACGACCGATTCTTTTCTTTTCTTTCGGAAAGCGAGTGCGGTGGCCCGTAGGGCCATCCGTACGGCTAAACGTGAATGCTGGGCATCTAATGTCTCAACCATTACATCCGAAACTCCTCTGGCCCAGATCTGAAAGCGTATCCGCAAGATAGCGGGTAAATTCGTTCCCGATGTTTCACCGGTCCTTCACCTCCATGATACTCTTGTGGCGGACCCGTTGCAGGTCGTTTCCGTACTGGGTTCCCACTTTTCTTCTGTTAGCTCTGGTCTTCATCTTCCCCAATCTTTTCTTCTTCGTAAACCTGTCCTTGAGTCTCGTCCTTTAGATTTCTGCACTCGTCTTCAACTTCCCTATAATGATCCCTTCTCTCTCTCTGAACTTCGTTCTGCCCTGGCCCTCTGCGGTTCTACGGCGGGGGGCTCCGATGGTATTCATTATGAGATGCTTCGCCATCTCCCTCCGTGCGCGTCTCAGTATTTACTGAGTCTGTATAATCGGATCTGGGAGTCTGTTACGGACCCGGATCCAGCGTCCGAGCCTGGAGCAGTGACGACCACGCCATCTGTGGGTCGGCTCCCGAAACCCCCTCCAAATAGACGATGACATCTGGTGAGGACGAGGCGTACTGGCTACGAGGGCCAGTTTCCAGTCCCGTTCAGCCCACAACACCGCCGCTGCTGACCTCTGGTGAGGTGGTACTCAGGCAACAGCGCCATCTATGGAGTGGATACGTCGGGCGTTTGTAAGTGAGGTGCTTTAGTGTGTCCCTGTAATTGATGACGTGTCTGCTTACAGAGTCGACCTGGGACTGCTGTGATGGAAGTTGAGTCAGTCTACCCAAGGCAGCCGTTCCCATACCAAGTGCTTTGCTGCAGCAGCTGTGAGTCGCCTCCCGGATGAACACTGTGGTGTTACCCTGCCTGTGAAGCGGCAGTTGAGGATTGTCGTACCCGGGACCGACTGCTGGAGACGATTGACCACTGGGGTATTGTGGACAGGAGAGTGATCTGTGGTATCACACGAGGCTCCTGACTAGGGCGTTACCCTAGTATCGCTTGTGGAGTGGCCTGACCAGCGTTGCTGATCCGGAACCTGCCAGCTGTTCTGCTGGACTTGTGGTTGACGGCCTCCACGGCGGTGCCCCCAGTGGAACTGTGTTTTGGCTGGCCTGTGGCCGGGGTAGACTCAGCTTTTGAAGGATTTGTCGAGAGGCCACGAGAGCACCGAGAACTTGGCACCAAGATGATCCAGGGTCTTCAGAAGAAGACTACAGTGTAAATAATTCCCCTGTGCAGTGTTAATACCCCTCCCCCTGTGTAACTTTTTATATATTATTTATTGGTGGTGGTCATTATATAATATTAAGTTTTTGCCTTTCTTTCCCTTCCCCTTTTTGTTTACTTGCGTTACTGATCACATCCCTTGAAAGCCACTACTGGCTTGGGGCCGGATACCCTTCCTCTAGCAACATCAGAGTAAGAACCCAGTTGCGACCCGAGAGGGCCGTAACAGAGTCGTCGTCAGTCCCTGAGGACTGGCTCGATGCCGTTGTCCTCCCTGTTCGCAAACCGGGGTCTCTGGGTACTTCCCCTAAGGACTTTCGCCCTATTGCTCTCACAAGTTGTGTCTGCAAACTCTTTGAACGTATGGTTAACGTTCGTCTGATGTGGTTCTTGGAACACCATCACCTCCTCTCCCCTTCTCAATTTGGTTTCCGCAAGTGCCGCAGCACGACAGATGTCCTGGTGAACTTTGAGGTCTATATTCGTACTGCTTTTGCTGCGAAGACCTCCGTTGTTGCTGTGGAGGCAACCTCCGTTGTTTTTTTGCTGCGAAGACCTTTTTGACCTGGAAAAGGCTTACGACACCACTTGGAGATATCATATTCTATCTCAACTTCATTCTTTTGGCCTTCGTGGTCATCTCCCCCTCTTTCTCCGCAGCTTCCTCTCCCATCGTTCCTTTCGGGTGCGCCTTGGTACCGCGCTCTCTGCCTCTTTTCAGCAATACGAAGGTGTGCCCCAGGGTAGTGTTCTGAGCACTACTCTTTTTCTGGTTGCCCTCAATGATCTTCTTTCTTCTCTTCCTTCTGGTGTCTTCTCCGCTCTCTATGTCGATGATCTTACCCTTTGCTGTCAGGGTGATGATTTGCCTCTCCTTCAGCGCCGGCTTCAACTTGCAATTGATGCCGTGTCGTCTTGGGCCACCGATCATGACTTCAAGTTCTCTACTTCTAAGACTTGTGCCATGACTTTTACGCGGAAACGGATTGTTCTTCGTCCCTCTTTGTCACTTTATGGTCATCCCCTTGAATACAAAGATTCCGCAAAGCTTTTGGGGTTATTCCTTGACACTCGTTTGTCTTGGTCTCCCCATATATCTTACCTCCGTGTTGAGTGCTCTAAGGCCCTTACCCTCCTTCGGGTCTTGTCCCATACTTCTTGGGGAGCAGATAGGCGCACTCTCCTTGCTTTACATTCCTCTCTTGTCCTGTCTAAGCTCGATTATGGTTGCCCTGCTTACTCGTCTGCTTCTCCTTCTACTCTTCGCCGTCTTGATGCTTTGCACCATACTGGGTTGCGCCTCAGTTCTGGTGCCTTTCGTTCGACTCCGATCCTTAGCTTGTATGTTGACACTGGCTTCCTGTCTCTCCAGGACCGCCGTGATCGCTACTGTCTTCGCTATCTTGCGCGGTCCTTGCAACATCCTTCCTCTCGCCTCTGTCGTGCTTTAACTTTTACCCCTCCTGCGGTTATATACTGGCCATACCGGCCGGCCATATACTGCAGGTATGTTGACGACATTTTTACACAGGTACCTGATGTCAGACATCTGCAGGAGCTGAAGGAGGCGTTTGAGCAGAGTTCCGTGCTGCGTTTCACTTATGAGATGGAAAAGGATAGGAAGCTGCCCTTTCTAGATGTAACAGTCATGGAAAAGAGCGGAGGTTTCCACACTGCAGTCTACACTAAGGAAACGAACATAGGAATGTGCCTAAATGCCAACAGCGACTGCCCAGACAGGTACAAGAGGAGTGTTGTTAACGCATATGTCGACCGTGCTCTCAGCCACAGCTCAGAATGGAAGCAAGTCGACGAAGAACTCTGTAGGGTAAGGCAGGTCCTAGTCAACAACGGCTTCTCCAATGGTTTCGCCGAAGACATCATAAGAAGGAAAGTGAAACGCCATGCAACCTCTGAAGAGACAACTAACACAACACCTATACCCCCTATTAGACTATTTTACAGGAACTTCTTTTCCACAGCTCATAAAACGGAGGAAAGGGTCCTGAAAGATATTGTTAATAGAAACGTTATCCCTACAGGCAAAAATCAGAGGATACAACTGACGATTTACTATAAAACCAGAAAAACGGCCAGCCTACTCATGAGAAACCCTCCAGACACAAAGCAGAACGCTTTAAAAGAGACCAACGTCGTCTATGCCTTCAAATGCCCTCTTGGGGACTGTAAGCTCCAAAAAACCCAGTATATAGGCAAGACAACAACATCTCTTTCTAGGCGTTTAACGATGCATAAGCAACAGGGCTCCATTAAGGAACATATCTCTTCCCACAACCAAACCATTGCCAGAGAAATCCTAGTAAACAACACAGAAATCATCGATAGATACAGCGATAGCAGGCGGCTTGACGTTTGCGAGGCACTACACATTGAAAAGTCAACACCAGCAATCAACAGCCAATTAATGCACAACTATATTCTACCCACCTCAAGACTCAAGCTCCAATATAGAAGCATCAAGAAATATGGACCAATAGGCTTTCTACAATCACTTCCATTCAATACCCATTGTTTCGTGTTCTGTCATGTGTTGATGAAATTAATACCCTATTAATACCACCTCACCCCATCCACCTCACTCAAATGTAGATATAAACAAATCGGAGATGTGTAAGTTCTATTCAGTTGTGTATGTGTAAACTAAAGTCTTTGAAAATGTAATAAGTTTTACGAAACGCGCTCAAGTGTCACGTCAGACTAGAAATAAAAATGAATTTTGGAGAATTGATTTTTGAATTACCACCAACAGTGAAAAGAAATGTACGAAACATCGAGAAAATTCGTGTTAGAATTATTAATCTTACTCTTTCGGTCATATTTAATAATAATATATATATTATATATATATATATATATATATATATATATATATATATATATATATATATATATATATATATATATATATATATATATATATAAAATCTGTCATATTTGTATATTAAATAATAAATATTTAATTATTAAATTTAATTTTTTTTTTATTAATATAATTATTTAATAATTTAATAAAATAATAATTTATAAAAAAAACATTAATTTGATTCATTTATTTAATTAAATTAAATAATAAATAATAAATTAAATATCGATATATACTTGTGTGTCCAGGAGGCCATCTGTGTCCCCTCAGATGGTCTCCCTTATCACAGTTTGTGTCTATGGATGTGTGTGAGTGTGTATATCCCTGTGAGTGTCCGGGCGAGTGTGTACTCACCTAGTTGTACTCACCTAGTTGTACTCACCTAGTTGTGTTTGCGGGGGTTGAGCTCTGGCTCTTTGGTCCCGCCTCTCAACCGTCAATCAACAGGTGTACAGATTCCTGAGCCTATCGGGCTCTGTCATATCTACACTTGAAACTGTGTATGGAGTCAGCCTCCACCACATCACCCCCTAATGCATTCCATTTGTCAACCACTCTGACACTAAAAAAGTTCTTTCTAATATCTCTGTGGCTCATTTGGGCACTCAGTTTCCACCTGTGTCCCCTTGTGCGTGTTCCCCTTGTGTTAAATAGACTGTCTTTATCTACCCTATCAATCCCCTTCAGAATCTTGAATGTGGTGATCATGTCCCCCCTAACTCTTCTGTCTTCCAGCGAAGTGAGGTTTAATTCCCGTAGTCTCTCCTCGTAGCTCATACCTCTCAGCTCGGGTACTAGTCTGGTGGCAAACCTTTGAACCTTTTCCAGTTTAGTCTTATCCTTGACTAGATATGGACTCCATGCTGGGGCTGCATACTCCAGGATTGGCCTGACATATGTGGTATACAAAGTTCTGAATGATTCTTTACACAAGTTTCTGAATGCCGTTCGTATGTTGGCCAGCCTGGCATATGCCGCTGATGTTATCCGCTTGATATGTGCTGCAGGAGACAGGTCTTGCGTGATATCAACCCCCAAGTCTTTTTCCTTCTCTGACTCCTGAAGAATTTCCTCTCCCAGATGATACCTTGTATCTGGCCTCCTGCTCCCTACACCTATCTTCATTACATTACATTTGGTTGGGTTAAACTCTAACAACCATTTGTTCGACCATTCCTTCAGCTTGTCTAGGTCTTCTTGAAGCCTCAAACAGTCCTCTTCTGTTTTAATCCTTCTCATAATTTTAGCATCGTCCGCAAACATTGAGAGAAATGAATCGATACCCTCCGGGAGATCATTTACATATATCAGAAACAAGATAGGACCGAGTACAGAGCCCTGTGGGACTCCACTGGTGACTTCACGCCAATCGGAGGTCTCACCCCTCACCGTAACTCTCTGCTTCCTATTGCTTAGATACTCCCTTATCCACTGGAGCACCTTACCAGCTACACCTGCCTGTCTCTCCAGCTTATGTACCAGCCTCTTATGCGGTACTGTGTCAAAGGCTTTCCGACAATCCAAGAAAATGCAGTCCGCCCAGCCCTCTTTTTCTTGCTTAATCTGTGTCACCTGATCGTAGAATTCTATCAAGCCTGCAAGGCAAGATTTACCCTCCCTGAATCCATGTTGGCGATTTGTCACGAAGTCCCTTCTCTCCAGATGTGTTACCAGGTTTTTTCTCACGATCTTCTCCATCACCTTGCATGGTATACAAGTCAAGGACACTGGCCTGTAGTTCAGTGCCTCTTGTCTGTCGCCCTTTTTGTATATTGGGACCACATTCGCCGTCTTCCATATTTCTGGTAGGTCTCCCGTCTCTAGTGACTTACTATACACTATGGAGAGTGGCAAGCAAAGTGCCTCTGCACACTCTTTCAGTACCCATGGTGAGATCCCATCTGGACCAACAGCCTTTCTAACATCCAGATCCAGCAGGTGTCTCTTGACCTCCTCTCTCGTAATTTCGAACTCCTCCAAGGCCGCCTGGTTTACCTCCCTTTCTCCTAGCACAGTGACCTCACCCTGTTCTATTGTGAAGACCTCCTGGAACCTCTTGCTGAGTTCCTCACACACCTCTCTGTCATTCTCTGTATACCTGTCATCGCCTGTTCTAAGTTTCAATACCTGTTCTTTCACTGTTGTTTTCCTTCTGATGTGACTGTGGAGTAGCTTTGGTTCAGTCTTGGCTTTGTTTGCTATATCATTTTCAAAATTTTTCTCTGCTTCTCTTCTCACCCTGACGTACTCATTCCTGGTTCTCTGGTATCTCTCTCTGCTTTCTGGTGTTCTGTTATTCCGGAAGTTCCTCCACGCCTTTTTGTTCAGTTTCTTCGCTTCGATACATGCCCTATTATACCATGGATTCTTCTGTTGCTTCTCGGATTTTTCCCTTTGGGCCGGGATGAACCTGTTTACTGCCTCCTGACACTTTCGGGTAACAGTCCATCATACCCTGTACAAACTTGTCTCTGAGGTTTGTGTCCCAAGGTATTTCACTTAGGAAACTTCTCATCTGTTCATAATTCCCCTTTCGGTATGCCAGCCTTTTGATTCCTAGTTCTTTTTTGGGGGAGATAAGTCCTAGCTCTACCAAGTACTCAAAGTTCAATACACTGTGGTCACTCATTCCCAAGGGCGCTTCCATCTTAACTTCCCTTATATCCCATTCATTTAGGGTAAATATCAAATCAAGCATTGCTGGTTCATCTTCTCCTCTCATTCTTGTTGGTTCTTTGGTGTGCTGGCTTAGAAAGTTTCTTGTTGCCACGTCCAGCAGCTTAGCTCTCCATGTTTCTGGTCCTCCATGCGGTCCTCTGTTCTTCCAATCTATCTTCCCATGGTTGAAGTCTCCCATAATTAGTAGTCCATATCCATTCCTGCTAGCAACAGAAGCTGCTCTTTCTATTATGTTAATGGTGTGTGTGAGTGTGAGTGTCCCTGTGAGTGTCCGGGTGCGTGTGTGTCCGGTTATACCTGTGGGTCCAGGAGGCCATCTGTGTCCCCTCAGATGGTCTCCCTTATCACAGTCTATGGGTATGTGTGAGTGTGAGTGCCCCTGTGAGTGTTCGGGTGAGGGTGTGTGTGTGAGTGTGTGTGTGTGTGTGTGTGTGAGTGTCCGGGTTTGGTTTGTTTGAGGTTTGAGTGAGGTTTGGTTCCAGGGAAACATCCTTCCCCCCCCCCCCCCTTCCCATATCTCCTCCCTTATTCCCACCGTAGGTTCGAATCCCAGGTGATTAGACCTGCTCTAGGTCCATGGATCCAAGGTATCCATCCGTGGGCCCAACGGATTTCACCCCTTCCCCACTTTCCAAGGGCCAGGTCAATTCCAGCTATCCAGGGAACCTGTCGAAACAGAGGCAGCTACAGGAGGGGACACACAAATATTTGTGCCCTGCAGTTACACACCTGTTCCGACAGACTCGATCGCAATCTATCCAGATGAGAACACGTTCTCTTCCGACTAGACCACGCTGGAGTCGCTGTATGTCTCAAATTTGGTTCCTTTATTTATAGTTAGTATTTTTGGTGAATTAATTGATTTGTTTTAATTTTTTATTGACTTAGGTAGAACGATTTGGGGAGTTGGGGGGAGGGGGGGTTGTGTGTAATGGATTGTCGAGATCGTGGTTGGTTAGTATTTATCTGGTTGTGTTCACCTAGTTGTGCTTGCGAGGGTTGAGCTCTACTCTTTCGGCCCGCCTCTCAACTGTCAATCAATCAATTATTACTAACTAATAAAAAACATTCCACACACACACACCCAGGAAGCAGCCCGTAACAGCTGTCTAACGCCTAGGTACATATTTACTGCTAGGTAACAGGGGCATCAGAATGATAGAAACTGCTGATTTCCGTTTGTTCCATCACCGTTTGTTCCATCACCGGGGGATCGAATGAGCTAGGATTACGAGTCGAGAGCGACGTCCACTCAGCTATAAAGCCTCCTAGTTTGTGTATTGGTGCAAAAGATAATTTGGGAGAGGTTAAGGGAAAGGAATGATGTTTGGTGGCCTTGAAAGCTTTGGAGGGGAGGGGGGGTTGGCAGTTATGAATTAAAATTGTTAATTATTTAAGATAGGATATATATGCAAAAGACGTTGCGAGATATAGTAAGAAAAGTGTTTCTGACTGAGGTTAGGTACTGTGTGATTGACTTCTATGTTAGGAAAAAGAACACTTATTAGGAACTTAGATGATCTTTTGAAAAGTTTCTTATCAAATAGTTGCAAATTATAGTGTAAAAAGCCTATGGTTCCCCTTACCTACACAAACACACGTGAGCACAATTAGTCCACAGGATTCAGAGAGAGTGAGAGTGAACAGCGAAATAGTAACAAAAAATGTGACAATGAGGGGAAACTATGTCATTCAAACGTTAACCATATAAATTACAGTAACACTAACCGAGCGTCCACATACATATTCCAATCAATTTACATAAATAAACATTCACTAATATATTCCTTTAAAATGGACACACGCAGATAGTTGCAGTACACATGTCAGTTCAATTACTGGTACACATAAACACTCATAGCTGGACGTGTCTGTCCATCTTGACAATAGTAGACATGTAACAAAAAATGTGACAATAATGGGAAACTATGTCATTCAAACGTATAAATGTTAACCATATAAATTACAGGAACACTAATCGCGCGCAAACGTATATATGTCAATCAATTTACATAAATACACATTCACTAATGTGTACCTTTAAAATGGACACATACAGATAATTACCGTACACATGTCAGTTCAATTACAGGTACACATACACACACATAGCTTCACGTGTCTGTCGGTCTTGACAATAGTACACATGGATACGCACACATAACAGTCCATTATCAACTAATGTGTGTGTGTGTGTGTGTGTATTTATTTTCTCCTTGTATTTACTATATGTATCTGCAGAATCGAGTTATTAGCTCTTGGACCCCGCCTATCAAATATATGTATTTTTCAATTTTTTATATCTACTACATCTATTTCTCTCTAACACACACACACACACACACACACACCTCACTTCGCTGGAAGACAGAAGAGTTAGGGGGGACATGATCACCACACTCAAGATTCTGAAGGGAATTGATAGGGTAGATAAAGACAGGCTATTTAACACAAGGGGAACACGCACAAGGGGACACAGGTGGAAACTGAGTGCCCAAATGAGCCACAGAGATATTAGAAAGAACTTTTTTAGTGTCAGAGTGGTGGACAAATGGAATGCATTAGGAAGAGATGTGGTGGAGGCTGACTCCATACACAGTTTCAAGTGTAGATATGATAGAGCCCGATAGGCTCATGAATCTGTACACCTGTTGATTGACGGTTGAGAGGCGGGACCAAAGAGCCAGAGCTCAACCCCCGCAAACACAACTAGGTGAGTACACACACACACACACACACACACACACACACACACACACACACACACACACACACACACACACACACACACACACACACACACACACACACAAACTGGAGGCCTACCGTCTAAACGGAGAGAGTTCGTTGGTTATAATCCTAATGGTCCCATATCGAATCTCAGTTGATGCAATAGCAAATCGACCGATATTCTTTAACCTGATTCGCCTGTTCACCGGCTCCCCTCCGACCGGGGAGCCAGTCGGCCGAGCGGACAGCACACTGGACACTGGACTTGTGATCGTGTGGTCCCGGGTTCGATTCCGGGCGCCGCCGAGAAACAATAGGCAGAGTTTCTTTCACCCTGTGCCCCTGTTACCTTGCAGTAAAACAGGTACCTGGGTGTTAGTCAGCTGTCACGGGCTGCTTTCTGGGGGTGGAGGCCTGGTCGAGGACCGGACCGCGGGGACACTAAAGCCCCGAAATCATCTCAAGAAGAACCTCAAGATATAAGCACAAATGAATCCATCAATGGATCCATCTATCTATCTACTTATATCTGTCAATCCATCAATCTATCTTCCCATAAACCAACCATTTATCATTATATACATTTATATTCCATTTATCCGTCCATCAACTCTTCTGTCTATCCATCCATCTACTCATATGTCTTTCCATCCTTCAGATAGAAGGATGCATCTATGCATCCGTCCATACGTCAATGTATATATTTAGCAATCAATGTAAACATCCATCTATCTACTTATATAAATTTTCCTTTAATCCCTGTTTCACCTGCACCACTCCCCCCTGTTTCTCCCTCTGCATCCCTGTTTCACCTGCACCACTCCCCCTGTTTCCCCATCCCCATCCCTGTTTCATCTGCACCACTCCCCCTGTTCCCCCATCCCCAACCCTGTTTCACCTGCACCACTCCCCCTGTTCCCCCATCCCTGTTTCACCTGCACCACTCCCCCTGTTCCCCCATCCCCATCCCTGTTTCACCTGCACCACTCCCTCTGTTCCCCCATCCCCATCCCTGTTTCATCTGCGCCACTCCCCCTGTTCCCCCATCCCCATCCCTGTTTCACCTGTACAGCACCCCCTGTTCCCCCCTCTTCCTCCCTGTTTCACCTGCACCACTCCCCCTGTTCCCTCTTTTCATTCCACCTCTAAATCCCGTATCCTCCCCCCCCCCACCACCACCTTTGCACCTCTTCCTTTAACTTAAATCAGGACCAATAAACTTCTTTATGTGTTTAATTTAGGTTTTTTTCTAAGTACGAAAAAGTCTTCAGCCATCTCAAGCATTATTTTACAATTAACTTTAATTAAATTGGTAGGGGGGGGGGGGTGATAAGAATAATTAATAATTATTCCTAAATCCTTTAGCTAAAGTCTTTAGCCTTTGGGGACTTCAGGCCTTCTGCCTGAAGTCCCCAAAGGAATTTGTTTACTTACTGCGGGGCACACTGGCCACAGGGATAAGAGCCTCGTTGGACGTAGAATCTCTGTTTACCAACGTACCTGTGGATGAAACAATCGGGATGATAGCCGACAGAGTGTACCGTGTTCCGCCCTGTACTCCTCTTGACATACCAGAAAACAGTCTAAGGAAACTACTCCAAGCTTGTACTAAAGAGGCACCCTTCTTGAGCCCGGATGGACACATGTATAAGCAAGTAGATGGGGTCGCCATGGGTTCTCCCCTAGGTGTCCTGTTTGCAAACTTCTACATGGGTACCATCGAGCAAAAAGTCTTAGTCAACATGAACTTGTAACCGGCCATATACTGCAGGTATGTTGACATTTTTACTCAGGTACCTGATGTCAGACATCTGCAGGAGCTGAAGGAGGCATTTGAGCAGAATTCTGTGTTGCGTTTCACTTACGAGATGGAGAAGGATGGGAAGCTGCCCTTTCTAAATGTAACAGTCATGGAAAGGAGCGGAGGTTTCCACACTGCAGTCTACACTAAGGAAACAAACATAGGAATGTGCCTGAATGCCAACAGCGACTGCCCGGACAGGTACAAGAGGAGTGTTGTTAACGCTTTTGTCGACCGTGCCCTCAGCCACAGCTCAGAATGGAAGCAAGTCGACGAAGAACTTTGTAGGGTAAGGCAGGTCCTAGTCAACAACGGCTTCTCCAATGGTTTCGTCGAAGACATCATAAGAAGGAAAGTGAAACGCCATGCAACCTCTGAAGAAACAACTAACACAACACCTATACCCCCTATTAGACTATTTTACAGGAACTTCTTTTCCACAGCCCATAAAACGGAGGAAAGGGTCCTGAAAGATATCGTCAGTAGAAACGTTATCCCTACAGACAAAAATCAGAAGATACAACTGACGATTTACTATAAAACCAGAAAAACGGCCAGCCTACTCATGGGAAACTCTCCAGACACAAAGCAGAACGCTTTAAAAGAGACCAACGTCGTCTATGCCTTCAAATGCCCTCTTGGGGACTGTAAGCCTCAAAAAAAACAGTATATAGGCAAGACAACAACATCTCTTTCCAGGCGTTTAACGATGCATAAGCAACAGGGCTCCATTAAGGAACATATAATCTCTTCCCACAAACAAACCATCACCAGAGAAATCTTAGCAAACAACACAGAAATCATCGATAGATACAGCGATAGCAGGCGGCTTGACGTTTGCGAGGCACTACATATCAAGAAGTCAACACCAGCAATCAACAGCCAATTAAATGCACAACTATATTCTACCCACTTCAAGACTCCGCTCCAATATAGAAGCATCAAGAAATATGGACCAATAGGCTTTCTACAATTACTTCCATTCAATACCCATTGTTTCGTGTTCTGTCTTGTGTTTGAATTTAATACCCATTTAATACCCATTGTTGAAAGTTCGCTTTCACCTCATCCACCTCACCCAAATGTAAATATAAACTCGAAGATGTGCAAAGCTCTATTCAGTTTCAGTTGTGTGTTTGTAAACTAAAGTCTTTGAAAACGTAATAAGTTTTACGAAACGCGCTCAAGTGTCGCGTCAGACTAGAAATAAAAATGAATTTTGGAGAATTGATCTTTGAATTACCATCAACAGTGAAAAGAAACATAAGAAAGATAGAGAAAATTCGTGTTAGAATTATTAATCTTACTTTTTCGGTCATATTTAATAATATATGTCTACAGGAAAGACAGCTACCAAAATATACTATATATATATATATAT